>NW_012114844.1:160787-169971 GCF_000951035.1 Colobus angolensis palliatus | reverse complement strand
AGGATATTTCCTTTGTCACCGTAAGCTTCATTGCACTAAGAAGTATCCCCTTGCAGATTTCAAGAAAACTGTGTTAGCAAACTGATCACTGAAGAGAAACGTGTAACCCTGTGAGTTGTGTTCACACATCACAATGCAGTTTCTCAGAAGGCTTCTTTCCAGTTTCTGTATGAGGACATTTCCTTTTTCACCATAACCCTCAATGAGCTCCCAAATATCACTTTGCAGAAAGCACTACAACAGTCTTAGCAAACTGTTGCAAGAAGGGAAGCGTGGAACTCTGGGTGATGTAGTCACACATCAGAAAGCTATCTCTCAGAAAGCTTCTCTGTAGTTAGTATTTGAGGATAATTCCTTTTTCACCATGGGACCTAATTGGCTCCCAAATATCACTTTGAAGATTCCACGAAAAGAGTGTTAGCAAAACGTTTTCGGAGCACTACATTGTAACTCTGCGAGATGAATTCACAGATCACAGACAAGTTTCTCAGAAAGCTTCTTTCCAGTTTTTAACTGATGAAATTTTATCAGTGAAGGCCTCAATGCTATCCATAGCAGACCTTCACTGGTTCTCAAAGAGATTGTTAATGGCCTGCTCTATAAAATATAAGTGTAACTCTGTGAGATGAATTCGTACATCACCAAGAAGTTTCTATGAAAGCTTCTCTCTAATTTTCATCTGAGGATATTTCCTTTGTCACCATAAGCTTCATTGAGCTAAGAAGTATCCCATTGCAGATTTCAAGAAAAGTGTGTTAACAAACTAATCATTGAAGAGAAACGTGTAACTCTGAGTTGCATTCACACATCGCAATGCAGTTTCTCAGAAGGCTTCTTTCCAGTTTCCGTATGAGGATATTTCCTTTTTCACCATAGCCCTCAATGAGCTCCCAAATATCACTTTGCAGAATCCACGACAACAGTGTTAACAAACCGTTAAAAGAAGGGAAGGGTGGAACTCTGTGTGATGAAGTCACACATGAGAAAGCAATCTCTCAGAAAGCTTCTCTCTAGTTATTATTTGAGGATATTTCATTTTTCACCATGGGCCCCAAGTGGCTCCCAACTATCAATTTGGAGATTCCATGAAAAGAGTGTTAGCAAACTGCTTCCTGAAGCCTAAGCTGTAACTCTGTGAGACAAATTCAGAGACCACAAAGAAGTTACTCACAATACTTCTTCCCAGTTCTTAACTGATGAAATTTCCTTTATCAGCATAGGCCTCAATGCCATCCATAGCAGCCTTTCACAGGTTCCTCCAAGAGAGTGTTAATGGCCTGCTCAATGAAACATAAGTGTAACTCTGTGAGATGAATTCACACGTCACCAAGAAGTTTCTAAGAAAGCTTCCTTCTAGTTTTCTTCTGAGGATATTTCCTTTGTCACCATAAGCAGAAGTATCCCATTGCAGATTTCAAGAAAACTGTGTTAGCAAACTGATCACTGAAGAGAAACGTGTAATTCTGTGAGTTGCATTCACACATCGCAATGCAGTTTCTCAGAAGGCTTCCTTCTAGTTTCTGTATGAGGACATTTCCTTTTTCACCATAACCCTCAATGAGCTCCCAAATATCACTTTGCAGAATCCACAACAACAGTGTTAGCAAACTGTTCAAAGAATGGAGGATTGGAACTCTGGGTGATGTAGTCACACATCAGAAAGCTATCTCTCAGAAAGCTTCTCTCTAGTAATTATTTGAGGATAATTCCTTTTTCACCATGGGACCTAATTGGCTCCCAAATATCACTTTGAAGATTCCACGAAAACAGTGTTAGCAAAACGCTTCCTGAGCGCTACGTTGTAAGTTTGTGAGATGAATTCACAGATCTCAGAGATGTTTCTCAGAAAGATTCTTTCCAGTTTTTAAGTGATGAAATTTCCTTTATCAGTGAATGCCTCAATGCTATCCATAGCAGACCTTCACTGGTTCCTCAAAGAGAGTGTTAACGGCCTGCTCCATAAAACATAAGTGTAACTCTGTGAGATGAATTCGCACATCACCAAGAAGTTTCTATGAAAGCTTCTTTCTAGTTTTCATCTGAGGATATTTCTTTTGTCACCATAAGCTTCATTGCACTGAGAAGTATCCCATTGCAGATTTCAACAGAACTGTGTTAGCAAACTGATCACCAAAGAGAAACGTGTAACTCTGTGAGATGCATTCACACCTCGCAATGCAGTTTGTCAGAAGGCTTCTTTCCAGTTTCCTTATCAGGATATTTCCTTATTCACCATAGCCCTCAATGAGTTCCCAAATATCACTTTACAGAATCCACGACAACAGTGTTAGCAAACTCTTCCAAGAAGGGAAGGGTGGAACTCTGTGTGATGAAGTCACACATCAGAAAGCAATCTCTCAGAATGCTTCTCTCTAGTTATTATTGGAGAATATTTTCTTTTTCCCATGGGCCCAAATTTGCTCCCAAATATCACTTTGCAGATTCCACGAAAAGAGGGTTAGAAAGGTGCTTCCTGAGGACTAAGATGTAACTCTGTGAGACAAAATCACAAATCACAAAGAAGTTCGTCAGAATGCTTCTTTCCAGTGTTTAACTGATGAAATTTCCTTTATCAGCATAGGCCTCAAAGCTATCCATAGCAGCCCTTTGCATGTTCCTAAAAGAGATTGTTAATGGCCTGTTACATGAAACATAAGTGTAACCCTGTGAGATGAATTCACACATCACCAAGAAGTTTCTAAGAAAGCTTCTTTGTAGTTTTCATCTGAGGATATTTCCTTTGTCACCCTAAGCTTCATTGTGCTAAGAAGTATCACATTGCAGATTTGAAGAAAACTGTGTTAGCAAACTGATCACTGAAGAGAAACGTGTATCTCTGTGAGTTGCATTCACACATCGCAGTGCAGTTTCTCAGAAGGCTTCTTTCCAGTTTCTGCATGAGGATATTTCCACTTTCACCATAGCCCTCAATGAGCTCCCAAATATCACTTTCCAGAATCCACGACAACCGTGTTAGCAAACTGTTCGATGAAGGGAAGGGTGGAACTCTGGGTGATGAAGTCACACATCACAAAGCAATCTCTCAGGAAGTGATATTCACCATAGCCCCCAATGAGCTCCCAAATATCACATTGCAGAATCCACGACAACAGTGTTAGCAAAGTGTTCGAAGAAGGGAAGTGTGAAACTCTGGGTGATAAAGTCACACATCAGAAAGCAATCTGATATTATTATAATATAATATCAGATTGTGATGAAGTCACACATCACAAAGCAATCTCGCACAAAGCTTCTCTCTAGTTATGATTTGAGGATATTTCCTTTTTCACCATGGGCCCCAAATGACTCCCAAATATCACATTACAGATTCCAAGAAAAGAGTGTTAGGAAACTGTTTCCTGAGGACTAAGATGTAACTCTGTGAGACAAATTCACAGATCACAAAGAAGTTACTCAGAATGCTTCTTTTCAGATTTTAACTGATGAAATTTCCTTTATCAGCGTAGGCCTCAATGCTATCTATTGCAGCCCTACACAGGTTCCTCAAAGAGAGTGTTAATGGCCTGCTCGATGAAACATAAGTGTAACTCTGTGAGATGAATTCACACATCACCAAGAAGTTCCTATGGAAGCTTCTTTATAGTTTTTATCTGAGGATATTTCCTTTGTCACCGTAAGCTGAAGTATCCCATTGCAGATTTCAGGAAAACTGTGTTAGCAAACTGATCACTGATGAGAAGCGTGTAACTCTGTGAGTTGCATTCACACATCGCAATGCATTTTCTCAGAAGGCTTCTTTCCAGTTTCGTTATGAGAATAATTCCTTTTGCCCCATAGCTCTCAATGAGCTCCCAAATATCACATTGCAGAATCCACGAAAACAGTGTTAGCAAACTGTTCGAAGAAGGGAAGGGTGGAAATCTGGGTGATGAAGTAACACATCAGAAAGCAATGTCTCAGAAAGCTTCTCTCTATTTATTATTTGAGGATATGTCCTTTTTCACCATAGGCCCCAATTGGCTCCCAAATATCACTTTGCAGATTCCACGAAAAGAGTTTTAGCAAACTGCTTCCTTAGGACTACGTTGCAGCTTTGTGAGTTGAATCTACATATCACAAAGAAGTTTCTCAGAAAGCTTCTTTCCAGTTTTTTACTGATGAAACTACCTTTAGCAGCGTAGGACTCAATGACGTCCATAGCAGCCCTTCACATGTTTCTCAAAGAGAGTGTTAATGGCCTGCTCCATGAAACATAAGTGTAACTCTGTGAGATGAATTCACACATCACCAAGAAGTTTCTAGGAAAGCTTCAGTCTAATTTTCATATGACGATATTTCCTTTGTCAATCTAAGCTTCATTGTGCTAAGAAGTATCCCATTGCAGATTTCAACAGAACTGTGTTAGCAAACTGATCACTGAAGAGAAACGTGTAACTCTGTGAGTTGCATTCACACATCGCAATGCAATTTCTCAGAAGGCTTCTTTCCAGTTTCCATATGAGGATATTTCCTTTTTCACCACAGCCCTCAATGAGCTCCCAAATATCACTTTACAGAATCCATGACAATAGTTTTACCAAACTGTTCCAAGAAGAAAGGGTGGAATTTGTGTCATGAAGTCACACATCAGAAAGCAATCACTGAGAAAGCTTATCTCTAGTTATTATTTGAGGGTATTTCCTTTTTCACCATGGTTCCCAATTGGCTCCCAAATATCACTTTGCAGATTCCAAGAAAAGAGTGTTAGGGAGCTGCTTCCTGAGTACTAAGCTCTAACTCTGTGAGACAAATTCACAGATCACAAAGAATTTACTCAGAATGCTTCTTTCCAGTTTCTAACTGATGAAATTTCCTTTATTAGTGTAGGCCTCAATGCTATCCATTGCAGCCCTTCACAAGTTCCTCAAAAAGAGTGCTAATGGCCTGCTCCATGAAACATAAGTGTAACTCTGTGAGATGAATTCACACATCACCAAGAAGTTTGTACGAATGCTTCTTTCTAGTTTTTATCTGAGGATATTTTCTTTGTCACCGTAAGCTTCATCGGACTAAGCAGTATCCCATTGTAGATTTTAAGAACACTGTGTTAGCAAACTGATCACTGAATAGAAACCTGTAACTCTGTGAGTTGCATTCACACATCACAATGCAGTTTGTCAGAAGTCTTCTTTCAAGTTTCAGTATGAGGATATTTCCTTTTCCACCATAGCCCTCAGTGAGATCCCAACTATCACTTTGCAGAATCCATGACAACAGTGTTATCAAAGTGTTCGAAGAAGGGAAGGGTGGAACTCTGGATGATGAAGTCACACTTCAGAAAGCAATCTCTCAGAAAGCTTCTCTCTAGTTATTATTTGAGGATATTTCCTTTTTCACCATGGGCCAAAATTGGCTAACAAATATCACTTTGAAGATTCCACGAAAAGAGTGTTAGGAAGCTGCTTCCTGAGGACTAAGCTGTAACTCTCTGAAACAATTTCACAGATCACAAAGAAGTTACTGAGAATGCTTCTTTCCAGTTTTTAAATGATGAAATTTCCTTTCTTAGTGTAGGCCTCAATGCTATCCATTGCAGCCCTTCACAGGTTCCTCAAAGAGAGTGTTAATGGCGTGCTCCAAGAAACATAAGTGTAACTCTTTGAGATGAATTCACACATCACCAAGAAGTTTCCAGGAAAGCTTCTTTCTAGTTTTCATCTGAGGATATTTCCTTTGTCATCCTAAGCCTCATTGCGCTAAGAAGTATCCCATTGCAGATTTCAAGAAAACTGTGTTAGCTAACTGATCACTGAAGAGAATCGTGTAACTGTGTAAGCTGCATTCACACATCGCAATGCAGTTTCTCAGAAGGCTTCTTTTCAGTTTCTGTATGAGGATATTTCCTTTTTCACCATAGCCCTCAATGAGCTCCCAAATATCACTTTGTAGAACCCACGACAATAGAGTTAGCAAACTTTTCGAAGGGTGGAACTCTGTGTGATGAAGTCACACATCAGAACGCAATCTCTCAGAAAGCTTTTCTCTAGTTATTATTTGAGGTTATTTCCGTTTTCAACATGGGGCCCAATTGGCTCCGAAATATCACTTTGTAGATTCCACGAAAAGAGTGTTAGGAAACTGCTTACTGATCAGTACGTTGTAACTTTGTGAGATGAATTCACAGATGACAAAGAAGTTTCTAAGAAAGCTTCTTTCCAGTTTTTTGCTGATGAAATTTCCTTTATCAGCGTAGGCCTCCATGCTATCCATAGCAGCCCGTCACAGGTTCCTCAAAGAGAGTGTTAATGGCCTGCTCCATGAAACATAAGTGTAACTCTGTGGAATGAATTCACACATCACCAAGAAGGTTCTATGAAAGGTCCTTTCTAGTTTTCATCTGAGGATATATCCTTTGTCTCCATAAGCTTCATTGATCTAAGAAGTATCCCATTGCAGATTTCAAGAAAATTGTGTTAGCAAACTGGTCACTGAAGTGAAACGTGTACCTCTGTGAGTTGCATTCACACATCGCAATGCAGTTTCTCAGAAGGCTTCTTTCCAGTTTCAGTATGAGGATATTTCCTTTTCACCATAGCCCTCAATGAGATCCCAAATATCACTTTGCAGAATCCACGACAACAGCATTAGCAAAGTGTTCGAAGAAGGGAAGTGTGCAACTCTGGGTGATGAAGTCACACTTCAGAAAGCAATCTCTCAGAAAGCTTCTCTCTAGTTTTTATTTGAGGATATTTCCTTTTTCACCATGGGCCAAAATTGGCTAACAAATATCACTTTGAAGATTCCACGAAAAGAGTGCTAGGAAGCTGCTTCCTGAGGACCAAGCTGTAACTCTCTGAAACAATTTCACAGATCACAAAGAAGTTACTGAGAATGCTTCTTTCCAGTTTTTAAATGACGAAATTTCCTTTCTCAGCGTAGGCCTCAATGCCATCCATTGCAGCCCTTCACAGGTTCCTCAAAGAGAGTGTTAATGGCGTGCTCCAAGAAACATGAGTGTAACTCTGTGAGAGGAATTCACACATCACCACGAAGTTTCTGAGAAAGCTTCTTTCTAGTTTTCATCTAAGGATATTTCCTTTGTCACCATAAGCTTCATTGCACTAACAAGTATTCCACAGCAGATTTCAAGGAAATTGTGTTAGCAAATGCACCACTGAAGAGAAACGTGTAACTCTGTGAGTTGCATTCACACATCGCAGTGCAATTTCTCAGAAGGGTTCTTTCCAGTTTCTGTATGAGGATACTACCTTTTGCACCATAGCCGTCACTGAGATTCGAAATATCACTTTGCAGGATCCACGACAACAGTGTTAGCAAGCTGTTCCAAGAAGGACAGGGTGGAACTCGGAGTGATGAAGTCTCACAGCAGAGAGCAAACTCTCAGAAAGCTTCTCTCCAGCTGTTATGGGAGGATATGTCCTTTTTCACCATGGGCCCCAATGGGCTCCCAAATATCTCTTTGCAGATTCCACGAAAAGAGTGTTAGCAAACTGCTTCCTGAGGACTAAGCTGTAACTCTGTGAGGCAAATTCAGAGAACACACAGCAGTTTCTCTGAAAGCTTCTTTCCAGTTTTTATCTGATGAATTTTCCTTTATCAGCACAAGCCTCAGGGCTATTCAAAGCAGCCCTTCTCAGATTCTCCAAATAGAGTGTTAGTGGCCTGCTTCAGGAAACATGAGTGTAACTCCGTGAAATGAACTCACACATCAACAAGAAGTTTCTAGGAAAGCTTCTTTCTAGTTTTCATCTAAGGATATTTCTTTGTCACCGTAAGCATCATTGCGCTAAGAAGTATCCCATTGCAGATTTCAAGAAAACTGTGTTAGCCAACTGACCACTGAAGAGAAACGTGTAACTCTATCAGTTGCATTCACACATCGCAGTGCAGTTTCTCAGAAGGCTTCTTTTCATTTTCTGTATGAGGATAACTCCTTTTGCCCCAGAGGCCTCAATGAGCTCCCAAATATCACTTTGCAGAATCGACGACAACAGGGTGGGAGGGTGGGACTCTGAGTGATGAAGTCACACATCAGAGAGCAAACTCTCAGAAAGCTTCTCTCCAGCTGTTATATGAGGATATGACCTTTTTCACCATGGGCCCCAATGGGCTTCCAAATATCACTTTGCAGATTCCAGGAAAAGAGTGTTAGCAAACTGCTTCCTGAGGACTAAGCTGTAACTCGGTGAGACAAATTCACAGATCACAAAGCAGTTTCTCAGAAAGCTTCTTTCCAGTTTTCAACTGATGAAATTTCTTTTATCATTGCAGGTCTCAGGGCTAACCAAAGCAGCCCTTCTCAGATTCCCCAAAGAGAGCGTTAGTGGCCTGCCCAGGAAACATGAGCGTAACTCCGTGAGATAACTCACACATCACCAAGAAGGTTCTAGGAAAGCTTCTTTGTAGTTTTTATCTAAGGATATTTCCTTTGTCACCGTAAGCTTCATTGCGCTAAGGAGTATCCCATTGCAGATTTCAAGAGACTGTGCTACCAAACTGACCACTGAAGACAATTGTGTAACTCTCTGACTTGCATTCACACATGGCAGTGCAGTTTCTCGGAAGGCTTCTTTCCAGTTTCTGTATGAGGATACTCCCTTTTGCACCATAGCCCTCAATGCGCTCCCAAATATTACTTTGCAGAATGCACGATATCAGTGTTAGCAAGCTGTTCCAAGAACAGCAGGGTAAAACTCTGAGTGATGAAGTCACACATCAGAGAGCAATCTCTCAGACAGCTTCTCTCTAGCTGTTATGTGAGGATATGTCCTTTTTTACCATGGGCCCCAATGGGCTCCCAAATATCACTTTGCCGTTTCCTCGAAAACAGTGTTAGCAAACTGCTTCCTGAGGACTAAGCTGAAACTCGGTGAGACAAATTCACAGATCACAAAGAAGTTTCTCAGAAAGCTTCTTTCCAGTTTTTAACTGATGAAATTTACTTTATCAGTGCAGGCCTTAGTGCTATCCAAAGCAGCCCTTCTCACATTCCCCAAAGACAGTGTTAGTGGCCTGCTCCAGGAGACATGAGTCTAACTCCGTGAGAAGAACTCACACATCACCAAGAAGTTTCTAAGAAAGCTTCCTTCTAGTTTTCATCTAAGGTTATTTCTTTTGTCACGTAACCTTCATTGCCCTAAGAAGTATACCATTGCAGATTTCAAGAAAACAGATTTAGCAAGCTGACCACTGAAGAGAAACGTGTAACTCTGTGAGTTGCATT
>NW_012114844.1:160084-160679 GCF_000951035.1 Colobus angolensis palliatus | reverse complement strand
TAGCCCTCAATGAGCTCCCAAATATCACTTTGCAGAATACCCGACAACAGCGTAAGCAAGCTGTTCCAAGAAGGGGAGGGTGGAACTCTGAGTGATGAAGTCACACATCAGAGAGCAATCTCTCAGAAAGCTTCTCTCCAGCTGTTATGTGAGGATATGTCCTTTTTCAGCATTGGCCCCAAAGGGCTCCCAAATATCACTTGGCAGATTCCAGGAAAACAGTGTTAGCAAACTGCTTCCTGAGGACTAAGCTGTAACTAGGTGAGACAAAAGGCGTTTCTCAGAAAGTTTCTTTCCAGTTTTTAACGGATGAAATTTCCTTTATCAGCGCAAGCCGCATTGATAACCAAATCAGCCCTTCTCATATATCTCAAGGAGAGGGTTAGTGGCCTGCTCCAGGAAACATGAGCGTAACTGCGTGAGATAAACTCACACATCACCAAGAAGTCGCTAAGAATACTTCTTTCTACTTCTCATCTAAGGATAGTTCATTTGTCACCATGAGCTTCATTGAGCTAAGAAGTCTCCCATTGCAGATTTCAAGAAAACTGTGTTAGGAAACTGACCACTGAAGAGAAGCATGTAACTCTTTGAG
>NW_012114844.1:159554-160034 GCF_000951035.1 Colobus angolensis palliatus | reverse complement strand
ACTGACCACTGAAGAGAAGCATGTAACTCTTTGAGTTGCATTCACACATCAGAGTGCAGTTTCTCAAAGGGCTTCTTTCCAGTTACTGTATGAGGATACTCTGTTTTGCTCCATAGCCCTCAATGAGTTCCCAAATATCACTTTGCAGAATCCACGACAACAGTGTTAGCAAGTGGTTGAAAGAAGGGCAGGGTGGAACTCTGAGAGATGAAGTCATACATCAGAGAGCAGTCTCTCAGAAAGCTTCTCTCTAACTGTTATGTGAGTATATGTCGTCTTCCACTATGGGCCCCAATGGAATCCCAAGTATCAATTTGCAGATTCCAGGAAAGGAGTGTTAGCAAAGTGCTTCCTCAGGACTAAGCTGCAACTCGGTGAGAGAATTTCACAGAACACAAAGGAGTTTCTCCGAAAGTTTCTTTCCAGTTTTTAATGGATGAATTTTCCTTTATCAGCCCAAGCCACCGTGCAATCCAAATC
>NW_012114844.1:158112-159454 GCF_000951035.1 Colobus angolensis palliatus | reverse complement strand
CTAAGAAAGCTTCTTTCTAGTTTTTATCTAAGGATAGTTCCTTTGCCACCGTGAGCTTCATTGAGCTAAGAAGTCTCCCATTGCAGATTTCAAGAAATCTGTGTTAGCAAACTGACCACTGAAGAGAATCCTGTAACTCTGTGAGTTGCATTCACACATTGCAGTGCAGATTCTCAAAGGGCTTCTTTCCAGTTTCTGTATTAGGATACTCCGTTTTGCTCTGTAGCCCTCAATGAGTTCCCAAATATCACTTTGCAGAATACACGTCAACAGTGTCAGGAGGTTGTTCCAAGAAGGGCAGGGTGGAAGTCTGTGAGATGAAGTCACACATCAGAGATCAATCTCTCAGAGAGCTTCTCTCTAACTGTTATGTGAGATATGTCCTCTTTCACTATGGGCTCACATGGGATCCCAAATATCACTTTGCAGATTCCAGGAAAACCGTGTTAGCAAACTTCTTCCTCAGGACTAAGCTGTAACTCGGTGAGACAAATTCACTGAACACAAAGGAGTTTCTCAAAAAGCTTCTTTCCAGTATTTAACGGATGAAATTTCCTTTATCAACGCAAGCCACAGTGCTATCCAAATCAGCCCGTCTCAGATATCTCAAGGAGAAGGTTAGTGTCCTGCTCCAGAAAACATGAGTGTAACTCCAGTAGATAAACTCACATATCACCAAGAAGTTGCTAAGAAATCTTCTTTCTTGTTTTCATCTAAGGATAGTTCCTTTGCCACCGGGAGCTTCATTGAGCTAAGAAGTCTCCCATTGCAGATTTCTAGAAGACTGTGTTAGCAAACAGACCAATGAAGAGAAACCTGTAACTCTGTAAGTTGCATTCACACATCACAGTGCTGTTCCTCAGAGGGCTTCCTTCTGTTTCTGTATGATGATACTCCGTTTTGTTCCATACCCCTCAATGAGTTCCCAAGGTCACTTTGCAGAATCCACGACAACAGTGTCAGCAAGCTGTTCCAAGAAGGGCAGGGTGGAACTCTGAGAGATGAAGTCACACATTGGAGAGCAATCTCTCAGAAAGCTTTTCTCTAGCTGTTATGTGAGGATATGTCCTTTTTCACCATGGGCCCAGTGGGCTCCAAATATCACTTTGCAGATTCCAGGAAAAGAGTGTCAGCAAAGTCCTTCCTCAGGACTAAGCTGTAACTCGGTGAGCCAAATTCACAGAACACTAAGGAGTTTCTCAGAAAGATTCTTTCCAGTTTTTAACAGATGAAATTTCCTTTATCAGCGCAAGCCACAGTACTATCTAAATCAGCCGTTCTCAAATATCTCAAAGATAGAGTCAGTGGCCTGCTCCAGGAAACATGAGTGTAACTCCGTGAG
>NW_012114844.1:157224-157478 GCF_000951035.1 Colobus angolensis palliatus | reverse complement strand
AGTGGCCTGCTCCAGGAAACATGAGTGTAACTCCGTGAGATAAACTCACACATCAATAACAAGATGCTAAGGAAGCTTCTTTCTAGTTTTCATCTAAGGATAGTTCCTTTATCACCGTGAGCTTCATTGAGCTAAGAAGTCTCCCATTGCAGATTTCAGGAAAACTGTGTTAGCAAACTGAGCACTGAAGAGAAACCTGTACCTCTGTGAGTTGCTTTCACACATCACAGTGCAGTTTCTCAGAAGCCTTCTTT
>NW_012114844.1:156323-156607 GCF_000951035.1 Colobus angolensis palliatus | reverse complement strand
AAGGCTTCTTTCCAGTTTCTGTATGAGGATACTCCGTTGTGCTCCATAGCCCTCAATGAGTTCCCGAATATCAATTTGCAGAATCCACGACAACAGTGTTAGCAAGCTGTTCAAAGAAGGGCAGAGTGGAACTCTGAGAGATGAACTCACACATCAGAGAGCAATCTCTCAGAAAGCTTCTCTCTTTCTTACTATTATGTGAGGATATGTCCTCTTTCCCTATGAGCCCCATTGGGATCCCAAATATCACTTTGCAGATTCCAGGAAAAGAGCGTTAGCAAAGT
>NW_012114844.1:152081-156184 GCF_000951035.1 Colobus angolensis palliatus | reverse complement strand
GATGAAATTTCCTTTATCAGCGCAAACCACCCTGCTACCCAAATCAGCCATTCTCAGATATCTCAAGGAGAGTGTTTGTGGCCTGCTCCATGAAACATGAGTGTAAATCCATGCGATAAACTCGCACTTCACCAAGAAGTTGATAGGAAAGCTTCTTTCTAGTTTTCGTCTAAGGACAGTTCCTTTGTCACCGTGAGCTTCCTTGAGCTAAGAAGTTTCCCATTGCAGATTTCAAGAAAACTGTGTTAGCAAACTGACCACTGAAGTGAAACCTGTAACTCTGCATGTTGCTTTCACACCTCATCCAGTTTCTGTATGAGGATACTCCGTTTTGCTAAATAGCCCTCAATGCGTTGCCAAATATCAACTTGCAGAATCCATGGCAACACTGTTAGCAAGCTGTTCCAAGAAGGGGAGGGTTGAACTCTGAGAGATGAAGTCACACATCAGACAGCAATCTCTCAGAAACCTTCTCTCTAACTGTTATGTGAGGATATGTCCTCTTTCACTATGGGCCTCAATGGGATCCAAATGTCGTTTTGCAGATTCCAGGAAAAGAGCTTTAGCCAAGTGCTTCCTCAGGATGAAGTGGTAACTCGGTGAGACAAATTCACAGAGCTCAAAGGAGTTTCTCAGAGGGCATCTTTCCAATTTTTAACAGATGAAATTTCCTATATCAGCGCCAGCTGCAGTGGTATGCAAATAAGCCCTTCTCAGATATCTCAAGGAGAGAGTTAGTGGCATGCTCTAGGAAACATGAGTGTAACTCCATGAGATGAACTCACACATCACCAAGAAGATTCTAAGAAAGCTTCTTTCTAGTTTTCATCTAAGGATATTTCCTTTAACACTGTAAGCTTCATTGTGCTGAGAAATATCCCATTGCAGATTTCAAGAAAACTGTGTTAGCAAACTGACCAGTGAAGAGAAACGTGTAACTCTGTGAGTTGCATTCACACATCACAGTGCAGTTTCTCGGAAGGCTTCTTTCCAGTTTCTGTATGAGGATACTCCCTTTGCACCATTGCTCTCAATGAGCTCCCAAATGTCACTTTGCAGAATCCATGACAACAGTGTTAGCAAGCGGTTCTTTGACGTGCAGGGTGGAATTCTTAGAGATGCAGTCACACATCAGAGAGCAATCTCTCAGAAAGCTTCTCTCTAGCTGTTATGTGAGGATATGTCCTTTTTCACCATGGGCCCAATGGGCTCCCAAATATCACTCTGCTGATTCCACGGAAACAGTGTCAACACACTGCTTCCTGAGGACTAAGCTGTAACTCTGTGTGACGAATTCACAGATCACAAAGCAGTTTCTCAGAAAGTTTCTTTCCAGTTTTTATCCGATGAAACTTCCTTTATCAGTGCAGGCCTACTGTGCTATGCAAAGCATCCCTTCTCAGATTCCCCAAAGAGAGTGTTAGTGGCCTGCTCCAGGAAACATGAGTGTAACTCCGTGAGATGAACTCACACATCACCCAGAATATTCTAAGAAAGCTTCGTTCCAGTTTTCATCTAAGGATATTTCCTTTGCCACTGTAAGCTTCATTGGGATGAGAAGTATACCATTGCAGATTTCAAGAAAACTGGATTAGCAAACTGACCACTGAAGAGAAACGTGTAACTCTGTGAGTTGCCTTCACACATAGCAGTGCAGTTTCTTGGAAGGCTTCTTTCCAGTTTTTGTATGAGGATACTCCCTTTTGCACCATAGCCCTCACTGTGCTCGCAAATATCCCTTTGCAGAATCCAAGAAAACAGTGTGAGCAAGATGTTCCAAGAAGGGCAGGGTGGAACTCTGAGAGATGAGGTCACACATTGGAGAGTAATTTCTCAGAAACCTTCTCTCGCTGTTATGTGCGGATATGTCCTTTTTCACCATGGGCCCAATGGGCTCCGAAATATCATAGGCAGATTCCACGAAAAGAGTGGCAGCAAACTGCTTCCTGAGGACTAAGCTGTAACTCTGTGACACGAATTCACAGACCACAAAGCAGTTTCTCAGAAAGCTTCTTTCCAGTTTTTAACTGATGAAATTTCCTTGATCAGCACAGACCTCGGTGCTATCCAAAGCAGCCCCTCTCAGATTCCCCAAAGAGAGTGTTATCAGCCTGCTCCAGGAAACATGAGTGCAACTCTGTGAGATGAACTCACACATCACCAAGAAATTTCTAAGGAAGCTTCCTTCTGGTTTTAATCTAAGGGTATTTCCTTTGCCACCGTAAGCTTCATTGCGATGTGAAGTATCCCATTTCAGATTTCAAGAAACCTGTGTTAGCTAACTGACCACTGAAGGAAAACGTGTAAATCTGTGAGTTGCATTCACACATCGGAATGCAGTTTCTCAGAAGGCTTCATTCCAGTTTCTGTATGAGGATACTCCCTTTTGCACCATAGCCCTCAATGAGCTCCCAAATATCACTTTGCAGAATCCATGACAACAGAATTAGCGAGCTGTTCCAAGAACGGCAGGGTGGAACTCTGAGTGATGAAGTCACACATCAGAGAGCAATCTCTCAGAAAGCTTCTCTCTAGCTGTTAGGTGAGGATATGTCCTTTTTCAGCATCGGCCCAATGGGCTCCCAAATATCACTTTGAAGATTTGATGAAAAGAGTGTTAGCAAACTGTTTCCTGAGGACTAAGCTGTAACTCTGTTAAACGATTCCACCGATCACAAAGGAGTTTCTCAGAAAGCTTCTTTCCGATTTTTAACTGATGAAATTTCCTTTATCAGTGCAGGCCTCAGTGCTATCCAAAGCAGCCCTTCTAAGATACCCCAAAGAGAGTATTAGTGGCCTGCTCCAGGAAACGTGAGTTTAACTCTGTGGGATGAAGTCACACATCACCAAGAAGTTTCTAAGAAAGCTTCTTTCTAGTTTTCGTCTAAGGATATTTCCTTTGCCACCATAAGCTTCTTTGCGCTGATAAGTATACCATTGCAGATTTGAAGAAAACTGTTAGCAAACTTACCACTGAAGGGAAACGTGTAACACTGTGATTTACATTCACACATCACAGTGCAGTTTCTCAGAAGGCTTCTTTCCGGTTTCTGTATGAGGATACTCCCTTTGGCACCATAGCCCTCTATGCGCTCCAAAATATCGCCTTGCAGAATCCACGACAACAGTGTTAGCAAGCTGTTCCAAGAAGGGCAGGGTGGAACTCTGAGAGATGAAGTCACACATTGGAGAGCAATCTCTCAGAAAGCTTTTCTCTAGCTGTTATGTGAGGATATGTCCTTTTTCACCATGGGCCCAGTGGGCTCCAAATATCACTTTGCAGATGCAACGAAAAGAGTGCCAACAAAATGCTTCCTGAGGACTAAGCTATAACTCTGTCATACGAATTCACAGATCACAAAGCAGTTTCTCAGAAAGTTTCTTTCCAATTTTTAACTGATGAAATTTCCTTTATCACTGCAGGTCCCAGTGTTATCCAATGCAGCCCTTCTCAGATACCCCAAAGCGAGTGTTAGTGGCCTGCTCCAGGAAACATGAGTGTAACTTTGTGAGATGAACTCACACTTCACCAAGAAATTTCTATGAAAGCTTTTTTCTAGTTTTCATCTAAGGTTATTTCCTTTGTCACCATAAGCTTCATTGTGCTGAGATATATCCCATTGCAGATTTCAAGAAAACTCTGTTAGCAAACTGACCTCTGAATAGAGACGTGTAACACTGTGAGTTGCATTCACTCTTCTCAGTGCAGTTTCCCAGAAGGCTTCTTTCCAGTGTCTGTATGAGGATATTCCCTTTTGCACCATAGCCCTTAATGAGCTCCCAAATATCACTTTTCAATATCCACGACAACAGTGTTAACAAGCTGTTCCAAGAAGGGCATGGTGGAACGGTGGGAGTTGAAGTCACACATCGGAGAGCAATCTCTCAGAAAGTTTCTCCCTAGCTGTTATGTGAGGATATGTCTTTTTTCACCATGCGCCCAATGGGTTCCTAATTATCAATTTGCAGATTCGACGAAAAGAGTGTTAGGAAACTGCTTCCTGAGGAGTAAGCTGTAACTCTGTGAGAGAAATTCACAGTTCACAAAGCCGTTTCTCAGAAAGCTTCTTTCCAGATTTTAACTGATGATACTTCCTTTATCA
>NW_012114844.1:151038-152031 GCF_000951035.1 Colobus angolensis palliatus | reverse complement strand
TTTTAACTGATGATACTTCCTTTATCAGCCTAGGTATCAATGCGACCCAAACTAGTCCTTCTCAGTTTCCTCAAACACAGTGTTCATCGACTGCTCTTGTAGTGTAACTGTAACTCTGTGAGGTGAATTCCGACCTCACAGAGAAGTTCCTAAGAAAACTTCTTTCTAGTGTTTATATGAGGATATTTCCTTTGACCCCGTAAGCTGCATTGAACTAAGATTTATCCCATTGCAGATTACAAGAAAACTGTGTTGGCAAACTGTTGACTGAAGAGAAAAGTGTAACTCTGTGAGTTGCATTCACACATGGAATGCAGTTTCTCAGAAGGCTTCCTTCCAGTTTTTGTGTGAGGATAGTCCCCTTTTCACCCTAGGCCACAATGAGCTCCCAAATCTCACTTTCCAGAATCCACGAAAAGAGTGTTAGCAAACTGCTACCAAGAGGGAAAGGAGAAACTCTGTATGATGCATTCACACATCAGAAAGCAATCTCTCAGAAAGCTTCTTTCTAGCTATTATCTAAGGATATATCCTTTTTCACCATAGGCCTCAATGCACTCCCAAATATCACTTTCCTGATCCTACGAAAACACTGTCAGCAGACTGCTTCATGAAGACTGAGTTGTAACTCTGTGACATGAATTCACTTATCACAGAGAAGTTTCTCAGAAAGCTACTTTCCAGTTTTTCTCTGAGGATAGCTCCTTTGTCACCGTAAGCTTCATTGCACTACGCAATATTCCCATGCAGATTTCAAGAAAACAGGATTGGCCAACGGATCCATGAAAAGGAGAGAGTAACTCTGTGAGTTGCATTCACATGTAACAATGCAGTTTCTCAGAACGCTTCTTTCATTTTTTTCTCTGAGGATATATCCTATTTCACCATAGTCCTCACTGGGCTCCCAAATATCACTTTGCAAACTCCACGAGAACTGTCTTAGCAAACGGCTTCATGAAGAGAAAGGTGTAACTCTGTGAGATGAACTCACAG
>NW_012114844.1:150573-150988 GCF_000951035.1 Colobus angolensis palliatus | reverse complement strand
GGTGTAACTCTGTGAGATGAACTCACAGTTCACAATGAAGTTTCTCAGAAAGCTTCTTTCTCATTTGTATCGGCGGAGATTTCCTTTGGCCCTCTTGTCTCCAAAGGGATCCGAAATAGCAGTTCTGAGATTCCACCAAGATGGGGCTAGCCAACGGCTCCACGAAATACAACTGGAACTCAGTGAGTTGAATTCACACAGCACAAAGCCATTTCTCAGAAAGCGTCTTTCTGTTGGAGCTGAGTTCATTTGCGGTCTCGGAGTGCCACCGTGTGTCCCTTTGCAGATTCTGCGAAAACGCTCTTAGAAAGCTTCTCAAAGGAAACCATGAGGAAATTCTGTGAGCTGAATTCAACCACAACCAAGAAGTTTCTGAGAAGGCTTCTCTGCAGATTTGTCTGAGGATATCTCATCA
>NW_012114844.1:146436-150523 GCF_000951035.1 Colobus angolensis palliatus | reverse complement strand
ATTCCACGATATCCAGGATGTCACTTCAGAGATTCCAGAAAATAAGTGCTAGCAAACTCCTCCATGAAAGAGTGGTGTAACACTGTGCAATGTATTCACCCATCACAAAGCAATTTCTCAGAAAGTTTCATTCCGGTTTTTCTCGGAAGATACTTCATGTGTCCATAGACTCTTCAAACCTATCGGAAATATTAGTTCTCAGAATCCACAAAGACAGTCAAAGACAGTGCTAGCAAACGGTTGCAGGAAATAGTAGTGTAACTCTGTGAGATGAAGTTACAGATCAGAAAGCAATCTCCCAGAAAACTTCTTTCCAGCTGTGATCTGAGGATACTTCCTTTTTCACCATAGGCCTCAATGCGCTCCCAAATATCACTTCCCGGAATCCACGACAACACTGTCAGCAAACTGCTGCATGAAGACTAAGTTGTCACTCTGTGAGATGAATTCACATGTCACAAAGAAGTTTCCCCGAAAGCTCCTTTCACGTTTTTAATAGAGGATATTTCCTTTATCAGTGTAGGCCTCAATGCGACAAAAACTAGCCCTTCTCAGTTACCTCAAACACAGTGTTAACCGACTGCTCCTTGAAATGTAACTGTAACTCTGTCAGATGAATTCACACATCACAGAGAAGTTCCTAAGAAAGCTTCTTGCTAGATTCTTACGAGGATATTGCTTTTGACAATGTAAGCTGCATTGCACTAAGTAGTATCCCGATACAGATTAGAAGAAAACTGCGTTGGCAAACTGATGACTGAAGAGAAAATTGTAACTCTGTGACTTGCATTCACACATGGCAATACAGTTTCTCAGAACACTTCCTTCCAGTTTCTCTCTGAGAATATTTCCCTTTTCACCATAGGCCACAATGAGCTCCAAAATCTCACTTTCCAGAATTCACGAAAAGAGTGTTAGCAAACTGCTACCAGAAGGGAATGGTGAAACTCTGTATGGTGAATTCACACATCAGAAAGCAATCTCTCTGAAAGCATCTTTCTAGCTATGATCTGAGGATACCTCCTTTTTCACCATAGGCCTCAATGCACTCTGAAATATCACTTTACAGATTCCATGAAAACACTGTCAATGAACTGCTTCATGAAGACTAAGTTGTCACTCTGTGAGATGAATTCACTTATCACAGAGAAGTTTCTCAGAAAGCTACTTTCCAGATTTTCTCTGAGGATATCTCCTTTGTCACCACAAGCGTCATTGCACTACGAAGCATCCCAATGCAGATTTCAAGAAAACAGGGTTAGCCAACGGATACATGAAAAGGAGAGGGTAACTCTGTGAGTTGCATTCACGTGTCACAATGCAGTTTCTCAGAACGCTTCTTTCCTGTTTTTCTCTGAGGATATTTCCATTTTCATCATAGCCCTCACCGGGCACCCAAATATCACTTTGCAAACTCCACGAGAACTGTCTTAGCGAACGGCTTCATGAGGAGAAAGGTGTAACTCTGTGAGATGAACTCACAGTTCACAATGAAGTTTCTCAGAAAGCTTCTTTCTCATTTGTATCGGCGGAGATTTCCTTTGGCCCTCTAGTCTCCAAAGGGATCCGAAATATCAGTTCTGAGATTCCACCAAGACGGAGATCGCCAATGGCTCCACGAAATACAACTGGAACTCAATGAGTTGAATTCACACAGCACAAAGCCATTTCTCAGAAATCGTCTTTCTTTTGGAGCTGAGTTTATTTGTGGTCACGGAGTGCCACCGTGTCTCCTTTTGCAGATTCTGCGAAAACACACTTAGCAAGCTTCTCAATGAAAACCATGAGAAAATTCTGTGAGCTGAATTCAACCACAACCAAGAAGTTTCTGAGAAGGCTTCTCTGCAGATTTGTCTGAGGATATCTCATCATTCAGCATGGGATTCCACGATATCCAGGATGTCACTTCAGAGATTCCATAAAATCAGTGCTAGCAAACTCCTCCATGAAAGAGTGGTGTAACACAGTGAAATGAATTCACCCATCACAAAGCAGTTTCTCACAAAGCTTCATTCCGGTTTTTCTCGGAAGATATTTCCTGTGTCCATAGACTCTTCAAACCTATCGGAAATATTAGTTCTCAGAATCCACAAAGACCGTGCTAGCAAAAGGTTGCAGGAAATAGTAGTGTAAGTCTGCGAGATGAAGTTACACTTCAGAGAGCAATCTCTCAGAAAGCTTCTTTCTAGCTATTATCAGAGGATCTTTCCTTTCTCCCCATAGGCCTCAATGTGCTCCCAAATATCACTTCCCAGATCCCACGACAACACTGTCAGCAAACTGCTGCATGAAGACTAAGTTGTCACTCTGTGAGATTAATTCACATATCACAAAGAAGTTTCTCCCAAATCTTCTTTCACGTTTTTAATGGAGGATATTTTCTTTATCAGCGTAGGCCTCAATGCGACCCAAACTAGCCCTTCTCAGTTTCCTCAAACACAGTGTTAACGGACTGCTCCTTGAAATGTAACTGCAACTCTGTGAGATGAATTCACACATCACTGAGAAGTCTTGAAGAAAGCTTCTATCTAGGTTTTATATGAGGATATTTCTTTTCACACCGCAAGCTTCACTGCGCTAAGATGCATCCCGTTTCAGATTACAAGAAAACTCTGCTGGGAAACTGCTGACAGAAGAGAAAATTGTAACTCTGTGAATTGCATTCACACATGGCAATGCAGTTTCTCAGAAGGCTTCCTTCCAGTTTTTGTATGAGGATATTTCCCATTTCACCATAGGCCACAATGAGCTCCCAAATCTCACTTTCCAGAATCCACGAAAAGAGTGTTAGCAAAATGCTACCAGAAGGGAAAGGTGAAACTCTGTATGATGAATTCACACAAGAGAACACAATCTCTCAGAAAGCTTCTTTCTAGCTATTATCTGAGGTTATTTCCTTTTTCACCGAAGACCTCAATGCGCTCCCAAATATCACTTTACAGATTCCACTGAAACACTCTCAGCAAACTGCTTCATGAAATGTAAGTTGTAACTGTGAGAGATGAATTCACGTATCACAATGAAGTTTCTCACAAAGCTTCTTTCACGTATTTATTGTAGGATATTTCCTTTATCAGCGTAGGCCTCAAAGCGACCCTAACTAGCCCTTCTCGGTTTCCTCAAAGACAATGGTAACCGACTGTCCCTTGACATGTAAATGTAACTCTGTGTGTTGAATTCACATATCACAGAGAAGTCTCTGAGAAAGTTTCTTTCTAGATTTTATATGAGGATTTTTCTTTTGACACCGCAAGCTTCATTGCGCTAAGATGTATCCCGTTTCAGATTACAGGAAAACTGTGTTGGCTAACTGTTGACTGAAGAGAAAAGTGTAACTCTGTGAGTTGCACTCACACATGGCAATGCAGTTTCTCAGAAGGCTTCCTTCCAGTTTTTGTGGGAGGATATTTCCCTTTTCACCATAGGCCACAATGAGCTCCCAAATATCACTTTCCAGAATCCACGAAAAGAGTGTTAGCAAACTGCTACCAGGAGGGAAAGGAGAAACTCTCCATGATGAATTCACACATCAGAAAGCAATCTCTCAGAAAGCTTCTTTCTAGCTATTATCAGAGGATATATCCTTTTTCACCATAGGCCCCAATTCGCTCCCAAATATCACTTTAGAGATTCCACGACAACATTGTCAGCAAACTGCTTCATGAAGACTAAGTTGTCACTCTGTGAGATGAATTCACTTATCACAGAGAAGTTTCACAGAAAGCTACTTTCTAGATTGTCTCTGAGGATATCTCCTTTGTCACTGTAAGCTTCATTGCGCTATGAAGTATCCCAAAGCAGATATCAAGGAAACAGGGTTAGCCAACGGATCCATGAAAAGCAGAGGGTAACTCTGTGAGTTGCATTCACGTGTCACAATGCAGTTTCTCAGAACGCTTCTTTCCTGTTTTTCTCTGAGGATATTTCCATTTTCATCATAGCCCTCACCGGGCACCCAAATATCACTTTGCAAACTCCACGAGAACTGTCTTAGCGAATGGCTTCATGAGGAGAAAGGTGTAACTCTGTGAGATGAACTCACAGTTCACAATGAAGTTTCTCAGAAAGCTTCTTTCTCATTTGTATC
>NW_012114844.1:142063-146386 GCF_000951035.1 Colobus angolensis palliatus | reverse complement strand
TTTCTCAGAAAGCTTCTTTCTCATTTGTATCGGCGGAGATTTCCTTTGGCCCTCTAGTCTCCAAAGGGATCCGAAATATCAGTTCTGAGATTCCACCAAGACGGAGATCGCCAATGGCTCCACGAAATACAACTGGAACTCAATGAGTTGAATTCACACAGCACAAAGCCATTTCTCAGAAATCGTCTTTCTTTTGGAGCTGAGTTTATTTGTGGTCACGGAGTGCCACCGTGTCTCCTTTTGCAGATTCTGCGAAAACACACTTAGCAAGCTTCTCAATGAAAACCATGAGAAAATTCTGTGAGCTGAATTCAACCACAACCAAGAAGTTTCTGAGAAGGCTTCTCTGCAGATTTGTCTGAGGATATCTCATCATTCAGCATGGGATTCCACGATATCCAGGATGTCACTTCTGAGACTCCAGAAAATCAGTGCTAGCAAACTCTTCCGTGAAAGAGTGTTGTAACACTGTGAAATGAATTCACCCATCTCAAAGCAGTTTCTCAGAAAGCTTCATTCCGGTTTTTCTCGGAAAATATTTCCTGTGTCCATAGACTCTCCAAACCTATTGGAAATATTAGTTCTCAGAATCCACAAAGACCGTGCTAGCAAACGGTTGCAGGAAATAGTAGTGTAACTCTGTGAGATGCAGTTACACATCAGAAAGGAATCTCTCAGAAAGCTTCTTTCTAGCTATTGTCAGATGATCTTTCCTTTCTCCCCATAGGCCTCAATGCGCTCCAAAATATAACTTCCCGGATTCCACGACAACACTGTCAGCAAATTGCTGCATGTAGATTAAGTTGTAACTCTGTGAGATGAATTCACATATCACAAAGAAGTTTCTCATAAAGCTTCTTTCAAGTTGTTAATGGAGGATAATTCCTTTATCAGTGTAAAACTCAATGCGAAACAAACTAGCCCTTCTCAGTTCCTCAAACACAGTGTTCATCGACTGCTCCTTGAAATGTAACTGTAACTCTGTGAGATGAATTCCCACATCACAGGGAAGTTACTAAGAAAGCTTCTTTCTAGTTTTTATATGACGATATTTGCTTTGACACTGTAAGCTTCATTGCGCTATGATGTATCCTGCTGCAGATTACAAGAAAACTGTGTTGGCAAACTGTTGACTTAAGAGAAAATGTAACTATGTGAATTAAATTCACACATGGCAACCCAGTGTCTCAAAAGGCTTCCTTCCAGGTTGTGTATGACGATACTCCCTTTTGCACAATAGCCCTCTATGAGCTCCCAAATTTCAATTTCCAGAATCCACGACAACAGTGTTAGGAAGATGTTCCAAGAAGGGCAGGGTGGAACTCTGAGTGATGAAGTCACACATGAGAGAGCAAACTTCCAGAAAGTTTCTCTCTAGCTCTTATGTGAGGATATGGCCTTTTTCACCATGGGCCCAAATGGGCTCCCAAATATCACTTTGCAGATTCCACGAAAAGAGTGTTAGCAAACTGCTTCCTGACGACTAACCTGTAACTCTGTGGGACAAATTAACAGATCACAAAGCCGTTTCTCAGAAAGCTTGTTTCCAGTTTTTTACTGATGAAATTTCCTTTATCAGCGCAGGCCTCAGTGCTATCCAAAGCAGCCCGTCTCAGATTCCCCAAAGAGAGTGTGAGTGGCCTGCTCCAGGAAGCATGAGTGTAACTCCATGAGATGAACTCACACATCACCAAGAAGTTTCTAAGAAAACTTCTTCCTAGTTTCCATCTAAGGATATTTCCTTTGTCACCGAGAGCTTCATTTTGCTAAGAAGTATCCCATTGCAGATTTCAAGAAAACTGTGTTAGCAAACTGATCACTGAAGAGAAACGTGTAACTCTGTGAGTTGCACTCACTTATCACAGTGCAGTTTCTCAGAAGGCTTCTTTCCAGTTTCTGTATGAGGATACTCCATTTTGCACAATAGCCTTCAATGAGCTCCCAAATATAACTTTGCAGAATCCATGACAACAGTGCTAGCAATCTGTTCCAAGAAGGGCAGAGTGGAAATCTGAGTGATGAAGTCACACAGCAGAGAGCAATGTCTCAGAAAGATTCTCTCTAACTGTTATGGGAGGATATGTCCTTTTTCACCATGGGCCCCAATGGGCTCCCAAATATCACTTTGCAGATTCCATGAAAAGAGTGTTAGGAAACTGTTTCCTGAGATCTAAGCTGTAACTCTGGGAGACAAATACACAGATCACAAAGCAGTTTCTGAAAAGGCTTGTTTCCAGTTTTTAACTGAAGAAATTTGCTTTATCAGATCAGGCCTCAATGCTATCCAAAGCAGCCCTTCTCAGATTCCCCAAAGAGAGGGCTAGAGGTCTGTTCCAGGAAACATGAGTGTAACTCTGTGAGATGAAATCATACGTCTCCAAGAAGTTTCTAAGAAAGCTTCTTTATAGTTTTCATCTAAGGATATTTCCTTTGTCATTGTAAGCTTCATTGCGCTAAGAAGTATCCCATTGCAGATTTCAAGAAAACTGTGTTAGCACACTGACCACTGAAGAAAAACGAGTAACTCTGTGAGTTGCATTCACAAATCGCAGTGCAGGTTCTCAGAAAACTTCTTTCCAGTTTCTGCATGAGGATAATCCCTTTTGCACCATAGCCCACAATGAGCTCCCAAATATCAGTTTGCAGAATCCACGACAACAGTGTTAGCAAGCTGTCCAAGAAGGGCAGGGTGGAATTCAGAGTGATGCAGTCACACAACTGAAAACAATCTCTCAGAAAGCTTCTCTCTAGCTGTTATGGGAGGATATGTCCTTTTTCACCATGGGCCCCAATGGGCTCCCAAATATCACTTTGTATATTCCAAGAAACGACTGTTAGCAAACTCCTTCCTGAGGTCTAAGCTGTAACTCCGTGAGACGAATTCACAGATCACAAAGCAGTTTCTCAGAAAGCTTCTTTCCAGTTTTGAACTGATGAAATTTCCTTTATCAGCACAGGCCTTAGTGCTATCCAAAGCAGCCCTTCTCAGATTCCCCAAGGAGAGTGTTAGTGGCCTGCTCAGGGAAACATGAGTGTAACTCCATGAGATGAATTCACACATCACCAAGAGGTTACTAACTAAGCTTCTTTCTAGTTTTCATCTAAGAATATTTCCTTTGTCACTGTAAGCTTCTTGCGCTAAGAAGTATCCCATTGCAGATTTCAGGAAAACTGTGATAGCAAACTGACCATTGAAGAGAAATGTGCAACTTTGTGAGTTGTATTCACACGTGGCAGTGCAGTTTTTCAGAAGGCTTCTTTCCAGTTTCTGTATGGGGATACTCCCTTTTGCACCATTGCCCTGAATGAGCTCCCAAATATCACATTGCAGAATCCACGACAACAGTGTTAGCAAGTTGTTCCAAGAATGGCAGGGTGGAACTCTGAATGATGAAGTCACACATCCGAGAGTAAACTGTCAGAAAGCTTCTCTCTAGCTGTTATGTGAGGATATGTCCTTTTTCACCATGGGCCCCAATGGGCTCCCAAATATCACTTTGCAGATTCCAGGAAAAGAGTGTTAGCAAACTGCTTCCTGAGGACTAAGCTGTAACTCTGTGAGACAAATTCACAGATCACAAAGCCGTTTCTCAGAAATCTTCTTTCCGGTTTTTAACTGATGAAGTTTTCTTTATCAGCCCAGCCCTCAGTGATACGCAGAGCTGCCCTTCTCAGATTCCCAAAGAGAGTGTTAGTGGCCTGCTCCAGGAAACATGAGTGTAACTCCATGAGATTAACTCACACATCACCAAGAAGTTTCTAATAAAGCTTCTTTCCAGTTTTCATCTAAAGATATTTCCTTTGTCACAGTAAGCGTCATTGCGCTAAGAAGTATCCCTTTGCAGATTTCAAGAAAACTCTGTTAGCAAAGTGACCACTAAAGAGAAATGTGTAACTCTGTGAGTTGCATTCACTCATCGCAGTGCAGTTTCTTAGAAGGCTTCTTTCTAGTTTCTGTAGGAGGATACTCCCTTTTGCACCTTAGCCCTCAATGAGCTCCCAAATATCACTTTGAAGAATTCACGACAACAGTGTTAGCAAGCTGTTCCAAGAGGGGCAGGGTGGAACTCTGAGAGATGAGGTCACACATCAGAGAGCAATCTCTCAGAAAGCTTCTTTCTAGCTGTTATGTGAGGATATGTCGTTTTTCACGATGGGCCCCAATGGGCTCCCAAATATCACTTTGCAGATTCCACGAAAAGAGTGTTAGCAAACTGCTTCCTGAGGACTAAGCTGTAACTCTGTGAGACGAATTCACAGATCACAAAGCCGTTACTCAGAAAGCTTCCCTCCAGTTTTTAACTGATGAAATTTCATTTATCA
>NW_012114844.1:141092-141500 GCF_000951035.1 Colobus angolensis palliatus | reverse complement strand
AAGAAGGGCAGGGTGGAACTCTGAGTGATAAAGTCACACATCAGATAGCAATCTCTCAGAAAGCTTCTCTCTAGCTGTTATGTGAGGCTATGTCCTTTTTCACCATGGGCCCCACTGGGCTCCCAAATGTCAGTTTGCAGATTCCACGAAAACAGTGTTAGCAAAGTGCTTCCTCAGGACTGAGCTGTAACTCTGTGAGACAAATTCCTAGATCACAAAGCTGTTTCTCAGAAAGCTTGTTTCCAGTTTTTAACTGATGAAATTTCCTTTATCAGCACAGGTCTCAGTGCTATCCAAAGCATCCCTTCTCAGATTCCCCAGAGAGAGTGTTAGTGGCGTTCTCCAAGAAACATGAGTGTAAGTCTCTGGGATTAACTCACACATCATCAAGAAGTTTCTGAGAAAGCT
>NW_012114844.1:134937-140418 GCF_000951035.1 Colobus angolensis palliatus | reverse complement strand
CCCTTTTGCACCATAGCCCTCTATGAGCTCCCAAATATCACTTTGCAGAATCCACCACAACAGTGCTAGCAAGCTGTTCCAGGAAGGGAAGGGTGGAACTCTGTATGATGAAGTCACACATCAGAGAGCACTCTAAGAAAGCTTCTCTCCAGCTGTTATGTGAGGATATGTCCTTTTTCACCATGAGCCCCAGTTGGCTCCAAAATATCACTTTGCAGATTCCACGAAAGGAGTGTTAGCAAACTGCTTCCTGAGGACTAAGCTGTAACTTGGTGAGACGAATTCAGAGATTACAATGCAGTTTCTAAGAAAGCTTCTTTACACATTTTAACTGATGAAATGTCCTTTTTCAGTGTAGGCTTCAATGCGATCCAAAGTAGCCTTTCTCCATTTCCTCAAAGAGAGTGTTAGTGGCCTGCTCCAGGAAACATAATTGTAACCCCGTGAGATGAATTCACACATCACCAAGACGTTTCAAAGAAAGCTTCTTTCTAGTTTTCATCTGAGCATATTTTCTTTTTTGCCATAAGCTTCATTGCGCTAAGAATTATCCCATTGCAGATTTCCAGAAAACTGTGTTAGCAAGCTGATGACTGAAGATAAACGTGTAACCCTGTGAGTTGCATTCACACATCGCAATGCAGTTTCCTAGAAGGCTTCTTTCCAGTTTATGTATGAGGAGACTCCCTTTTGCACCATAGCCCTCAATGAGCTCCCAAATATCACCTTGCAGAATCCACGACAAAAGTGTTAGCACACTGTTCCAAGAAGGGATGGGTGTAAATCGGTGTGATGAAGTCACACATCACAAAGCAATCTCTCAGAAAGCTATTCTGTAGTTGTTATCCGAGGATACTTCCTTTCTCACCATGGTATCCAATTGGCTCCCAAATATCACTTTGTATATTCCACGAAAAGAGGGTTAGCAAACTGCTTACTGAGGACTAAGTTGTAACACCGTGAGACAAATTCACAGATCACAAAAAGATTCTCAGAAAGCTTCTTTCCAGTTTTTACTGAAGAAATTTCCTTTATCCGCATAGGCCTCAATGCTATCCAAAGCAGCCTTTCTCAGTTTCTTCAAAGAGAGAGTTAATGGCTTGCTTCATGAAACATAATTGTAATTTAATGAGATGAATTCACACATCACCAAGAAGTTTCTAGGAAAGGTTCTTTCTAGTTTTCTTCTGAGGATACTTCCTTTGTCAATGTAGGCTTCATTGCACTAAGAAGTATGCAAAAGCTAATTTCAAGAAAACTGTGTTAGCAAACTGATCACTGAAGAGAAACGTGTAACTCTGTGAGTTGCATTCACACATTGCAGTGCAGTTTCTGAGAAGGCTTCTTTCCAGTTTTTCTCTGAGGATACTCCCTTTTTCAGCATAGCCCTCAATGAGCTCCAAATATCACTTTGCAGAATCCACAACAACAGTGTTAGCAAGCTGTTCCAAGAAGGGAAGTGTGGGACTCTGTGTGATGAAGTCACACATCAGAAAGCAATCTCTCAGAAACTACTCTCTAGTTGTCATTTGAGGATATATACTTTTTCACCATGGGCCCCAATTGGCTCGCAAATATCACTTTGCTGATTCCACGAAAAGAGTGTTAGCAAACTGCTTCCTGAGGACTCAGTTGTAAGTCTGTGAGACAAATTCAGAGCTCACAAAAAAGTTTCTCAGAAAGCTTCTTTCCAGTTTTTAACGGAAGAAATTTCCTTTATCAGCGTAGTCCTCAATGCAATCCAAACTAGCCTTTCTCAGTTTCCTCAAACAGAGTGTTAATGGCATGCTCCATGAAACATAATTGTAACTCTGTGATATGAATTGACACATGATGAAGAAGTTTTTAAGAAAGTTTCTTTCTAATTTTCATCTGAGGATGCTTCCTTTGTCACCTTAAGGTTCATTGCACTAAGAAGTATCCCATTGCAGATTTCAAGAAAACTGTGTTAGCAAACTGATCACTGAAGAGGAACGTGTAACTCTGTGAGTTGCATTCATACATTGCAATGCAGTTTCTCAGAAGTCTTCTTTCCAGTTTTTCTCTGAGGATACTCCTTTTTTCACCATACCTCTCAATGAGCTTCTTAATATCACTTTGCAGAATCCACAACAACAGTGTTAGCAAACTGTTCAAAGAAGGGAATGGTGGAACTCTGTGTGATGAAGTCACGCATCAGAAAGCAATCTCTCGGAAAGCTTCTCTATAGTTAATATTTGAGGATATTTCCTTTTTCACCATAGACCCCAATTGGCTCCCAAATATCACTTTACAGATTCCACAAAAAGAATGTTAGCAAACTGCTTCCTGAGGACTAAGTTGTAACTCTGTGAGACAAATTCACAGATCACAAAGAAGTTTCTCAGAAAGCTTCTTTCCAGTTTTTTACTCATGAAATTTCCTTTATCAGTGTAGGCCTCAATGCATTCCAAAGCACGCTTTCTCAGTTTCTTCAAAGACAGAGTTAACTGCCTGCTCCATGAAACATAAATGTAATTCCATGAGATGAGTTCACACTTCACCAAGAAGTTTCTAGGAAAGCTTCTTTCTAGTTTTCTTCTGAGGATACTTCCTTTGTCACCATAAGCTTCATTGCACTAAGAATTATCCCCTGCAGATTTCAAGAAAACTGTGTTAGCAAACTGATCACTGAAGAGAAACGTGTAACTCTGTGAGTTGCATTCAAACGTTGCATTGTAGTTTCTCAGAAAGCTTCTTTCCAGTTTCTGTATGTGGATATTTCCTTTTTCACCATAGCCCTTAATGAGCTCCCAAGTATCACTTTGCAGAATCCACGACAACAGTGTTGTCAAACTGTTCCATGTAGGGAAGTGTGGAATTCTGTGTGATGAAGTCACACATCAGAACACAATCTCTCAGAAAGCTATTCTCTAGTTGTTATCTGAGGATTCTTCCTTTTTAACCATGGGCACCCATTGACTCCCAAATATCACTTTGCAGATTCCACGAAAAGAGTGTTATCAAACTGCTTCCTGAGGACTGAGTTGTAACTCTGTGAGATGAATACACAGATCAGAAAGACATTTCTCAGAAAGCTTCTCTCGTTTTTAACTGATGATATTTCATTTATCAACCTAGGCATCAATGCTATCCAAAGCAGCCCTTCTCAGGTTCCTCAAAGAGAGTGTTAATCCCATGCTCCATGAAACATAATTGTAACTCTGTGATATGAATTGACACATCATGAAGAAGTTTCTAAGAAAGTTTCTTTCCAGTTTTCATCTGAGGATGTTTCCTTTGTCACCTTAAGGTTCAGTGCACTAAGAAGTATCCCATTGCAGATTTCAAGAAATCTGTGTTAGCAAACTGATCACTGAAGATAAACGTGTAACTCTGTGAGTGGCATTCACACATCGCAATGCAGTTTCTCAGAAGGCTTCTTTCCAGTTTCTGTATGAGTATATTTCCTCTTTCACCATAGCCCTCAATGAGCTCCCAAATATCACTTTGCAGAATACACGACAACAGTGTTAGCAAACTGTTCCAAGAAGGGGAGGGTGGAATTCTGTGTGATGGACTCACACATCAGAAAGCAATTTCTCAGAAAGCCTCTCTCTAGTTATTATTTGAGGATATTTCCTTTTTCACCATAGACCCCAATTGGCTCCCAAATATCACTTTGCAGATTGCATGAAAAGCGTGTTAGCAAACTGCTTCCTGAGGACTAAGTTTTAACTCTGTGAGACGAATTCACAGACCACAAAGAAGTTTCTCAGAAAGCTCCTTTCCAGTTTTTAACTGATGAAATTTCCTTTATCAGCGTAGGCCTCAATGTGATCCAAAGTAGCCTTTCTCAGTTTCCTCAAAGAGAGTGTTAGTGGCCTGCTCCATGAAACATAATTGTAACTCTGTGAGATGAATTGACACATCACCAAGAAGTCTCTAAGAAAGCTTCTTTCTAGTTTTCATGTGAGGATATTTCCTTTGTCACCGTAAGCTTCATTGCGCTATGAAATATCTCATTCCAAATTCAAGAAAACTGTGTTACCAAACTGATCACTGAAGGGAAACGTGTAACTCTGTGAATTGCATTCACACATCACAATGCAGTTTCTCAGAAGGCTTCCTTCCAGTTTCTCCCTGAGGATATTCCCTTTTTCACCATAGCCCTCAATGAGCTCCCAAATGTCAATTTGCAGAATCCACGACAACAGTGTTAGCAAACTGTTCCAAGAAGGAAAGGGTGGAACTCTGTGTGATGAAGTCACACATCGGAAAGTAATCTCCCAGAAAGCTTCCCTCTAGTTATTATTTGAGGATATTTCCTTTTTCACCATAGACCCCAATTGGCTCCCAAGTACCACTTTGCAGATTCCACGAAAAATATGTTAGCAAAATGCTTCCTGAGGACTAAGTTGTAATTCTGTGAGATGAATTCACAGATCCCAAAGAAATTTCTCAAGAGCTTCAATCTCGTTTTTAACTGATGATATTTGCTTTATCAGCGTAGGCCTCAATGCTATTCAAAGGAACCCTTCTCAGTTTCCTCAAAGAGAGTGTGAATGGCCTGCTCCATGAAATGTAAATGTAACTCCATGAGATATATTCACACATCATCAAAAATTGTCTAAGAAAGTTTCTTTCTAGTTTTCATCTGAGGATATTTCCTTTGTCACCTGAAGCTTCAGTGTGCTAAGAAGTATCCCATTTCAGATTTCAAGAAAACAGTGTTAGCAAACTGATCACTGAAGAGAAACGTGTAACTCTGTGAGTTGCATTCACACATCGCAATGCAGTTTCTCAGAAGGCTTCTTTCCAGTTTTTTATAAGGATACACACTTTTTCACCATAGAACTCAAAGAGCTCCAAACTATCATTTTCCAGGATCCACAACAACAGTGTTAGCAAACTGTTCCAAGAAGGGAAGGGTGTAACTCTGTGTGATGAAGGCACACATCAGAAACCAATCTCTCAGAAAGCTTCTCTCTAGTTATTATTTGAGGATATTTCCTTTTTCACCATAGACCCCAATTGGCTCCCAAATATCACTTTGCAGATTCCACGAAAAGAGTGTTAGCAAACTCCTTCATGAAGACTAAGTTGTAACTCTGTGAGCCAAATTCACAGATCACAAAGAAATTTCCCACAAAGCTTCTTTCCAGTTTTTAACTGATGATATTTCCTTTATCAGCGTAGGCCTCAATGCTATCCAATGAGCCATTCTAAAGTTCCTCAAAGAGAGTGTTAATGGCCTGCTCCATGAAACATAAGTGTAACTCCGTGAGATGAATTCACACATCATCAAGAAGTTTCTATGAAAGATTCCTTCTAGTTTTCATCTGAGGATATTTCCCTTGTCACCTTAAGCTTCATTGCGCTAAGAAGTATCCGCTTGCATATTTCAAGAAAACTGTGTTAGCAAACTGATCACTGAAGAGAAACGTGTAATTATGTGAGTTGCATTCACACATCACAGTGCAGTTTCTCAGAAGGCTTCTTTCCAGTTTCTGTATGAGGATA
>NW_012114844.1:127387-134887 GCF_000951035.1 Colobus angolensis palliatus | reverse complement strand
AGTTTCTCAGAAGGCTTCTTTCCAGTTTCTGTATGAGGATATTTCCTTTTTCACCATAGCCCACAATGAGCTCCCAAATATCACTTTGCAGAATCCATGACAACAGTGTTAGCAAACTGTTCCAAGAAGGGAAGGGTGGAACTCTGTGTGATGAAGTCACACATCAGAAAGCAATCTCTCAGAAAGCTTCTCTCTAGTTCTTATTTGAGTATATTTCCTTTATCAGCATAGACCCCTATTGGCTCCCAAATAGCACTTTGCAGATTGCACGAAAAGAGTGTTAGCAAACTGATTCCTGAGGATTAACTTTTAACTCTGTGAGATGAATTCACAGATCACAAATAAGTTTCTCAGAAAGCTTCTTTCCAGTTTTTAACTGATGAAATATCCTTTATCAGTGTAGGCTTCAAAGCGATCCAAATTAGCCTTTCTAAGTTTCCTCAAAGAGAGTGTTAATAGCCTGCTCTATGATACATAATTGTAACTCTGTGAGATGAATTGACACATCATCAACAAGTTTCTAGGAAAGCTTCTTTCTAATCTTCATCTGAGGATATTTCCTTAGTCACCATAAGCTAAATTGTGCAATGAAGTATCCCATTGCAGATTTCCAGAAAACTGTGTTAGCAAACTGACCACTGAAGAGAAACGTGTAATTCTGTGAGTTGCATTCACACATTGCAATGCAGTTTCTAAGAACGCTTCTTTCCAGTTTCTGTATGAGGGTATTTCCTTTTTCATCATAGCCCTCAATGAGCTCTGAAATATCACTTTCCAGAATCCAAGAAAACAGTGTTAGCAAACTGTTCCAAGAAGGGAAGGGTGGAACTCTGTGTGATGAAGTCACACATCAGAAAGCAATCTCTCCGAAAGCTATTCTCTAGTTGTTATCTGAGGATACCTTCTTTTTCACCATGGGCCATAATTGGCTCCCAAATATCACTTTGCAGATTCCAGGAAAAGAGTGTTGGCAAACTGCTTCCTGAGGACTAAGTTGTAACTCTGTGAGATGAATTCACAGATCAGAAAGACATTTCTCAGAAAGCTTCTCTCTCATTTTTAACTGATGATATTTCCTTTGTAAGCGTAGGCCTCATTACTATCCAAAGCAGCCCTTCTCAGGTTCCTCAAAGAGAGTGTTAATGGCCTGCTCCATGAAACATAATTGTAACTCTGTGAGATGAATTCACACATCACCAAGAAGTTTCTATGAAATCTTCTTTCTAGTTTTCATCTGAGGATATTTCCTTTGTCGCCATAAGTTTCATTGCGCAAAGAAGAATCCCATGGCAGATTTCCAGAAAACTGTGTTAGCAAACTGATCGCTGAAGATAAACGTGTAACTCTGTGAGTTGCATTCACACATCGCAGTGCAGTTTCTCAGGAGCCTTCTTTCCTGTTTCTGTATGACGATATTTCCTTTTTCACCATAGCCTTCAGTGAGCTGCCAAATATCACTTTGAAGAATCCACGACGAGGGTGTTAGCAAACTGTTCCAAGAAGGGAAGGGTGTAAATCTGTGTGATGAAGTCACGCATCAGAAAGCAATCTCTCAGAAAGCTATTCTCTAGTTGTTATCTGAGGATAGTTCCTTTTTCACCACGGGCCCCAATTGGCTGCCAAATATCACTTTGCAGATTCCACGAAAAGAGTGTTAGCAAACTGCTTCCTGAGGACTAAGTTGTAACTCTGTTAGATGAATTCACTGATCAGAAAAACATTTCCCAGAAAGTTTCTCTCTTGTTTTTAACTGATGATATTTCCTTTATAAGCGTAGTCCTCAATGCTATCCTAGGCAGCCTTTCTCGGGTTCCTCAAAGAGAGTGTTAATGGCCTGCTCCATGAAATATAAGTGTAACACTGTGAGATGAATTCACACATCACCAAGAAGTTTCTAAGAAAGGTTCTTTCTAGTTTTCATCTTAGGATATTTCCTTTGTTGCCATAAGCTTCTTTGCGCTAAGGAGTATCCCATTGCAGATTTCAAGAAAACTGTGTTAGCAAACTGATCACTGAAGAGAAACGTGTAACCCTGTGAGTTGCATTCACACATCACAATGCAGTTTCTCAGAAGGCTTCTTTCCAGTTTTTGTATGAGGATATTTCCTTTTTCACCATAGCCCACAATGAGCTCCCAAATATCACTTTGCAGAATCCACGACAACAGTGTTAGCAAACTTTTCCAAAAAGGGAAGGGTGGAACTCTGTGTGATGAACTCACACATCAGAAAGCAGTCTCTCAGAAAGCTTCTCTCTAGTTATTATCTGAGAATATATACTTTTTCACAATGGGCCCCAATGGGCTCCCAAATATCACTTCAGAGATTCCAGGAAAAGACTGTTAGGTAACTGCTTCATGAGGCCTAAGTTGTAATTCTGTGAGAGGAATTCACAGATCACAAAGAAGTTTCACAGAAAGCTTCTTTCACGTTTTGAACTGATGTTATTTCCTTTATCAGAGTTGGCCCCAATGCAGTCCAAAGTAGCCCTTCTCAGGTTCCTCAAAGACAGTGTTAATTCACTGCTCCAGAAAACATATGTGTAACTCTGTGAGATGAATTCACACATCACCAAGAAGTTTCTAAGAAAGCTTCTTTCTAGTTTTCCTCAGAGGATATTTCCTTTTTCACCATAAGCTTCATTGCACTAAGAAGTACCCATTGCAGATTTCGAGAAAACTGCGATAGCATAGTGTTCACTGAAGAGAAACGTGTAGCTCTGTGAGTTGCATTCACACATCGCAGTGCAGTTTCTCAGAAGGATTCTTTCCAGTTTTTATCTGAAGATATTTCCTTTTTCACCATAGCCCTCAATGAGCTCCCAAATCTCACTTTGCAGAATCCATGGCAGCAGTGTTAGCAAACTGTTCCAACTAGGGAAGGGTGGAACTCTGTGTGATGAAGTCAAATATTAGAAAGCAATCTCTCAGAAAACTTCTCTCTAGTTATTATCTGAGGATATATCCTTTCTCACCATTTGCCCCAATGGGCTCCCAAAGATCACTTTTCAGATTCCAGGAAAAGACTGTTAGCAAAATTCTACATGAGGAATAAGTTGTAACTCTGTGAGATGAATTCACAGATCACAAAGAAATTTCTCTGAAAGATTCTTTCACGTTTTGGACTGATGTTATTTCCTTTATCAGAGTAGGCCTCAATGCGATCCAAAGTAGTCCTTCTCAGGTTCCTCAAAGACAGTGTTAATGCACTGCTCCAGAAATCATATGTGTAACTCTGTTATTTGAATTCACACATCACCAAGAAGTTTCTAAGAAAACATCTTTCTATTTTTCATCTGAGGATATTTCCTAAATCACTGTAAGATTCATAGTGGTAAGAAGTATCCCAATGCAGATATCAAGAAAACTGTGTTAGCAAACTGATCACTGAAGAGAAACATTTAGCTCTGTGAGTTGCATTCACACATTGCAATGCAGTTTCTCAGAAGGCTTCTTTCCAGTTTTGATCTGCGGATATTTCCTTTTTCACCCTAGCCCACAAAGAGCTCCCAAATATCACTTTGCAGTAACTACGGGAACAGTGTTAGCAAACTGTTCGAAGAAGGGAAAGGTGGAACTCTGTGTGATGAAGTCACATATCAGAAAGCAATCTCTCAGAAAGCTATTCTCTAGTTATTGTCTGAGGATATTTGCTTTTTCACCATGTGCCCCAATGGGCTTCCAAATATCAGTTTGCAGATTCCACGAAAAGAGTGTTAGCAAACTGCTTCATGAGGACTAAGTTGTAACTTTGTGAGAGGAATTCACAGATCTCAAAGACGTTTCTCAGAAAGCTTCTTTCACGTATTGAACTGATGTTATTTGCTTTATCAGCTTAGGCTTCAATGCGATCCAAAGTAGCCCCTCTCAGGTTCCTCAAACAGAGTGTTAATACACAGCACCAGGAAACTTAAGTGTAACTCCATGAGATGAATTCACACATCACCAAGAAGTTTCCAAGAAATCTTCTTTCTAGTTTTCATCAGAGGATATTTCCTTTGACACCATAAGCTTCATTGCACTAAGAAGTATCCCATTGCAGATTTCGAAAAAACTGGGATAACATAGTGATCACTGAAGAGAAACGTGTAGCTCTGTTAGTTGCATTCACTCATCACAGTTCAGTTTCTCAGAAGGCTTCCTTCCAGTTTTGGTCTGAGGATATTTCATTTTTCACCATAGCCCACAATGAGCTCCCAAATATCACTTTGTGGAATCCACGGCAACAGTGTTAGCAAACTGTTCCTAGAAGGGAAGAGTGGAACTCTGTGTGATGAAGTCACACATCAGAAAGTAAGCTCTCAGAAAGCTTCTCTCTAATTATTATCTGAGGATATATCCTTTTTCACCATTGGCCCAATGAGCTCCCAAATATCACTTTGCAGATTCCAGGAAAAGACTGTTAGCAAACTTCTTCATGAGGACTAAGTTGTAACTCTGTGAGATGAATTCAGAGATCACAAAGAAGGTTCTCAGAAAGCTTCCTTCCCAGTTTGAACTGATGATATTTCCTTTAATAGCATAGGCCTCAATGCAATCCAAAATAGCCCTCTTCAAGTACCTCAAAGACAGTGATAATGCACAGCTCAAGGAAACTAAGGTGCAACTTTGTAAGACGAATTCACACATCACCAAGAAGTTTCTAAGAAAGCTTCTTTCTAGTTTTCATCAGAGGATATTTCCTTTTTCACCATAAGCTTCATTGCTCTAAGACTATCCGATTGCAGATTTCGAGAAAAGTGAGATAGCATAGTGATCACTGTAGAGAAACGTGTACCTCTGTGAGTTGCATTCACACATCGCAGTGCAGTTTCTCAGAAGCCTTTTTTACAGTTTTGATCTGAGGATATTTCCTTTGTCACCATGGCCCTCAATGAGCTTCCAAATCTCACTTTGCGGAATCCATGGCAACAGTGATAGCAAATTGTTCCCAGAAGGGAACGTTGGAACTCTGTGTGATGAAGTCACACATCAGAAAGCAATCTCTCAGAAAGCTTCTCTCTAGTTATTATCTGAAGATATATCCTTCTTTATCATTTGCCCAAATGGGCTCCCTAAATACCACTTTGGAGATTCCAGGAAAAGACTGTTAACTAACTGCTTCATGAGGACTAAGTTGTAACTCTGTGAGATGTATTCACAGATCACAAAGAAGTTTCTCAGAAAGCTTCTTTCACGGTTTGAACTGATGATGTTTCAGGTAATAGCGTAGGCCTCAATGTGATCCTAAGTAGCCCTTCTGAGTTTCCTCAAAGACAGTGTTAAGGCACAGCTCCAGAAAACATATGTATAACTCTGTGAGATGAATTCACACATCAACAAGAAGGTTCTAAGAAAGCATCTTTCTAGTTTTCATCTTATGATATTTCCTATGTCTGTTTAAGATTCATTGTGCAAAGAATTATCCCAATGCAGATATCAAGAAAACTGTGTTAGCAAACTGATCACTGAAGAGAAACGTATAGCCCTGGAGTTGCAATCACACATCCCAGTGCAGTTTCTCAGAAGGCTTCTTTGCAGTTTTGATCTGAGGATATTTCCTTTTTCACCATAGCCCTCAAAGAGCTCCCAAATATCACTTTGCAGCATCCATGGCAACAGTGGTAGCAAACTGTTCCAAGAAGGGAAGGGAGGAACTCTGTGTGATCAAGTCACACATCAGAAAGCAATCTCTCAGAACGCTTCTCTCTAGTTATTATCTGAGGATATTTCCTTTTTCACCATGTGCCCCAATGGGCTTCCAAATATCACTTTGCAGATTCCACGAAAAGAGTGTTAGCAAACTGCTTCATGAGAACTAAGTTGTAACACTGTGAGAGGAATTCACAGATCACAAAGAAGTTTCTCAGAAAGTTTCTTTCACGTTTTGAACTGATGTTATTTCCTTTATCAGCCTAGGCCTCAATGCGATCCAAATTAGCTCTTCTCAGGTTCCTCAAAGACAGAGTTAATGCACAGCTGCATGAAACTTAAGTGTAACTCTCTGAGATGAATTCACACATCACCAAAAAGTTTCTAAGAAAGTTTCTTTCTAGTTTTCATCAGAGGATATTTCCTTTTTCACCGTAAGCTTCATTGCACTAAGAAGTATCCCATTGCAGACTGCAAGAAAACTGGGATAGCATAGTGATCACTGAAGAGAAACGTGTAGCTCTGTGAGTTGCATTCACACATCACAGTGGAGTTTCTCAGAAGGCTTCTTTCCCGTTTTGATCTGAATATATTTCCATTTTCACCATAGCCCTCAATGAGCTCTGAAATCTCACTTTGCAGAATCCACGGCAACAGTGTTAGCAAACTGTTCCAAGAAGGGAAGGGTGGAACTCTGTGAGATGAAGTCACACATCAGAAAGCAATCTCTCAGAAAACTTCTCTCTAGTTATTATCTGAGGATATATCCTTTTTCACCATTTGCCCCAATGGGCTCCAAATATCACTTTGCAGATTCCAGGAAAAGACTGTTAGCTTACTGCTTCATGAAGTCTAAGTTGTATCACTGTGAGGTTAATTCACAGATGACAGAGAAGTTTCTCAGAAAGCTTCTTTCACGTTTTGAACTTATGTTATTTCCTTTATCAGTGTAGGCCTCAATGTGATCCAAAGTAGCCCTTCTCATGTTCCTCAAAGACAGTGTTAATGCACTGCTCCAGAAAACATATGTGTAACTCTGTGAGATGAATTCACACATCACCAAGAAGTTTCTCAGAAAGCATCTCTCAAGTTTTCATCTGAGGGTATTTCCTATGTCACGGTAAGGTTCATTGAGCTGAGAAGTATCCCATTGCAGATTTCAAGAAAACTGTGTTAGCGAACTGATCACTGAAGAGAAACGTGTAACTCTGTGAGTTGCGTTCACACATCACAGTGCAGTTTCTCAGAAGCTTCTTTCCAGTTTTGATCTGAGGATATTTACTTTTCCACCATAGCCCTCGGTGAGCTCCCATATCTCACTTTACAGGATCCATGGCAACAGAGTTAGCAAACTGTTCCACGAAGGGAAGGGTGGAACTCTGGGTGATGAAGTCACAGAACAGAAAGCAATCTCTCAGAACACTTCTCTCTCGTTATTATCTGAGGATATATACTTTTTCACTATTTGCACCCATGGGCTCCAATATATCACTTTGCAGATTCCAGGAAAAGACTGGTAGCAAACTGCTTCATGAGGACTAAGTTGTAACTCTGTGAGAGGAATTCACAGATCATGAAGAAGTTTCTCAGAATGCTTCTTTCACGTTTTGAACTGATGTTACTTCCGTTATCGGCATAGGCCTCAATGTGATCCAAAGAAGCCATTCTCAGGTTCCTCAAAGACAGTGTTAATGCACAGCTTCATGAAACTTAAGTGCAACTCTGTGAGATGAATTCACACATAACCAAGAAATTTCTAAAAAAGCTTCTTTATAGTTTTCATCAGCGGATATTTCCTTTTTCACCATAAGCTTCATTGCGCTAAGAAGTATCCCATTGCCAGACGAGTAGATTGCAAAAATTTTCTCCCA
>NW_012114844.1:124423-126275 GCF_000951035.1 Colobus angolensis palliatus | reverse complement strand
ACTGAAGAGAAACGTGTAGCTCTGTGAGTTGCATTCACACATCACAGTGCAGTTTCTAAGAAGACTTCTTTCCAGTTTTGATCTTATTATATTTCCATTTTCACCATATCCCTCAATGAGCTCCCAAATCTCACTTTGCAGAATCCAAGGCAACAGTGTTAGCAAATTGTTCCCAGAAGGAAAGGGTGGACCTCTGTGTGATGAAGTCACACATCAGTAAGCAATCTCTCAGAAACCTTCCCTCTAGTTATTATCTGAGCATATATCCTTTTTCACCATTGGCCACAATAGGCTCCCAAATATCACTTTGCAGATACCAGGAAAAGACTGTTAGCTAACTGCTTCATGAGAACTAAGTTGTAACTCTGTGAGAGGAATTCACAGATGACAACGAAGTTTCTCAGAAAGCTTCTTTCACGTTTTGAACTGATGTTATTTCCTTTATCAGCCTAGGCCTCAATGCGATCCAAAGTAGCCCTTCTCAGGATCCTCAAAGACAGTGTTAATGCACAGCTCCATGAAACTTAAGTGTAACTCTGTGAGATGAATTCACACATCACCGAGAAATTTCTATGAAAGCTTCTTTCTAGTTTTCATCAGAAGATATTTCCTTTTTCACCGTAAGCTTCATTGTGCTAAGAAGTATCCCATTGCAGATTTCGAGAAAACTGGGATAGCATAGTGATCACTGAAGAGAAACGTGTAGCTCTGTGAGTTGCATTCACATATCCCAGTGCAGTTTCTCAGAAGGCTTCTTTCCGGTTTTGATCGGAGGATATTTCCTTTTTCACCATAGCCTTCAATGAGCTCCCAAATCTCACTTTGCAGAATCCACATCAACACTGTTAGCAAACTATTCCAAGATGGGAAGGGTGCAACTCTGTGTGATGAAGTCACACATCAGAAAGCAATCTCTCACAAAGCTCCTCTCTAGTTATTATTGGAGAATATATCCTTTTTGTCCATTGGCCCCAATGGGCTCCCAAATATCACTTTGCAGATTCCAGGAAAAGACTGTTAGCAAACTGTGTCATGAGGACTAAGTTGTAACTCTCTGAGATGAATTCAAAGATCACAAAGAAGTTTCTCAGAAAGATTCTTTCACGTTTTGAAGTGATGTTATTTCCTTTATCAGCGTAGGCCTCAATGTGATTCAAAGTAGCACTTCTCAGGTTCCTCAAAGACAGTGTTAATGCACAGCTCCATGAAACTTAAGTGTAACTGTGTGAGATGAATTCACACATCACCAAGAAGTTTCTAAGAAAGCTTCTTTCTAGTTTTCATCAGAGGATATTTCCTTTTTCACTGTAAGCTTCATTGCGCTAAGAAGTATCCCATTGTGAATTTCAAGAAAACTGGGATAGCATAGTGATCGCTGAAGAGAAACGTGTAGCTCTGGGAGTTGCATTCACACATCGTAGTGCAGTTTCTCAGAAGGCTTCTTTCCAGTATTGATCTGAGGATATTTCCTTTTTCATCATAGCCCTCAATTAGCTCCTAAATATCACTTTACAGAATTCATGACAACAGTGTTAGCAAACTCTTTTTAGAAGGGAAGGGCGGAACTCTGTGTGATGAAGTCACACATCAGGAAGCAATCTCTCAGAAAGGTTCTCTCTAGTTACTAACTGAGGGTGTTTCCTTTTTCACCATGGGTACCAGTTAGCTACGAAATATCACCTTGCAAATTCCACGAAACGAGTGTTACCAAAATGCTCCATGAGGACTAAGTTGTAACTCTGTGTGATGAATTCACAGATGACAAAGAAGTTTCTCAGAAAGCTTCTTTCATGTTTTGAACTGATGATATTTCCCTCATCAGCTTAGGCCTCAATGCAATCCAATGTAGCCC
>NW_012114844.1:124124-124373 GCF_000951035.1 Colobus angolensis palliatus | reverse complement strand
GATGACAAAGAAGTTTCTCAGAAAGCTTCTTTCATGTTTTGAACTGATGATATTTCCCTCATCAGCTTAGGCCTCAATGCAATCCAATGTAGCCCTTCGCAGCTTGCTCAAAGACAGTGTTAACGTACTGCTGCACGAAACGTAAATGTAACTCTGTGAGATGAATTCACAGATCACAAAGAAGGTTCTAAGAAAGCTTCTTTCACGTTTTTTTTTTTTAATTTTTATTTTATTTTATTTTTATTATAC
>NW_012114844.1:103307-118095 GCF_000951035.1 Colobus angolensis palliatus | reverse complement strand
CACTGGTCTTCTGTGTCCTTCGCGCTGGGAGTTGGAGACTGCAGCTGTTCCTATTCGGCCATCTTGCTCCGCCCCCTCTTTCACGTTTTTAAATGATGATATTTCCTTCATCAGCATAGGCCTCAATGCTTTCCAAAGTAACGCTTCACGGGTTCCTCAAAGACAGTGTTAACGGACTGCTCCATGAAACATAAGGTAACTGTGTGAGATGCATTCACACATCACAAAGAAATTTCTATCAAAGCTTCCTTCTCATTTCTATCTGAGGATATTTCCTTTGTCACTGCAAGCTTCATTTCGCTAAGAAGTATCCCATTGCAGATTTCAAGAAAACTGTGTTAGCAAACTGGTCAGTGAAGAGAAATGTATAACTCTGTGAACTGTATTCACACATCACAATGCAGTTTCTCACAAGGCTTCTTTCCAGTTTTCATCTGAGGATATTTCCTTTTTCACCATAGCACTCAATGAGCTCTCAAATATCACTTTGCGGAATCCACGACCACAGTGTTAGCAAAGTGTTACAGGAAGGGAATGGTGAAAATTTGTGAGATGAAGTCACAGATCAGATGGCAAACTCTCAGAATGCTTCTTTCTAGTTAATATCTTTGTATATTTCCTTTTTCACCATGGGTCACAATTGGCTCCCAGATGTCACTTTGCAGATTCCACGAAGAGTGTTAGCAAACTGCTTCTTGAGGACTAAGTTGGAAGTCTGTGGGATGAATTCACAGATCACAAAGTAGTTTCTCAGAAAGCTTCTTTCACGTTTTAAACTCATGATATTTCCATTGTCTGCATAGTTCTCAATGCGATCCAACTAGCCCTTCTCTTGTTCTTAAAAGACAGTGTTAAAGGACTGCTCCATGAAACATAAGTGTAACTCTTTTAGATGAATTCACACATCATAAAGAAGTGTCTAAGAAAGCTTCTTTCCAGTTTTTATCTGAGGATATTTCCTTTGTCACAGTAACCTTCATTGCGCTAAGAAGTACCCCTTTGGAGATTTCAAGAAAACTCTGTCAGCAAACTAACCAATGAAGAGAAATGTGTAACTCTCTGAGTTGCATTCACACATCGGAATGCAGTTTTTCAGAGGGCTTCTTTTCGATTTTAATCTGGGGATATTTCCTTTTTCAACATAGCCCTCAATGAGCTCCCAAATATCACTTTGCAGAATCCACGACAACTGTGTTAGCAAACTGTTCCAAGAAGGGAAGGTTGGAACTCTGTGTGATGAAGTCACAGATCAGAAAGCAATCTCTCAGAAAGCTTCCTTCTAGTTACTATCTGAGGATATTTCCTTTTTCACCATGGGTCCATATGGGATCCCAAATATCACTTTGCAGATTCCATGAAAAGTGTGCTAGCAAACTGCTTCATGAGGACTAAGTTGTACCTCTGTGAGATGAATTCAAAGATCACAAAGAAGTTTTTCAGAAAGCTTCTTTCACGATTTTAACTGATGATATTAACTTCATCAGCATAAGCCTGAATGCGATCAAAGTAGCCCTTCACACGTTCCTCAAAGACAGTGTTAACGGACTGCTTCATGAAACATAAGGTAACTCTGTGAGATGAATTCACACTTCAACAAGAAGTTTCTTAGAAAGCATCTTTCTAGTTTTTATCCAGGATATTTCCTTTTTCACTGTAAGCTTCATTTCGCTAAGAAGTATCCCATTGCAGATTTCAAGAATACTGTGTTAGCAAACTGATCAATGAAAAGAAATGTGTATCTCTGTGAGTTGCTTTCACACATCACAATCCAGTTCCTCAGAATGCTTCTTTCCAGTTTTTATCTGAGGATATTTCCTTTTTCACCATGGGTCCCAATTTGCTCCCAAATATCACTTTGCAGATTCCACGAAAAGAGTGTTAGCAAACTGCTTCATGAGGACAAATTTGTGACTCTGTGAGATGAATTCACAGATCACAAAGAAGTTTCTCAGAAGACTTCTTTCTCATTTTTATCAGAGGATAATTCCTTTGGCTCCATAGTCTTCAAAGGGATCCGAAATATCAGTTCTCAGATTCCACACAAACAGGGCTAGCCAACGGCCCCACGAAATACAGGTGTTGAATTCACACATCAAAATGCGGTTTCTCAGAAAGCTTCTTTCTTTTTTCAGATGAGGTTATTTGTGGTCTCGGAGCACCACCGTGTGTAGTATTGCAGATTCTGCGAAAACTTTTTTGGCAGCTTCTCAATTAAAAGAATTATGGAACTCTGTGGGCTGAATTCACCCACAACAAAGAAGTTTCTGAGAAGGCTTCTCTGCAGGTTTATCTGAGGATATTTCATTATTCACCATGCGATTCAACGATATCCAAGACATCACTTCTGAGATTCCACAAAATGAGTGCTAGCAAACTCCCCGTTGAAGGGTGATGTAGCACTCTGAAATGAATTCACACATCACAAAGCAGTTTCTCAGAAAGCTTCATTCAGGTTTTTGTCGAAGGATATTTCCTTTGTACATCTACTCTTCAAACCCATCCGAAATATCACTTCTCAGAACCCACGGAAACAGTGCTAGGAAACGGCTCCAAGAAATAGTGGTGTAACTCTGTGAGATTAAGTCACACATCAGAAAGCAATTTTGTCAGCAAGCTTCTATCACTTTTTCATCTGAGGATATTTCCTTTGTCACCATCAGCTGCATAGCACTAACAAGTGTCCCATTGCAGATTTCAAGAAAACTGTGTTAGCAAACTGATCACTGAAGAGAAACGTGTAACTCTGTGAGTTGCATTCACACATCTCAATGCAGTTTCTCAGAAGGCTTCTTTCCAGGTTTGATCTGAGGATATGTCCTTTTTCACCATAGCACTCACTGGGCTCCCAAATATCACTTTGCAAATTCCACGAAAATGGTCTTAGTGAATGGCTTCATGAGGGAAAATGTTTAACTCAGTGAGATGATTTCACAGTTCACAAAAAGTTTCTCAGAAAACTTCTTTCTCTTTTTTATCGGTGGATTTCCTTTGGACCTGGAGTGTTGAAAGTGATCCGAAGTATCATTTCTCAGATTCCACAAAAACGGGGCTAGCAAATGGCTCCATGAAATACCGCTGCTACTCATTGAGTTGAATCCGCACATCACAGAGCAGTTTCTCAGAAAGCGGCTTTCTTTTCAAGCTGTGGTTATTTGTGGTCTTGGAGCACCACTGTGTGTCTTATTGCAGATTCTGTGAAAACACTCTTAACAAGCTTCCCAATGAAAACAATGAGGAAACTATGTGAGCTGAATTCACCCACAACCAAGAAGTTTCTGAGAAGGCTTCTCTGCAGATTTGTCTGAAGATATTTCAGTATTCAGCATGGGATTCAACGATATCCAAGACGTCACTTCTGAGATTCCACAAAGTCGGTGCTAACAAACTCCTCCGTAAAAGAGTGGTGTAATGCTCTGAAGTGAATTCACACATCGCAAAGCAGTTTCTCAGAAAGCTTCTTTCCGGTTTCTCTTGGAGGATATTTCCTTTGTCCTTACACTCTTCAAACCCATCCGGAATATCAGTTTTCAGAATCCACAAAGACAGTGCTAGCAAACGGCTGCACGAAATAGTAGTGTAACTCTGTGAGATGAAATCACATATCAGAAAGCAATCTCTCAGAAAGCTTCTTTCACGTTTTCATCTGAGGATATTTCCTTCCTCACCTCAAGCTGCATAGCGCTATGAAGTATCCCATCGCAGATTTCAAGAAAACTGTATTAGCAAACTGATGAGTGAAGAGAAAAGTGCAACTCTGTGAGTTGCATTCACACATCACAGTGCAGTTCTTCAGAACGCTTCTTTCCAGTATTTATCTGAGAATATTTCCTTTTTCACCCCAGCTCACAAGGAGCTCCCAAGTTTCACTTTTCAGAATCCACAAAAAGAGTGTTAGCAAACTGCTACAAGAGGGGAAATGTGAAACTCTGTGTGATGAATTCACACATCAGTAAGGTATCTCTCAGAAAGCTTCTTTCTAGTTATTATCTGAGGATATTTCCTTTTTCACCTTAGGCCTCAATGTACTTCCAAATATCACTTTGCAGATTCCACGAAAACACTGTCAGCAAACTGCTTCATGAAGACTAAGTTGTAACTCTGTGAGATGAATTCATCTATCACAGAGAAGTTTCTCACAAAGCTTCCTTCATGTTTTTAATTGAGAATATTTCCTTTATTGGCGTAGGCCTCAATTCTTTCCAAAGTAGCTCTTCTGAGGTTCCTAAAAGACAGTCTTAATCAACTGCTCCATGAAACGTAAGTGAAACTCTGTGAGATGACTTCACACATCACCTAGAGGTTTCTAAGAAAACTTCTTCTGTTTTTTATCTGAGGATATTTCCTTGGACACTGTAGGTTCAATTGTGCTAAGAAGTATCCCATTGCAAATTTCAAGAAAACTTTGTTAGCAAACTGATGACTGAAGAGAAAACTGTATCTCTGTGAATTGCATTCACACATCACAAAGCAATTTCTCAGAATGCTTCTTTCCAGTCTTTATATGAGGATATTTCCATTTTCACGATGGGCCTCAATGCGCCACCAAATATCACTTTGCAGATTCCACTAGAACAGTGTTAGCAAACTTCTTCATGAAGACAAAGTTTTAGCTCAGTGAGATGAATTCATATATCACAAAGATGTTTCTCAGAGAGCTACTTTCTATTTTTAATTTGAGAATATTTCTTTTGTCACCGTAAGCTTCATTGTGCTGAGAAATATCCCGATGCAGATTTCAAGGAAAGAGTGTTAGCAAAGGGATCAATGAAAAGGAAAGTGTAGCACTGTGAGTTGTATTCACGTTTCACAATGGAGTTTCTCAGAACACTTCCTTCCAGTTTTTATCTGAGGATATTTCCTTTTTCAACATAGCCCTCAATGTGCTCCCAAATATCACTTTGCAGAATCCACAAAAACAGTGTTAGTAAACTGCTACATGAAGACTAAGGTTTACCTCTCTGTGATGAATTCACACATCACAAAGAAGTTTCTCAGAAAGCTTCTTTCACGTCTTTAATTGAGAATATTTCCTTTTTTAGCATAGGCCTCAATGCACACCCAAATATCGCTTGGCAGATTCCATGAAAACTGTCTTAGGACACTGCTTCATGGAGAGAAACGTGTAAACCTGCGAGATGAATTCACACATCACAAAGCAGTTTCTCAGAAAGCTTCTTTCTCGTTTTTATCAGAGCATATTTCCTTGGTCACCATAAGCCTCATGGCCATAAGAATTATCCCATTGCAGATTTCAAAAAAAACAGTGTTGGCATACTGCTCAATAAAAATAACAGTGTAAGTCTCTGAGTTGCATTCACACATCACAATGCAGATTCTCAAAACGCTTCTTTAAAATTTTTGTCTGAGGATATATCATTTTTCACCATAGCCCTCAATGCCCTCCCAGATATCACTTTTCAGATTCCATGAAAACAGTGTTAGCAAACTGCTACATGAAGAGAAAGGTGTAACTCTGTGAGATGAATTTACACATCACAAAGAAGTTTCTCAGAAACTTCTTTCCAGTTTTCATCTGAGGATATTTCCTTCATCTGAGGAGTCTTCATAGCGATCCAAAGTATCACTTCTCAGACTCCACAAAGAGAGTGATAGCAAATGGCTCCACGAAATACATGTGTAACTCTGTGAGATGAATTCACACATCACAAAGCAGTTTCTTAGAAAGCTTCTTGCTCGTTTTTTTCGGAGAATATTTCCTTGGTCACTGTGAGCGTCATGGCCATAAGAAATATCCCATTGCAGATTTCAAACAAACAGTGTTGGCATATTGATCAATGAAAAGAACATTGTAAGTATCTGAGTTGCATCCACATATCACAGTGCAGTTTCTCAGAATGCTTCTCTCCAGTTTTCATCTGAGGATATTTCCTTTTTCACCACAGGCCTCAATGTGCTCCCAAATATCACTTTGCAGTTTCCTTGAAAACAGGGCTAGCAAGCTGCTCCATGAAGGCTAAGGTATAACTCTCTGAGATGAATTCACACATCACAAAGAAGTTTCTCAGAAAGTTTCTTTCACGTTTTTAATTGAGGATATTTCCTTTCTCAGCGTAGGCCTCAATGTGATCCAATATATCCCTTCGCACATTCCCCAAAGACAGTGGTAATAGACTGCTCCATGATGTGAAAGTAGAACTCTCTAAAATGAACTCACAGGTCATAAAGTGGTTTCTCAGAAAACTTCCTTCTAGTTTTCATCTAAGGATATTTCCTGCTTCACCACAGGCCTCAACATGCTCCCAAATATCATTTTGCAGATTCCACGAAAACAGTGTTAGCCAACTGCTTCATGCAGAGAAAGGTGTAACTCTGTGAGATGAATTCATCCATCACAAATCAGTTTCTCAGAAAGCTTCTTTCTGGTTTTTATCTGGGGATACTTCCACTGTCTGAGGAGTCTTCATAGTGATCCAAAATATCACTTGTGAGATTCCACAAGAACGGGGCTAGTAAGGGGCTCCACGAAATACATGTGTAACTCTCTGAGATGAACTCACACATCACAGGCAGATTTTCAGAAAGCTTCATTCTGGTTTCTGTCCGAAGATATTTACTTTGGCTGTATAGTCTTCAAAGCGATTCGAAATATCTGTTCTCAGATTCCACAGAATCAGGGCTAGCAAACAGCTCCACGAAATACAGGTGTCATTCAGTGAGTTGAATTCACACATTACAAACAGTTTCTCAGAAAGCTTCTTTCTTTTCTCAGCTGAGGCTATTTGTAGTCTCAAAGCGTCCCCGTGTGACTCATTGCACATTCTGCCAAAACACTGTTAGCAAGCTTCTCACTGAAAATTATCATGTCACTCTGTGAGCTGAATTCACCCACAACAAAGCAGTTTCTGAGAAGGCCTCTCTGCAGTTTTTATCTGAGGATATTTCGTTGTTCCCCATGGGATTCCACGATATTCAAGATATCACTTCTGAGATTCCATAAAAATAGCGCTAGCAAATTCCTCCATGAAAGAGTGGTTTCACTCTGTGAAATGAATTCACACATCACAGAGCAGTTTCGCAGAAAGCTTCTTTCACGTTTTTAATTGAGGATATTTCCTTTGCCCATATAGTCTTCATAGGGAACCAAAATATCCCTTCCCAGACTCAACAAAAAGAGTGATAACAGAATGCTCCAGGAAAGGAAAGTGTATCTCTGTGAGATGAATTCACATATCAGATTGCAGGTTCCCAGAAACCTTCTTTCTATTGTTCATCGGAGGATATTTTCTTTTTCATCACAGGCCTCAATGCGCTCCCAAATATCACTTTGCAGATTCCTCGAAAACAGTGTCAGCAAACTGCTTCATGAAGAGAACGGTATACCTCTGTGAGATGAAATCACACATCACAAAGAAGTTCCTCAGAAAGCTTCTTTCTCTTTTTTATGTGAGGACATTTCCTTTGTCCGAGGAGACTTCATAGCGATCCAAAGTATCACTTCTCAGATGCCACAAAGAGAGTGCTAGCAAACAGCTCCACGAAAGACATGTGTAACTCTGTGAGATGAATTCACACATCACGAACCAGTTTCTCAGAAAGCTTCTTTCTCGTTTTTATTGGAGGATATTTCCTCTGTCACTGTAAGCATCATGGCACTGTGAAATATCCCATTGCAGATTTCAAGTCAACAGTGTTGGCAAACTGTTCAATGAAAAGAAAAATGTAACTCTGTGAGTTGCATTCACATATCACAATACAGTTTCTCAGAACGCTTCTTTCCAGTTTTCATCTGAGGATATTTCCTTTTTCATCACAGGCCTCAATGTGTTCCCAAATATCACGTTGTAGATTCCATGAAAACTGTCTTAGGAAACTGCTTCATGGAGGGAAGCATGTAAACCTGTGGGATGAATTCACACATCACAAATCAGTTTCTCAGAAAGCTTTTGTCTAGTTTTTATCAGAGGACATTTCCTTGGTCACTGTAAGCTTCATGGTGCTAAGAAATATCCCATTGTAGATTTCAAGAAATTAGTGTTGGTAAACTGATCAATAAAAGGAACAAGGTAACTCTGTGAGTGGCATTCACACATCACAGTTTCTCGGAATGCTTCTTTCAAATTTTCATCTGAGGATATATCATTTTTCAGCATAGCCCTCAATGCGCTCCCAGATATCACTTTTCAGATTCCATGAAAACAGTGTGAGCAAACTGCTACATGGAGAGAAAGGTGTAACTCTGTGAGATGAATTCACACATCACAAAGAAGTTTCTCAGAAAGCTTCTTTCCAGTTTTCATGTGAGGATATTTCCTTCATCTGAGGAGTCTTCATAGTGATCCAAAATATCACTTCTCAGATGCCACAAAGAGAGTGCTAGCAAACGGCTCCACGAAATACATGTGTAACTCTGTGAAATGAATTCACACATCACAGCAGTTTCTCAGAAAGCTTACTTCTCATTTTCAACAGAGGATATTTCCTTGGTCACCATAAGCTTCATGGCCATAAGAAATATCCCATTGCAGATTTCAAACAAACAGTGATGGCAAACTGATCAATGAAAAGAACAGTGTAAGTCTGTGAGTTGAATTCACACATCACAATGCAGTTTCTCAGAACATTTCTTTCCAGTTTTCATCTGAGGATATTTTCTTTTTCACCACAGGCCTCAATGTACTCCAAAATATCACATTGCAGTTTCCTCGAAAACAGTGTTAGCTCCATGAAGACTAAGGTGTAACTTTCTGAGATGAATTCACACATCACAAAGAAGTTTCTCAGAAAGCTTCATTCACGTTTTTAATTGAGGATATTTCCTTTCTCAGTGTAGGCCTCAATGCGATCTAATATATCCCTTCTTACATTCCCCAAAGACAGTGGTAATAGACTGCTCCATGATGTGAAAGTAGAACTCTCTAAAATGAACTCACACATCATAAAGCAGTTTCTCAGAAAGCTTCCTTCTAGTTTTCATCTAAGGATATTTCCTGTTTCACCATAGGCCTCAATGCGCTCCCAAATATCACTTTGCAGATTCCACAAAAACAGTGTTAGCAAACTGCTTCATGCAGAGAAAGGTGTAACCCTGTGAGATGAATTCAGCCATCACAAAGCAGTTTCTCAGAAAGCTTCTTTCTTGTTTTTATCTGAGGATATTCCCTCTGTCTGAGGAGTCTTCATAGCAATCCAAAATATCACTTGTGAGATTCCACAAAAACAGGGCTAGTAAAGGGCTCCACGAAATACATGTATAGCTCTCTGAGATGAACTCACACATCACAAGGCAGTTTTTCAGAAAGCTTCATTCTGGTTTCTATCTGAGGATATTTCCTTTGGCCGTATAGTCTTCAAAGCAATTCAAAATATCCATTCTCAGATTCCACAGAATCAGGGCTAGCAAACGGCTCCACGAAATACAGGTGTCATTCAGTGAGTTGAATTCACACATCACAAACAGTTTCTCAGAAAGCTTCTTTCTTTTCTCAGCTGAGGCTATTTGTGATCTCAAAGCACCCCTGTGTGACTTGTTGCACATTCTGCCAAAACACTGTTAGCAAGCTTCTCACGGAAAACTATCATGTCACTCTGTGAGCTGAATTCACCCACAACAAAGCAGTTTCTGAGAAGGCCTCTCTGCAGTTTTTATCTGAGGATATTTCGTTGTTCCCCATGGGATTCCACGATATTCAAGATATCACTTCTGAGATTCCATGAAAACAGCGCTAGCAAATTCCTCCATGAAAGAGTGGTTTCACTCTGTGAAACGAATTCACACATCACAGAGCAGTTTTGCAGAAAGCTTCTTTCACGTTTTTAATTGAGGATATTTCCTTTGTCCGTATAGTCTTCATAGCGAACCAAAATATCCCTTCCCAGACTCAACAAAAAGAGTGATAACAGAATGTTCTAAGAAAGGAAAGTGTATCTCTGTGAGATGAATTCACACATCAGATAGCAGTTTCTCAGAAACCTTCTTTCTAGTGTTCATTAGAGGACAAAGAAATTTTTCAGAAAGCTTCTTTCTCGTTTTCATTGGAGGATATTTCATTGGTCACCATAAGCTTTATGGCCATAGGAAATATCCCATTGCAGATTTCAAACAAGTAGTGTTGGCAAACTGATCAATGAAAAGAATATTATAAGTCTGTGAGTTGCATTCACACATCACAATGCAGTTTCTCAGAATACTTCTTTCCAGTTTTCATCTGAGAATGTTTCCTTTTTCACCACAGGCCTCAATGAGCTCCCAAATATCATGTTGCAGTTTCCACGAAAACAGTGTTAGCAAACTGCTCCATGAAGACTAAGGTGTAACTCTCTGAGATGAATACACACATCAAATACTGAGGTATTTCCTTCATCTGAGGAGTCTTCATAGTGATCCAAAATATTACTTCTCAGATGCCACAAAAAGAGTGCTAGCAAACAGCTACACTAAATATATGTATGTCTGTGAGATGAATTCACACATCACAAAGCAGTTTCTCAGAAAGCTTCTTTCTCGTTTTTATCAGTGGATATTTCCTTGATCACCTTAAGCTTCATGTCACTAGGAAATAATCCACTGCAGATTTCAAGTAAACAGTGCTAACAAACATATCAATGAAAAGAAAAATGTAACTCTGTAAGGTGTATTCACACACCACAATGCATTTTCATAGAAGGCTTCACTCCGGGTTTTATCTGAGGATATTTCATTATTCACCAAGGGATTAATTATATGTGAAATAGCACTTTTGAGATTTCTCCAAAATAGTACTAGCAAACTCCTCCATGAAAGAGTGGTGTAACGTTTTGAGATGAATTCACGCATCATAAAGCAGTGTCTCAGAAGGCTTCTTTCTGGTTTTTATCTGAGGATATTTCCTTTGTCCGAGGAGCCTTCATAGCAATCCATAATATCACTTTTCAGATTCCACAAAAACACGGCTAACAATCGGTTTCATGAAATACATATGTAAATTTTGAGTTGAATTCACATATCACAAACAATTTCTCAGAAAGCTTCTTTCTTTTTTCAGCTGAGGATATTTCTGGTCTCCATGAACCCCAGTGTGTCTCATTGCAGATTTTGCAAAAATACTGTTAGTAAGGTTCTCAATGGAAACAGTAATATAAACCTGTTAGCTGAATTCACCCATAACAATGCTGTTTCTTAGAAGGCTTCATTGCAGTTTTTATCCGAGGATGTTTCATTTTCCACCATGGGTTTCAATGATATCCAAGATAACACTTCTGCGATTCCACAAAAACCTTGCTAACAAACTCCTCCATGAAAGAGTGGTGTGACACTGTGAAATGAATTCACACATCACAAGGCAGTTTTGCAGAAAGCTTCATTCTGATTTTTATCTGAGGACATATCCTTTGTCCTTATACTCTTCAAACCGAGCCAAAATATCAGTTTTCAGAATCCAGGAAAACAGTGATGGCAAACGGTTCCACGAAATAGTTGTGTAATTCTGAGATGAATTCACACATCACAAAGCAGTTTCTCAGAAAGCTTCTTCCCGATTTTTATCTGAGGATATTTCCTTTGTCCATATAGTCTTCATAGCGATCCCAAATATCCCTTCTCTGAATCCCCAAAAACAGTGGCTACAGACAGCTCCATGAAACGAAAGTGTAACTCTGTGAGATGAATTCACACCTCACAAAGAACTTTCTGAGAAAGCTTCTTTCTCATTTTTATCTGAGGATATTTCATTTGTCACCGTAAGCTTCCTCGTGCTAAGAAATATCCCATTGCAGCTTTCAAGAAAACAGTGTTGGCAAACTGATCAATGAAAAGAAAAGTGTAACTCTGTTAGTTGCATTCACGCATCACAATGCTGTTTCTCAGAACGCTTCTTTCCAGTTTTCATCTGAGGATATATCCTTTTTCACTATTGCCCTGAATGCACTCTGAAATATCACTTTGCAGGTTCCATGAAAACGGTGTTAAGAAACTGATTCATGAAGAGAAAAGTGTAACTCTGAGATGAATTCACACATTACAAAGAAGTTTCTCACAAAACTTCTTTCTCGTGTTTATCTGAGGATATTTCAATCTCAATGCACTCCTCTATATCTCATGGTAGATTCTGTGAAAACAGTTTTAGAAAACATCTCAATGAAAGCAATAGTGTTAGTCTGTGAGGTGAATTCACCCACAACAAAGCAGTTTCTGGGAAGGCTCCTCTCCAGGTTTTTTCTCAGGATATTTCATTTTTCACCATGGGATTCAATTATATCCAAAATATCACTTCTGAGATTCCTAAAAAATAGTGCTGGCAAACTCCACCATGAATTAGTGGTGTTACTTTGTGAGATGAATTAATGCATTATAAAGCAATTTCTCAGAAAGCTTTTTTCTGGTTTTTATCTAAGGATATTTCCTTTGTCTGAGGAGTTTTCATAGTGATCCAAAATATCAGGTCTCAAATTCTCAATAACCCTGCTACCAAACGGCTCCATGAAATACATGTGTAATTCTGTGAGATGATTTCACACATCTCAAAGCAGTTTCTCAGAAAGCTTCTTTCTGGTTTTTATCTGAGGATATTTCCTTTAGCCGTATAGTCTTCAAAGAGATCCGAAACATTAGTTCTCAGATTCCACAAAAACAGGGCTAGCAAATGGCTCCACGATATATATGTGTAACTCAGTGAGTTGAATTCACACATCACAAAGCAGTTTCTTCAAAAGCTTCTTTCTTTTTTCAGCTGAGGATATTTCTGGTCTCAAAACACCCCTATGTGTCTCATTGCAGATTCTGGGAAACACTGTTAGCAAACTTCTCAGTGAAAACAATGATGTAACTTTGTGAGCTGAATTCATCCACAACAAAGCAGTTTCTGAGAAGGCTTCTCTGCAGTTTTTATCTGAGTGTAATGTAATGGGGAGCCGAGCAAGAAGACACGAATCAGATGAGAACAGAGGTAGCCTTTATTGGGCTCATGGGCGAGGTTCACCAGTCCTGTAAGAGGAAGCCAAGGAAGTCGCACATGGGGCAGGTATCAGGAGCTTTTATAGTGAGAGGTAGGTGGGGTTTGTAGGTTTCGATTTCCTGAGTTAGGTTTTGATTTCTGAGGAATGACGTGTCTGGGAGTTTTGATTTCTGAGGAATGATGTGTACGGGATTTTGAGCAGAGTGGGGTTTATTTTTGAGCTCAGGGTGTTTTTTTGCACCCTGAAAGTCCTAGCAGGAAGTCCCAGTGGGCAAAATCTCGATAAGAGGCCATGTCAGGTGGTACTGCCATGTTGGGTCTAGGTCCCTGCCTAACATTTCGACCTCTTCCTCTTAAGGAAAAAGTTGTGACGTGTTCATCTGGCTGCTTCCTGCTGTTTTAGGGCGTTCGTGGGGGTCTTCAGGGGTTGGTGTCCTGTATGACCGAGTGAATGTTGCATTAGTAGTAAAGGTAGCCTCCATTGGTCTCAATCTAAGTAGATCAACAGGCATCATCTGTCTGATCGTATGTGAAACAAATGGCCGGGTGCCACCAATTATGGGGCACACTGTTAAAGGAGGGGAAGTTAAAGGTTACTTGGCTTTGGAACCCCTGGAGCTGGCAGTCTACTGTGGCTATGGTGAGGGAGTTCATGCAATTCCCCTGGGTCCAGGTCTCGAAAAGGTAGAACCTCCATGGGAATGGATTGGTGGGGGGAGTTTGGGCAGGAGTCTCACCTAGACTCAGGAGGACTAGATGGCTGAGGAAGGTTAGGCAGAGGGTCGTTACCTGCACACATGAGTTGTAACTTGGTAGAGGTAACAATCTGAGTGATCCAATTGGAATCATGCTGGCTGGGTGCCTTTTTCAGCTGGAACAGGTGATATCAGGAAGGAAGACCAAGGAGCTTGGCAGCAGTAGGAGTGGTGAGGATTATGGTGTATGGTCCTTCCCACCATGGAGATAAGGCTCAGGGTTGCAGCTGCTTGACCAGGACCAGGTCTCCAGGCGCTATGACGGTGGGACTCTTGAGGGTTGGGGAAGCAGGTGCAGGGAGACACCAATCTGTGTGCTTTCTCAGAAGCTCGTGAAGGAAGATGAAGTAGGGTAGGTAGGAGTTTAAGGGAGGAGAGACGGATGGCAGTTCCTGGAAGAGGACTGGGTGTCCATACAGCAGTTCAAAAGGGCTGAGCCCTGTGGGGGCCTGCAGAGCTGCCCTGAGACCAGTGAGAGACAAGGGAAGGAGAGTCACCCACGAGAGGTGGGTTTCTAGAGTGAGTTTGGTTAGATGTAGTTTAATAAGACCATTTGCACGTTCTACCTTTTCAGATGACTGTGGATGGTAGGGAATGTGGAGCTTCCAGGTAATCTGGAGTGCGACTGCCACCTGCTGGGTGAGTTTAGAAATGAAGGCCGGACCTTTGTCTGATTGGATGGTTTGGGGGAGACCAAACCTGAGGATGACGTACTCTAGGAGGGTGGTGGGGACATGCAGTTTCTCAGGTGGTGAGGAAAGCCTCAATCTATCCTGAGAACGTGTCAACCAGGTTCAGCAGGTAGTGGAATTTTTTATATCAGGGCATGTCAGTAAAATCAAGTTGCCAATCTTCCCCTGGCTGGTGGCCCCTTAGCTGATGAGTGGGCCCTGGGTGCCTGAGCCTGCCCTGGGGGTTAACAGCTGAACAGGTGGCACATTGCTGAGGTACCTTCCTAATCTGGGCCTGCAGTGAGGGGAGGTGAAGGATGGGTTTCAGGAAGTTATACATAGCCTTAGGCCCTATGTGCAGAGAGCTGTGTATGTCGGTTAATATATGCACTGCCTGAGTCTGAGGGAACGCTATTCTGCTGTCAATGAATACCCATCCATCCTCACTTTGGGTAGTGCTGGGATGGGCCAT
>NW_012114844.1:95830-98382 GCF_000951035.1 Colobus angolensis palliatus | reverse complement strand
ATGACTTCACACATCACAAAGAAGTTTCTCAGAAAGCTTCTTTCTAGTTTTTATCAGAGGATATTTCCTTTGTTACCCTAGGCTTCAATGCACTCCCAAATATCCCATTGCAGATAGCAAGAAAACAGCGTTAGCAAACTTCTCAGTGAAAAGGACAGTGTAATGCTGTGAGATGAACACACACAACAGAAAGCAATTTCTCAGAAAGCCTCTTTTTCGTTTTTATCTGAGGTTATTTCCCTTGTCAACATAGGCTTCAAGTCGCTCCCACAGATACTGTTGCAGATTCCACAAGCACTTTATTAGCAAACTACTCCATGAAAAGAAATGTGTACCTGTGAGAGATGAATTCATACATCACAAACCAGTTTCTCAGAAATCCTCTTTCTAGTTTTTATCTGAGGATATTTGCTTTGTCACCATAGGCTTCAATGAGCTACCAAATATCCTCTTGGAGATTCCACAAAAATGGTGTTAGGAAACTTCAACATGAAAAGATATGTAACTATGTTAGATGAATTCAATCATGACAAAGAAGTTTCCCAGAAAGCTTCTTTCTTTTTTTAACTGAGGATATTTCCTTTGTCACCATACGTTTCAAAGAGCTCCCAAATATTCCATTGCAGATCCCAAGAAAACAGTGTCAGGAAAGTGCTCAATGAAGAGAACAAAGAATGTTTGTGAGATGAATTCACACATCACAAAGGAATTTCTCAGAAAGCTTCTTTTTAGTTTTCATGGAAGGATATATCCTTTGTCAACACAGTCTTCAATGCAATCCAAAATATCCCTTCTCAGATTCCCCAAAAAGAGTGCTACCAAACTGTTCCATGAAAATAATCGTCTAAGCCAGTGAGATGAATTCACACATCACAAAGCTGTTTCTCAGAAAGCTTCTTTCCAGTATTATTCTGAGAATAATTCCTTTTTCACCATAGGCCTCAAAGTGATCCTGAATATCCCATTGTAGATTCCAAGAAAAACATGTTAGCAAACTGCTCAATGAAAAGAATGGTGTATCTGTGTGCGATGAATTCACACACCAGAAAGCAGTTCCCCAGAAAGTTTCTTTCTACTTTTTATCTGATGATATTTTCTTTGTCTCCATAGGCCTCAATGCACTCTCAAATATCCCTTTGCAGATTCCATAAAAGCAAATTTAGCACACTGCTCCATAAATAGAAACGTGTAACTCTGGGAGATGATTTCACACATCACAAAGAAGTTTTTCAGAAAGCTTCTTTCTAGTATTTATCAGAGGATATTTCCCTGTCACCATAGGCTTTATTGTGATCCAAAATATCTCTTCTCAGATTCCCCAAAAGCCGTTCTACCAAACTGCTCCATGAAGAGAATACTGTAACTTTGTGAGATGATTTCACACATCACAAAGTAGTTTCTCAGAAAGCTTCTTTCTAGTTGTTATCTGAGGATATTTCCTTTGTCACCACAGGCTTCAATGCACTCCCAGTATCCTACTGTGGATTCCAGGAAAACAGTGTTAGCAAACTGCTCGATGGAAATAATGCTGTAACACTTTGAGATGCATTCACACATCACAAAGCAGTTTCTCAGAAAGCTTCTTTCTAGTATTCATAGGAGGATATTTCCTTTTTCATAATAGGCATAATACACTCCCAAATTTCCTCTTACAGATTCCACGAAAACAGTGTTAGCAAACTGCTCCTTGAAATTACAGGTGTATCTCTGGAAGAAGAATTCACACATTACAAAGAAGTTTCACACAGGGTTTCTTTCTAGTTTTCATCTGATGATATTCCCTTTGTTACCATATGCTTCAAAGAGCTCCCAAATATTCCACTGCAGATCCCAATATAAAAGTGTTAGTAAACTGCTCAATGACAAGAACAATGTAAGTTTGTGAGATGAATTCACACATCACAAAGCAGTTTCTCAGAAAGCTTCTTTTTAGTTTTTTTGGGATGATATTTCCTTTGTCACCATAGTCTTCAATGCAATCCAAAATATCCCTTCTCAGATTCCTCAAAAAGAGTGCTACCAAACTGCACCATGAAAAGAATCGTCTAAGTCAGTGAGATGAATTCACACATCACAAAGCAGTTTCTCAGAAAGCTTCTTTCTCGTGTTTATGGGAGGATATTTCCTTTGTCACCATAGTCTTCAATGCAAACCAAAATATCCCTTCTCAGATTCCCCAAAAAGAGTGCTACCAAGCTGCACCATGAAAAGAATCGTCTAAGTCAGTCAGATGAATTCACACATCACAAAGCTGTTTCTCAGAAAGCTTCTTCCTAGTTTTAATCTGAGAATGTTTCCTTTCTCACCATAGGCCTCAAAATGATCCGGAGTATCCCATTGCAGATAACAAGAAAAACATGTTAGCAAACTTCTTAATGAAAAGAATGGTGTAACCTTGTGAGATGAATTCACACATCACAAAGCAGTTCCTCAGAAAGTTTCTTTCTAGTTTTTATCTGATGATATTTCCTTTGTCACCATAGGCGTCAATGCACTCTCAAATATCCCTTTGCAGATTACATGAAAACAATGTTAGCACCCTGCTCCATGAA
>NW_012114844.1:94580-95780 GCF_000951035.1 Colobus angolensis palliatus | reverse complement strand
AATATATGCACTGCCTGAGTCTGAGGGAACGCTATTCTGCTGTCAATGAATACCCATCCATCCTCACTTTGGGTAGTGCTGGGATGGGCCATCAGGGTTTGAAGTTCCTGGGAAGAGTAGTCAGGGGAATAAGTGGGGGAAAGAAAGAGTAAAGGTGCTGGGGTAGGGGAGGAAGGGAGATGGTGGCCCGTGTGGTGGAGTCAGCTAGATTGTTACCCTGCAACACAGGGTCTTTAGAATGCTGGTGGCTTTTACAGTGGATGATGGCTACCTCCTTGGGAGCCTGAAGAGCATCAATTAACCTCTTTATAAGTGGTCCATTGACTACTGGCATCCTTTTGGTGGTAAGAAACCCTTGCTCTTGCCAGAGAAGTGAGTGGATGTGTGCAATAAGGTAAGCATATTTAGAGCCTTTGTAGATATTAACCCTCTGCCCCCTTCAGAGAGAAGTAAGGCACGAGTAAGGGCAGTGAGTTCAGCCTTCCCTGAGGTGGTTCCTAAAGGCAAGGGCCTGGTTTTGGCCATCTGGGTTGCTGTTATGACAGCATATACTGCCTACCAACGGCCATTGGGGGTTAAGACAGAACTCCCGTCCATGAACAGGGTACAGTCTGGGTGTTCTAATGGCTGTTCGGAAAGACCGAGGTGGGCGGGAGGCAAGCTGGTGAGAACCTCTGGGCAGGAATGTGCGGGAGCAGAGTCACACCCTGGAGTGGGCAAAGGGGTAGCAGGTTTTAGAGGGGGTGAGGTGGTGAGGGTGATGTGAGGGTTTTCAATGAATAGCAAGTGGAACTGTTGAAGCCGTGATGGAGTGAGGTGGGTGAGAGACTTGTGTGTGATGAGATCTGACAGTTGGTGAGAAGAGTAGACTATAAGAGGATATCCTAGGGTGAGCTTAAGAGCCTCCTTGGTAAGTTCTGTGGCAGCAACCAGGGCTCGCAGACAAGATTGCCAGCCCTGGACTATGGGATCTAACTGCTTGGAGAGATACACCATGGCCTGGTATGTGGATCCAACCTGCTGGGCTAGGAGACCAGTAGCTACCTTTTGGCGTTCCGTGGTGAATAAATGAAAAGGCCCAAGGGGATTGGCGAGAGAGAGAGCCAGGGCAGAAAGAAGACATTCCTGAAGCTTCTTTTTTTTTTTATTATTATACTTTAAGTTCTAGGGTACATGTGCATAACGTGCAGGTTTGTTACA
>NW_012114844.1:92348-93760 GCF_000951035.1 Colobus angolensis palliatus | reverse complement strand
TCCTGAAGCTTCTTGAAAGAGTTGGCAATCAATGAGGGGTTGGACAGCAGTCCAGTGAGCGCTTCCTTGGCAGCCTGGTAGAGGGGCTTGGCTAGGACCCCGAAGTTGGGAATCCAATGCCTGAAATACCCTACCAGTCCCAGGAAGGACAACATCTCTTCCGCATCCTGAGGAGGCTGGAGAGCTTCAATGAGGCTTATTCTATCTGCCATGAGGCTTTGTGTAGTGGGTGTGAGGAGTATGCCTAGGTAGGAGACAGAAGGGTTGAAAAGTTGAGCCTTAGCTGGGGTAACCCAATAACTTCAGTTGCCAAGAAAATTTAAATGTGTAGCAGCAAGGGAGCTCTCCCAGGAGGGGCTACATAGCAATAAGTCGTCTACATATTGCAATAGTGTGCGGTGGGTGAGGGAACAGAGGCTAACATCCTGTGTCAGTGCCTGGCCGAAAAATTGGGGCTATCTCAGAACCTGTGAGGCAGAACAGTCCAAGTCAGCTGGGACGAAATATGAGTGTCTGTATCTTCCCACATAAAGGGAAATATCACTTTTCAGATTCCACGAAAACAGTGTTAGCAAACTGCTTCATGAAGAGAAAGGTATAACTCTGTGAGATGAATTCACATATCACAAAGCAGTTTCTCAGAAAGCTTCTTTCTCATTTTTTTCGGAGGATATTTCATTTGTCACCATAAACTTCATGGTGCTAAGAAATATTCCATTGCAGATTTCAAGAAAACAGTGTTAGTAAACTGATCAGTGAAAAGAATAGTGTAACTCTGTGAGTTGCATTTACTCAACACAATGCAGTTTCTCAGAACGCTTCTTTCTAGTTTTCATCTGAGGATATATCCTTTTTCACCACAGTGCTCAACACGCTCCCAAATATCACTTATCAGAATCCACGAAAACAGTTTTAGCACACTGCTTCATGAAGAGAAATGTGTAACTCTGTGAGATGAATTCACACAGCACAAAGAAGTTTCTCAGACAGTTTCTTTCTAGTTTTTATCTGAGGATATTTCAGTTCTCAATGCACTCTCGCATATCTCATTGCAGACTCTGTGAAAACAGTGCTAGCAAACATCTCAATGAAAGCAATAGTGTAACTCTGTGAGGTGAATTCACACGTAACAAAGCACTTTCTGAGAAGGGTTCTCTCCAGATTTTATGAGAAGATAATTCATTGTTCACCATGTGATTCAATGATATCGAAAATATCACTTCTGAGATTCCTCAAAAAGAGTGGTAGCAAACTCCTCCATGAAAGAGTGGCGTAGCTGGGCGTGGTGACTCAAGCCTGTAATCCCAGCACTTTGGGAGGCTGAGACGGGTGGATCACGAGGTCAGGAGATCGAGACAATCCTGGCTAACACAGTGAAACCCCGTCTCTACTAAAAATACAAAAAAATAGCC
>NW_012114844.1:91243-92298 GCF_000951035.1 Colobus angolensis palliatus | reverse complement strand
TACCCACAAAGGGAAGCCCATCAGACTAACAGCAGACCTCTCGGCAGAAACTCTACAAGCCAGAAGAGAGTGGGGGCCAATATTCAACATTCTTAAAAGAATTTTAAATCCAGAATTTCATATCCAGCCAAACTAAGGTTCATAAGTGAAGGAGGAATAAAATCCTTTATAGACAAGCAAATGCGTAGAGATATTGTCACCACCAGAAACTGCATCAACTAACGAGCAAAATAACCAGCTAATATCACAATGACAGGATCAAGTTCACACGTAACAATATTAACCTTAAATGTAAATGGACTAAATGCTCCAATTAAAAGACACAGACTGGTAAACTGGATAAAGAGTCAAGACCCATCAGTCTGCTGTATTCAGGAGACCCATCTCACATGCAGAGACATACATAGGCCCAAAATAAAGGGATGGAGGAAGATCTACCAAGCAAATGGAGAAAAGAACAAAGCAGCAGTTGCAATCCTAGTCTCTGATAAAACAGATTTTAAACCATCAAAGATCAAAAGAGACAAAGAAGGTCATTACATAATGGTAAATGGTAAAGATCAATTCAACAAGAAGAGCTAACTACCCTAAATATATATGTGCCCAATACAGGAGCACCCAGATTCATAAAGCAAGTCCTTAGAGACTTACAAAAAGACTTATACAATAATAATGGGAGACTTTAACACCCCACTGTCAACATTAGACAGATCCATGAGAAGTATAACAAGAATATTCAGGAACTGGACTGAGCTCTGGACCAAGAGGACCCAATAGACATCTGCAGAACTCTCTACCTCAAATCAACAGAATATACATTCTTCTCAGCACCACATCACACGTCTTCCAAAATTGACCAGTGTTGGAAATAAAGCACTCCTCAGCAAGTGTAAAAGAACAGAAATTGTAACAAACTCTCTCTCAGACAAGAGTGCAATCAAACTAGAACTCAGGACTAAGAAAATTAATCAAAACCGCTTAACTACATGGAAACTGAACAACCTGCTCCTGAATTACTACTGGGTACATAAGGAAATGAAGGCAGAAATAAAGAT
>NW_012114844.1:90624-90958 GCF_000951035.1 Colobus angolensis palliatus | reverse complement strand
CAATGATATCCAAAATATCACTTCTGAGATTGCTCAAAAATAGTGGTAGCAAACTCCTCCATGAAAGAGTGGTGTAGCTTTGTGAGATGAATTCATGCATCATAAAGCAGTTTCTCAGAAAGCTTCTTTTTGGTTTTTATCTGTGGATATTTCCTGTGTTGGAGGAGTTTTCAAAATGATCCAAAATATCACTTCTGAGATTCCAGAAAAACAGTGCTAGCAAAATAGCTCCATGAAATACATGTGTAACTTTCTGAGATGTATTCACACATCACAAAGCAGTTTCGCAGAAGGTTGCATTCTGGTTTTTATCTGAGGATATTTCCTTTAGTGG
>NW_012114844.1:89060-89894 GCF_000951035.1 Colobus angolensis palliatus | reverse complement strand
GTTCTCAGCTTTTTCAAAACAGGGCTAGCAAACGGCTCCATGAAATACAGGTGTAACTCTGTGAGTTGAATTCATACATCAAAAAGCAATTTCTCAGAAAGCTTCTCTTCAATTTTCATCTGAGGTTATTTCGTTTTCACCACAGACTTCGATGCACTCCCAAATATCACTTTGAAGAATACACAAAAAGAGTGGTAGCAAACTGCTTTATAAAGACTAAGGTGTAACCCTGTGAGATGAATTAAACCATCACAAAGAAGTTATTCAGAAAGCTCCTTTCACGTTTTTAATTGAGGATATTTCCTTTCTCAGCACAGGCCTCAATGCGATCAAAGTATCCCTTCTCAGAGTCCCCAAAGACAATGGTAACAGACTGCTCCATGAATTAAAAGTGTAACTCTGTGAGATGAATTCACACAACAGATAGCAATTCCTCAGAAAGCTTCTTTCTAGTTTTCATCTTAGGATATTTCCTTCTTCACCATAGGCCTCAATGTGTTCCCAAATACTACTTTGCCGATTCTATGAAAACAGTGTTAGTAAACTGCTTCATGGAGAGAAAAGTGTAACTCTGAGAAATTAATTCATACATCACAAAGCACTTCCTCAGAAAGCTTCTCTCCAGTTTTTATTTGAGGATATTTCCTTCGTCTTCATAAGTTACATTGCCCTAAGAAATATCCCATTGCAGATTTCAAGAAAACAGTGTTGGCAAACTGATCAATGAAAAGAAAATGTAACTCTGTGAGTTGCATTCACACATCACATTGCAGTTTCTCAGAATGCTTCTTTCCAGTTTTCATCTGAGGATATATTCTTTTTCACCATAGCCCT
>NW_012114844.1:88510-89010 GCF_000951035.1 Colobus angolensis palliatus | reverse complement strand
CTCCCAAATATCACTTTGCAGATTTCTCAAAAACAGTGTTAGCAAACTGCTTCATGAAGAGAAAGGTGTAACTCTATGAGATCGATTCACACATCGCAGAGCAGATTCTCCGAAGGCTTCATTCTGGTTTTTATCTGAGGATATTTCCCTTGGCTGTATAGTCTTCAAAGCGATCTGAAATATCAGTTCTCAGATTCCACATAAACTGGGCTAGTAAACGCCTCCATGTAATTCAGATATAACTCAGTGAGTTGAAACCACACATCACAAAGCAGTTTCTCAGAAAGCTTCTTTCTTTTTTCAGCTGGGGATATTTCTGGTCTCAAAGCACCCCCGTGTGTCTCATTGCAGATTCTGTGAAAAAACTGTTAGCAAACTTCCCAATGAAAACAAAGATGTCACTCTGTGATCTGAATTCACCCACAACAAAGCAGTTTCTGAGAAGGCTTCATTGCAGTTTTTATCTGAGGATAGTTCATTTTTCACCATGGGATTCATCG
>NW_012114844.1:87328-87730 GCF_000951035.1 Colobus angolensis palliatus | reverse complement strand
AGAAGGCTTCATTGCAGTTTTTATCTGAGGATAGTTCATTTTTCACCATGGGATTCATCGATATCCAAGATATCACTTCTGAGATTCCACAAAAAAAGTGCTAGCAAACTCCTCTATGAAAGAGTGGTGTAATTCTGTGAAATGAATACAAAGTAGTTTCTCAGCTTCTTTCTGGTTTTTATCTGATGACATTTCCTTTGTCCTTATACTCTACAAACCAATTCGAAATATCAGTTCTCAGAATCCACAAAATCAGTGCTAGCAAACGGCTCCATGAAATAGTGGTGTAACCCTGTTAGATGAATTCACACATCACAAAGCAGTTTCTCAGAAAGCTTCTTTATGATTTTTATGTGAGGATATTTCCTTTGTCCGTATGGTCTTCATAGTGATACAAAATAT
>NW_012114844.1:86968-87278 GCF_000951035.1 Colobus angolensis palliatus | reverse complement strand
TTTCCTTTGTCCGTATGGTCTTCATAGTGATACAAAATATCCCTTCTCAGATTCCCCAAAAACAGTGGTAACAGAAGGCTCCATGAAATGAAAGTGTAACTCTATGAGATGAATTCACACATCACAAATCAGTTTCTCACAAAGCTTCCTTCTACTTTTCATCTGAGGATGTTTCCTTTTTCACCATAGGCCTAAATGCTCTCTGAAAGATCAGCTTGCAGATTCCACGAAAACAGTGTTAGCAAACTGCTTCATGGAGAGAAAAGTGTAACTCTGTGAGATAAATTCACACATCACAGAGCAGTTTCTC
>NW_012114844.1:86288-86548 GCF_000951035.1 Colobus angolensis palliatus | reverse complement strand
GGAAAGTGTAACTCTGTGAGTTGCATTTACTCAACACAATGCAGTTTCTCAGAACGCTTCTTTCCAGTTTTCATCTGAGGATATATCCTTTTTCAACATAGTCCTCAATGTGCTCCCAAATATCACTTTTCAGATTCCACGAAAACAGTGTTAGCAAACTGATTCATGAAGAGAAACGTGTAGTTCTGTGAGATGAATTCACACATCACAAATAAGTTTCTCAGAAAGCTTCTTTCTCATTTTTATCTGATGTTATTTCA
>NW_012114844.1:84889-86227 GCF_000951035.1 Colobus angolensis palliatus | reverse complement strand
ATTGTGACACTATTGACAATAGCAAAGACATGGAATCAACCCAAATGTCCATCAGTGACAGACTGGATTAAGAAAATGTGGCACCTATACAGCATGGAATACTATGCAGCCATAAAAAAAGATGAGTTCGTGTCGTTTGTAGGGACATGGATGCAGCTGGAAACCATCATTCTCTGCAAACTATCGGAAGAACAGAAAAACAAACACTGCATGTTCTCACTTATAGGTGGGAATGGAACAATGAGATTACTTGGACTCTGGACGGGGAATATCACACACTGGGGCCTATTATGGGGAGGGGGGAAGGGTCAGGGATGGCATTGGTAATTACACCTGATGTAAATGACCAGTTGATTGGTGCTGACGAGTTGTTGGGTGCAGCACACCAACATGGAACAAGTATACATATATAACAAACCTGCACGTTGTGCACATGTACCCTAGAACTTAAAGCATAAAAAAAAGTAGTTTCTCATAAAAGTTCTTTCTAGTTTTTTCCGGAGGGTACTTTTTTGTCATGATAGGCTTCATTGCAATCCAAAATATCCCTTCTCAGATTCCCCAAAAGCCGTGGTACCAAACTGCTCCATGAAGAGAATACTGTAACTCTGTGAGATGAATTCACACATCACAAAGCAGTTTCTCGGAAAGCTTCTTTCTAGTTTTTATTGGAGGATCTTTTCTTTGTCACCATAGGCATCAATACGCTCCCAATTTCCTCCTGCCAATTCCAGGAAAACAATGTTAGCAAACTGCTCCATGAAAATAATGGTGTATCTCCTTGAGTCGTATTCACCCCTCACAAAGCAGTTTCTCGGAAAGCTTCTTTCTAATTTCCATGGGAAGATATTTCCTTTCTCACAATAGGCATAATATGCTCCCAAATTTCCTCTTGCAGATTCCGTGAAACAGTGTTAGCGAACTGCTCTGTTAAAAGACAGGTGTATCTTTGTGAGATGCATTCACACTTTACACAGAAGTTTGTCAGAGGGCTTCTTCTAGTTTTTCTCTGAGGGTATTTCCTTTGTCACCATACACTTCAATTAGCTCCCAAGTATCCCATTGCAGATTCCAAGAAAACAGTGTTAGAAAACTGATCAATAAAAAGAACAGTGTAACCTGGTGAGATGAATTCACACATTACAAAGCAATTCCTCAGATACCTCTTTTTCTTTTTTATCTAAGGATTTTCCCTTGTCACCATAGGCTTCAAGGCACTCCAATAGATCCTGTTGCAGATTCCACGAGAACATCGTTAGTAAACTACTCCATGAAAAATAATGTGTAACTCTGTGAGATAAATTCATACATCACAAATCTGTTTCTCTGAAAGGTTAT
>NW_012114844.1:84447-84839 GCF_000951035.1 Colobus angolensis palliatus | reverse complement strand
ACGAGAACATCGTTAGTAAACTACTCCATGAAAAATAATGTGTAACTCTGTGAGATAAATTCATACATCACAAATCTGTTTCTCTGAAAGGTTATTTCTAGTATTTATATGAGGATATTTCCTTTGCCACCATGAGCTTCAATCTGCACTTCAAATATCCCACAGAAGATTCCAAGAAAAAGTGTTAGCAAATTGTTCAGTAAAAAGAGCAGTGTAACTCTGTGAGATGATTTCACACATCACAAAGCAATTTCTCAGAAAGCCTCTTTTTGGTTTTTATCTGAGTATATTTCCCTCGTCATCATAGGCTTCACAGCATTCCCATAGATCCTGTTGCAGATTCCACGAGACCATTGTTAGCAAACTACTCCATGAATAGAAATGTTTAACTC
>NW_012114844.1:80971-83180 GCF_000951035.1 Colobus angolensis palliatus | reverse complement strand
GTTAGGAAACTTCAACACAAAAAGAAATGTGTAAATCTGTGAGATGAATTCACTCATGATAAAGAATTTTCTCAGAAAACTTCTTTCTTGTTTTTAACTGAGGAAACTTCCTTTGTCACCAGACACTTCAAAGTGTGCCCAAATATTGCATTGCAGGTCCCAAGAAAATAGTGTCAGAACGATGCAACTCTGTGTGAGATGAATTCACACCTCACAAAGCAGTTTCTCAGAAAGCTTCTTTCTAGTGATTATGGAAGGATATTTCCTTTGTCACTATAGTCTTCAATGTGATCCAAAATATCCCTTCTCAGGTTCCGAAAAAGAGTGCTAACAAACTGCTCCATGAAAAGAATCATGTAACTCACTGAGATGAATTCACACATCACAAAGCTGTTTCTCAGAAAGCCCCTTTCTAGATTTTATCAGAGAATATTTCCTTTTTCAACGTAGGCCTCAAAGCGATCAAGATATCCCATTGCAGATTCCAAGAAAAATGTGTTAACAAACGGCTCAGTGAAAACAATGGTGTAACTGTGTGAGATGAATTCACACATCACAAAGCAGTTCCTCAGAAAGCATCTTACTAGTTTTTACCTGAGGATATTTCCTTTGTCACCATAGGCCTCAATGTACTCTCAAATATCCCTTTGCAGATTTCATGAAAACAATGTTAGCATACTGCCCCATGAATAGAAACGTGTAACTCTGTGAGATGATTTTATACACCACAAAGAAGTTTCTCAGAAAAGTTCTTTCTAGTTTTTATTGGAGGATATTTCCTTTGTCACCATAGGCTTACTTGCAATCCAAAATATCCCTTCTCCGTTTCCCCAAAAGCCATGCTAACAAACTGCTCCATGAAGATAATCCTGTAACTCTGTGAGATGAATTCTCCCATCACAAAGCAGTTTCTGAGAAAGCTTCTTTCTAGTTGCTATCTGAGGATATTTCCTCTGTCGCTCCAGGCTTCAATGCACTCCCAATATCCTACTGCCAATTCAAGGAAAACAATATTAGCAAACTGCTCCATGAAAATAATTGTGTAACTCTTTGAGATGCATTCACACATCACAAAGTGGTTTCTCAGAAAGCATCTTTTTAGTTTTCATTGGAGGATATTTCCTTTCTCACAATAGGTGTAACATGCTCCCAAATTTCCTCTTGCAGATTTCATGAAAACAGTCTTAGCAAACTGCTCCATGAAAAGACAGGTGTACCTCAGTGAGATGAATTCACACATTACAAAGACGTTTCTCAGAGGGCTTCTTTCTAGTTTTTCTTTGAAGATATTTCCTTTGTCACCATATTCTTCAATGTGCTCTCAAACATCCCATTGCAGATTGCAACAAAACAGTGTCCGCAAACTGCTCAATGAAAAGAACAGTGTAACTCCGTGAGACGAATTGACACATCACAAGGCAATTTCTCAGAAAGCCTCTTTTTGGTTTTTATGTGAGGATATTTCCCTTGTCATCATAGGCTTCAAGGGGCTCCCATAGATCCTGTTGCAGATTTCATGAGAACATTGTTAGCCAACTACTCAATGAAAAAAATGTGTAACTTTGTGAGATGAATTCATAAATCACAAACCAGTTTCTCAGAAAGCTTCTTTATAGTTTTTATATGAGGATATTTCCTTTGTCACCATAAGCTTCAATGTGCTCCCATATATCCTATTGCAGATCCCAAGACAACTGTGTTAAGAAACTGCTGAATGAAAACAACATTGTAACTCTGTGACACGAATTCACACATCACACGGCTGTTTCTCATACAGCTTCTTTCTAGTTTTTATCTAAGGATAGCTCCTTTTCCACCTGAATAGGTCTCAAAGCATTCGCAAATATAAATTTGCAAATCCCACAAAAATAGTGTTAGCAAAGTGCTCAATGAAAAGAAAGCTGTAACTGTGGGAGATGAATTCACACCACAAATCAGTTTCCCAGAAAGCTTCTTTTTGCTTTTTACCTGATCATATTTCCCTTGCTACCATAGGCTTCAATGTGGACCCAAATATCCTATTGCAGATTCCACGAAAACGGTGTTAGGAAACTTCAACATGAAAAGAAATGTGTAACTCTCTGAGATGTATTCACACATGACAAGGGAGTTTCTCAGAAGCTTCTCTCTTGTTTTTAACTGAGGATATTACCTTTGTCACCATACACTTCAAAGGGCTCCCAAATATTCCATTGCAGATCCAAGAACA
>NW_012114844.1:74048-75016 GCF_000951035.1 Colobus angolensis palliatus | reverse complement strand
ATAGACCTCAAAGTGATCCCGAATATCCAATTGCAGATTCCAAGAAAAACAGAAAAACGTGTTAACAAACTGCTCAATAAAAAGAATGGTGTAACTCTGTGAGATGAATTCACATATCACAAGGCAGTTTCTCTGAAAGCTTCTTTCTAGTTTTTATCTGAGGATATTTCCTTCATCACCATAGGCCTCAATGCACTCTCAAATATCCATTTACAGATTCCAGGAAAACAATGTTACCTAACTGCTCCATGAATAGAAACGTGTAACTCTGTGAGATGATTTCACACATCACAAAGAAGTTTCTCAGAAAGCTTCCTTCTATTTTTTATCAGAGAATATTTCCTTTGTCACCATAGTCCTCAACGTGATCTCGAATATCCCATTGCAGATTCCAAGAAAAACGTGTTAACAAACTGCTCAATGAAAATAATGATGTAACTCTTTGAGATGAATTCACACATCATAAAGCAGTTTACCAGAAAGCTTCTTTCAAATGTTTACCTGAGGATATTTCCTTTGTCACCATAGGCTTCAATGCACTCTCAAATATCCCTTCACAGATTCCCCAAAAGAAGTGCTACAAAACTGCTCCATGAAAAGAGTCGTGTAACTCAGTGAGATGAATTCACATAGCACAAAGCTGTTTCTCAAAAAGCTTATTTCTAGTTTATCAGAGAATATTTCCTTTCTCATCATAGGCCTCAAAGCGATTCCGAATATCTCGTTGCAGATGCCCAGAAAAACGTGTTAACAAACAGCTCAATGAAAAGAATGGTGTAACTGTGTGAGATGAATTCACACATCACAAAGCAGTTTCTCAGAGGGCTTCGGTCTAGTTTTTATCTGAGGATATTTCCTTTGTCGCCATAGGCTTCAATGCACTTCCAGGTATCCTATTGCAGATTCCAAGAAAACAGTGTTAGCAAATTGCTCAGTGAAAAGAACAGTGTAACTCTGTGAGATGAATT
>NW_012114844.1:72986-73273 GCF_000951035.1 Colobus angolensis palliatus | reverse complement strand
CTTCCAGGTATCCTATTGCAGATTCCAAGAAAACAGTGTTAGCAAATTGCTCAGTGAAAAGAACAGTGTAACTCTGTGAGATGAATTCACACATCATAAAGCAATTTCTCAAAAAGCCCCTTTTTGGTTTTCATCTGAGGACATTTCCCTTGTCATTATAGGCTTCAAGGCACACCCATAGATCCTGTTGCAGATTCCAGGAGATCGTTGTTAGCAAAGTACTCCATGAAAAGAAATGTGTAACTCTGAGAGAGGAATTAATACATCATAAATCAGTTTCTCAGAAA
>NW_012114844.1:70607-72110 GCF_000951035.1 Colobus angolensis palliatus | reverse complement strand
AAAACAGTTTCTCAGACAGCTTATTTGTAATTTTTATCTGAAGATAGTTCCTTTTTCACCTGAATAGGCTTCAATGTGCTCAGGAATATACCTTCGCAGATTCCACCAAAATAGTGTCAGCAAACAGCTCAATGAAAAGAAAGGTATAACTGTGGGAGATGAATTCACACATCACAAAGCAGTTTCCCAGAAAGCTTCTTTTTGCTTTTTACCTGATCATATTTCCCTCATCACTGTAGGCTTCAAAGCACACCCAAATGTCCTATTGAGGATACCATGAAAACGGTGTTAGGAAACTTCAACACGAAAAGAAATATGTAACTCTGTGAGATGAATTCACACACGACAAAGACGTTTCTCAGAAAGCTTCTTTCTTGTTTTTAAGGGAGGATATTTCCCTTGTCACCATACGCTACAAAGCGCTCCCAAATATTCCATTGCAGATCCCAAGAAAACAGTGTTAGCAAATGGCTCAATGAAAAGAACAATGTAACTTTGTGGGATGAATTCACACATCACAAAGCAGTTTCTCAGAAAGCTTCCTTGTAGTTTTTATGTGAGGATATTTCGTTTGTCACCATAGACTTCAAAGCTATTCAGAATATCCCTTCTCAGCTTCCCAAAAAAGAGTCCTACCAATCTGCTCCATGAAAAGAATCATGTAACTCAGTGAGATGAATTCACGCATCACAAAGTTGTTTCTCAGAAAGCTTTTTTCTTGTTTTTTTCAAAGCATATTTCCTGTTTCACAACAGGTCTCAAAGTGATCCCAAATATCCTATTGCAGATTCCAAGATAAACGTGTTATCAAACGGCTCAGTGAAAAGAATTGTGTAACTCTGTGAGATGAAGTCACACATCACAAAGCAGTTTATCAGAACGCTTTTTTTCTAATTTTTATCTGGGGATATTTCCTTTGTCACCACAGGCCTCATTGCACTCTTAAATATCCCTTTGCAGATTCCATTAAAAAAGTTAGCAAACTGCTACACGAATAGAAACACATATCTCTGTGAGATGATTTCACACATCACAAAGAAGTTTCTCAGAAAACTTCTTTCTAGTTTTTATTGGAGGATATTTCCTTTGTCACCATAGGCTTCATTGCGATCCAAAATATCCCTTCTCAGTTTCCCCAAAAGCCGTGCTACCAAACTGCTCCATGAAGAGAATCCCGTAACTCTGTGAGATGAATTCTCACATGACAAAGCAGTTCATCAGAAAGCTTCTTTCTAGTTGCTATCTGAGGATATTTCCTTTGTCATCATAGGCTTCAATGTGCTCCCAAATATCCCATTGCCAATTCCAAGAAAACAGTGTTAGAAAACTACTCAGTGAAAAGAACAGTGCAACTCTGTGTGATGAAATCACACATTACAAAGAAATTTCTCGGAAAGCCTGTTTTAGGTTTTTATCTAAGGATATTTCCTTTGTCACCACAGGCTTCAAGGAGCACCCATAGATCCTGTTGCAGATTCCAGGAGATCGTTGTTAGCAAACTAC
>NW_012114844.1:67546-70533 GCF_000951035.1 Colobus angolensis palliatus | reverse complement strand
AGAAAGCTTCTTTCTGTTTTCTATATGAGGATATTTCCTTGGTCACCATGAGCTTCAATGCACTCCCAAATATTCTCTTGCAGATTCCACAAAAACGGTGTTAGGAAACTTCAACATGAACAGAAATGTGTAACTCTGTGAGATGAATTAACACAGCACAAACGGGTTTCTCAGAAATCTTATTTCTTGTTTTTAACTGAGGATATTTCCTGTGTCATCATACGCTTCAATGCACTCCCAAATATTCCATTGCATATCCCAATAAAATTGTGTTAGCAAATGCTCAATGAAAAGAACAGTGTAACTTTGTAAGATGAATTCACACATCACAAAGCAGTTTCTCAGAAAACTTCTTTCCAGTTTTTTTGGGAGGGTATTTCCTTTGTCACCATAGTCTTCAATGTGATTCAAAATATCCCTTCACAGATTCTCCACAAAGAGTGCTACCAAACTGCTCCATGAAAAGAATCGTGTAACTCAGTGAGATGAATTAATACATCACAAAGCTGTTTCTCAGAAAGACTCTTTCTAGTTTTTATCAGAGAATATTTCATTTTTCACCATAGGACTCAAAGCGATCCTGAAGATCCCATTGCACATTCCAGGAAAAACGTATTAACAAACTTCTCAAAGAAAAGACTGGTGTAACTGTGTGAGATGTATTCACACATCACAAATAAGTTTATGAAAAAGATTCTTTCTAGTTTTTGTCTGAGGATATTTCCTTTGTCACAGTGAGCTTCAATGCACTCCCAAATATCCCATTGCAGAACCCAAGAAAACAGTCTTAAGAAACAATTCAAATAAAAGAACAGTACAACTCTGTGAAATGAATTCACACTTCACAAAGCAGTTTCTCAGAAGGTGTCTTATTAGTTTTCATCGGAGGATATTTCCATTTTCACAAAGAGCATAATACGCTCCCAAATTTCCTCTTGCAGATTCCACAAAAACAGTATTAGAAAACTGCTCCATGAAAAGACAGGTGTATGTCTCTGAGAGGAATTCAAACATTACAAAGAGTCTTCTTAGAGTGCTTCTTTCTAGCTTTTATCTGAGGATATATCCTTTGTCACCATAAGCTTCAGTGTGCTGATAAATATCCTTGCAGATTCCAAGAAAACAGTGTTAGCAAACTCCTCGGTGAAAAGAACACTGTAACACTGTGAGATGAATTAACACATCACAAAGCAATTTCTCAGAAAGCCTCTTTTCAATTTTTATCTGAGGATATTTCCCTTGTCACCATAAGCTTCAAGGCGCTCCTAAAGATCCTGTTGCAGATTCCACGACACCGTTGTTAGCAAACTACTCCATGAAAAGAAATGTGTAACTCTGGGAGGTGAATTCATACATCAGAAACCGGTTTCTCAGAAAGCTTCTTTCTAGTTTTTATATGAGGATATTTCCTTTGTCACAATGAGCTTTAGTGTGCTTCAAAATATCCCATTGCAGTTCCCAAGAACACAGTCTTAGGAAACTGCTCAATGAAAAGAACAGTGTAACTCTGTGGCATGAATTCACACATCACAAAGCAATTTCTCAGACAGCTTCTTTCTAGTTTTTATCTGAGGATAATTCCTTTGTCATCTGAATAGGCCTCTTGCAAATATAAATTTACAGATTCCACAAATATAGTGTTAGCAAACAGCTCAATGAAAAGAAAGGTGTAACTGTGGGAGATGAATTCACACATCACAAAGCAGTTTCCCAGAAAGATTCCTTTTGGTTTTTACCTGATCATATTTCCCTTATCACCGTAGGCTTCAATGTGCACCCAAACATCCTATTGCAGATTCCACGAAAACGGTGTTAGGAAACTTCAACACGAAAAGAAATGTGTAACTCTGTGAGATTAATTCACACATGACAAAGAAGTTTCTCAGAGAGTTTCTTTCTTGTTTTTAACTGAGGATATTTCCTTTGTCATCATACACTTCAAAGTGCTCCCAAGTATTCCATAGCAGATCCCAAGAAAACAGTGTTAGCAAACTGCTCTATGACAGGAACAATGTAACTTTGTGAGATGAATTCACACATCCATAAGCAGTTTCTCAGAAAGCTTCTTTCTAGTTTTTATGGGAGGATATTTCCTTTGTCACCATAGTTTTCAATGCCATCTAAAATATGCCTTCTCAGATTCCCTCAAAAGAGTGCTACCGAACTGCTACATGAAAAGCATCATGTAGCTCAGAGAGGTGAATTCAGACATCACAAAGCTGTTTCTCAGAAAGCTTCTTTCTATTTTTTATCAGAGAATATTTCCTTTCTCACCATTGGCCTCAAAGTGATCCCAAATATCCCATTGCAGATTACAAGAAAAACCTGTTAACAAACTGCTCAATGAAATATATGGTGTATTATGCCTATTGTGAAAAAGGAAATATACTCTGAAGAAACCTAGAAAGAAGTTTTCTGAGAAACTGATTTGTGATATGTGAATGCATCTCAAAGAGTCACATCATCATTTTCGTGGAGCAGTTTGCTAACACTGTTTTCCTGGAATCGGCAGTAGGATATTGGGAGTGCATTGAAGCCTATGGTGACAAAGGAAATATCCTCAGATAACAACTAGAAAGAAGCTTTCTGAGAAACTTCTTTGTGATGTGTGAAATCATCTCAGAATTACACGTTTCTATTCATGGAGCAGTTTGCTAACATTGTTTTCATGGAATCCGCAAATGGATATTTGAGAGTGCATTGAAACCTATGGTGACAAAGGAAATATCCTCAGATAAAAACTAGAAAGAAGCTTTCTGAAAAACTGCTTTGTGATGTGTGAATTCATCTCACAACGCTACAACATTCTTTTCATTGAGCAGTTTTTTCACACATTTTTTTGGTAGCTGCAATGGGACACTTTGAGGACTATGGTGAAAAGAGAAATATTCTCTGATAAAAACTAGAAAGAAGCTTTCTGAGAAACAGCTTTGTGATGTGTGAATTCATCTCACTGAGTTACATGATACTTTTCATGGAGCAGTTTG
>NW_012114844.1:63151-67496 GCF_000951035.1 Colobus angolensis palliatus | reverse complement strand
CATAAGCTTCAAGGCGCTCCTAAAGATCCTGTTGCAGATTCCACGACACCGTTGTTAGCAAACTACTCCATGAAAAGAAATGTGTAACTCTGGGAGGTGAATTCATACATCAGAAACCGGTTTCTCAGAAAGCTTCTTTCTAGTTTTTATATGAGGATATTTCCTTTGTCACAATGAGCTTTAGTGTGCTTCAAAATATCCCATTGCAGTTCCCAAGAACACAGTCTTAGGAAACTGCTCAATGAAAAGAACAGTGTAACTCTGTGGCATGAATTCACACATCACAAAGCAATTTCTCAGACAGCTTCTTTCTAGTTTTTATCTGAGGATAATTCCTTTGTCATCTGAATAGGCCTCTTGCAAATATAAATTTACAGATTCCACAAATATAGTGTTAGCAAACAGCTCAATGAAAAGAAAGGTGTAACTGTGGGAGATGAATTCACACATCACAAAGCAGTTTCCCAGAAAGATTCCTTTTGGTTTTTACCTGATCATATTTCCCTTATCACCGTAGGCTTCAATGTGCACCCAAACATCCTATTGCAGATTCCACGAAAACGGTGTTAGGAAACTTCAACACGAAAAGAAATGTGTAACTCTGTGAGATTAATTCACACATGACAAAGAAGTTTCTCAGAGAGTTTCTTTCTTGTTTTTAACTGAGGATATTTCCTTTGTCATCATACACTTCAAAGTGCTCCCAAGTATTCCATAGCAGATCCCAAGAAAACAGTGTTAGCAAACTGCTCTATGACAGGAACAATGTAACTTTGTGAGATGAATTCACACATCCATAAGCAGTTTCTCAGAAAGCTTCTTTCTAGTTTTTATGGGAGGATATTTCCTTTGTCACCATAGTTTTCAATCCCATCTAAAATATGCCTTCTCAGATTCCCTCAAAAGAGTGCTACCGAACTGCTACATGAAAAGCATCATGTAGCTCAGAGAGGTGAATTCAGACATCACAAAGCTGTTTCTCAGAAAGCTTCTTTCTATTTTTTATCAGAGAATATTTCCTTTCTCACCATTGGCCTCAAAGTGATCCCAAATATCCCATTGCAGATTACAAGAAAAACCTGTTAACAAACTGCTCAATGAAATATATGGTGTATTATGCCTATTGTGAAAAAGGAAATATACTCTGAAGAAACCTAGAAAGAAGTTTTCTGAGAAACTGATTTGTGATATGTGAATGCATCTCAAAGAGTCACATCATCATTTTCGTGGAGCAGTTTGCTAACACTGTTTTCCTGGAATCGGCAGTAGGATATTGGGAGTGCATTGAAGCCTATGGTGACAAAGGAAATATCCTCAGATAACAACTAGAAAGAAGCTTTCTGAGAAACTTCTTTGTGATGTGTGAAATCATCTCAGAATTACACGTTTCTATTCATGGAGCAGTTTGCTAACATTGTTTTCATGGAATCCGCAAATGGATATTTGAGAGTGCATTGAAACCTATGGTGACAAAGGAAATATCCTCAGATAAAAACTAGAAAGAAGCTTTCTGAAAAACTGCTTTGTGATGTGTGAATTCATCTCACAACGCTACAACATTCTTTTCATTGAGCAGTTTTTTCACACATTTTTTTGGTAGCTGCAATGGGACACTTTGAGGACTATGGTGAAAAGAGAAATATTCTCTGATAAAAACTAGAAAGAAGCTTTCTGAGAAACAGCTTTGTGATGTGTGAATTCATCTCACTGAGTTACATGATACTTTTCATGGAGCAGTTTGCTAGCACTCTTTTTAGGGAATCTGTGAAGTGATATTTTGGATCACATTGAAGACTATGGTGACAGAGGAAATCTCCTCCCATAAAAACTAGAAAAAAGCTTTCTGAGAAACTGCTTTGTGATGTGTGAATTCATCTCACAGAGTTGCACCATTCTTTTCATTGAGTAGTTTGTTAACACGTTTTTCTTGGAATCTGCAATGGGATATTTGGGATCGCTTTGAGGCCTATGATGAAAAAGGAAATCTTCTCAGATAAACCCAGAAAGAAACTCTGAGAAACAACTTTGTGATGTGTGAATTTATCTCACAGCTGTGCACCATTCTTTTCATTGAGCAGTTTTCTAACACTATTTTCTTGGAATCTGCAAAGGTATGCTCACGAGTGCCTTGAGTCCTATGGTGAAAACAGAAATATCCTCAGTTAAAAACCAGAAAGAAGTTTTCTGAGAAGCCAGTTTGTGCTGTGTTAATTCATCTCACAGAGTTACACATTTCTTTTCATGGAGCAGTTTGCTAACACCGTTTTCATTGTATCTGCAAGACAATATTTGGGAGCACTTTGAAGCCTATGGTGACAAAGGAAAAGTCCTCAGATAAAAACTACAAAGAAGCTTTCTGAGAAACTTCTTTGTCATATGTAAATTCATCTCACAGAGTTACACATTTGCTACCTTGTTGACGTTTCCTAACACCATTTTCATGGAATCTGCAATAGGATATTTGGGTGCGCATTGAATTCTATGGTGACAAGGGAAATATCATCAGGTAAAAAACAAAAAGAAGCTTTCTGGGAAACTGCTTTCTAATGTGTGAATTCATCTCCCACAGTTACACCTCTGTTTTCATTGAGCACTTTGCTAACACTATTTTTGTGATATCTGCAAAGGTATATATGTGAGCACATTGAGGCCTATTCAGGTGAAGAAGGAACTTTTCTCAGATAAAAACTAGAAAGAAGCTGTCTGAGAAAATTCTTTGTGAAGTGTGAATTCATGTCACAGAGTTCCACTGTTTTTTTCTTTGAGTAGTTTTCTAACACTGTTTTCTTGGGATCTGTCGTGGGGTATTTGGGAGTGAATTGAAGCTCATGGTGATAAAGGAACTATCGTCATATAAAAACTAGAAAGAAGCTTTCTGAGAAACTGGCTTTGATGTATGAATTCATCTCACAGAGTTACACATTTCTTGGAGTAGTGTGCTAACATCGTTCTCGTGGAATCTGCAACAGTATTCATGGGATCGCCTTGAAGCCTATGATAATAAGGGAAATATCCTCTGATCAAAACCAAAAAGAAGCTTTCTGAGAAATTGCTTGGTGATATGTGAATTCATCTCACAGAGTTAAACTGTTCTTTTCACTGAGTAGTTTGTTAACACTGTTTTCTTGGAATCTGCAATGGGATATTTGGGAACGCATTGAAGTCTATGGTGATAAAGTAAATATCCTCAGATAAAAACTAGAAAAAAGCCCTCTGAGAAACTTCTTTGTACGTGTCAATTCATCTCACAGAAATACACCTGTCTTTTCATGGGGCAGTTTGCTAACACTGTTTTTGTGTAATCTGCAAGAAGAAATTTGGGAACGTATTACGCCTATGGTGAAAAAGGAAATATCCTCCGATGAAAACTAGAAATAAGCTTTCTGAGAAGCTGATTTGTGATGTGTGAATGCATCTCAAAGAGTTACACCATTATTTTCATGGAGCAATTTGCTAAGACTGTTTTCCCAGAAATGGCAGAAGGATACTGGGAGTGCATTGAAGCCTATGGTAACAAAGGAAATATCCTCAGATAGCAACTAGAAAGAAGCTTTCTGAGAAACTGCTTTGTGATGTGATAATTCATCTCACAGAGTTACAAGATTCTCTTCATGGAGCAGTTTGGTTGCCCTGCTTTTGGGGAATCTGAGAAGGGATATTTTGGATCACAATGAAACCTACGGTGACAAAGGAAATATCCTCTGATAAAAACTTGAAGGATCCCTCTGAAAAACTTCTTCGTTAAGTGTGATTTCATCTCACAGAGTTACCCATTTCTATTCATTGAGCAGTTTTCTAACATTGTTTTCGTGGAATCTGCAAAGGGATATTTGAGAGTGCACTGAGGCCTATGATGACAAAGGAAATATTCTCTGATAAAAACGAGAAAGAAGCTTTTTGAGAAACTGCTTTGTGGTGTGTGAATTCATCTCACACAGTTATACCATCCTTTTCACTGAGAAGTTTGTTAGCACGTTTTTCTTTGATTCTGCAATGGGAAATTCAGGATTACTTTGAGGCAATGGTGTAAAAGGAAATATTCTCTGATAAAAACTAGAATGCAGCTTTCTGAGAAATAGCTTTGTGATGTGTGAATTCATCTCACTAAGTTCATGATTTCTGTCAGGGAGCAGTTTGGCAGCACTCTTTTGAGGGAATCTGAGAAGGGATATTTTGGATCGCATTGAAGACTATGGTGACAAAGGAAATATTCTCCCACAAAAACTATAAAGAAGCATTCTGAGAAACTGTTTTGTGATGTGTGAATTCATCTCACATGTTACATTGTTCTTTTCACTGAGCAGTTTGTTAACACAGTTTTCTTGGAATCTGCTATGGTGTATAG
>NW_012114844.1:50843-62831 GCF_000951035.1 Colobus angolensis palliatus | reverse complement strand
GCCTCCCAAAGTGCTGGGATTACAGGCTTGAGCCACAGCGCCCGGCCAGAAATAAGCTTTCTGAGAAACTGTTTTGTACTGTGTTAATTCATCTTACAGAGTTACACATTTCTTTTCGTGTTGAAGTTTCCTAACACCGTTTTCGTGGAATCTGCCATAGGATGTTTTCATGTGCATTGATGTCTACGGTGACAAGGGAAATTTGATCAGGTAAAAACCAAAAAGAAGCTTTCTGGGAAACTGCTTTGTGATGTGTGAATTCATCACCCACAGTTACACCTTCCTTTTCATCGAGCGTCGCTAACACTACTTTTTGAAATCTGCGAATTTATATTCGTGAATGCATTAAGGCCTATTCAGGTGAAAAAGCAACTATCTTTAGATAAAAACTAGAAAGAAGGTGCCTTTGAAACTGTTTTATGATGTGTGAATTCATATCACAGAGTTACATTGATCTTTTCATTCAACAGTTTCCGAACACTGTTTTTTTGGGATCTGCAATGGGATATTTTGGAGCACATGGGAGCTCACGGTGAAAAAGGAAATATCCTTATATAAAAATTAGAAAGAGGCTTTCTGAGAAATTGGTTTGTAATGTGTGAATTCATCTCACAGAGGCACACATTTCTTTTCATGGAGTGGCTTGCTGACAACCTTCTCGTGGTATCTGCAACAGGATCTCTGGGACTGCCTTGAAGCTTACAATGACAAGGAAATTAACCTCAAATAAAAATCAAAAAGAGGCTTTCTGAGAAATTGCTTTGTGACGTGTGAATTCATCTCACAGAGTTACACTCTTCTTTGCATTTAGCATTTGCTAACACTGTTTTCTTGGAATCTGCAATGGGATATTTGACAATGCATTGAAGCATATGGTGACGAAGGAAGTATACTCAGATAAAAACTAGAAAGAAGCCCTCTGAGAAACTTCTTTGAAATGTGTGAATTCATCTCACAGAGATACACGTATCTTTTCATGGAGCAGTTTGCTAACACTGTTTTCATGGAATCTGCAAGAGGAAATTTGGGAGCATATTACGCCTATTGTGAAAAGGGAAATATCCTATGATGATAACTAGAAAGAAGCTTTCTGAGAAACTGCTTTGTGATGTGTGAATGCATCTCAAATAGTTACAATATTATTTTCATGGAGCAGTTTGCTAACACTGTTCTCCTGGAATCAGCAGTAGGATATTGGGAGTGACACTGAAGCCTATGGTGACAAAGGTAGTATCCTCAGATAACAGCTAGAGAGAAGCTTTCTGAGAACCTGCTTTGTAGTGTGTGAATTCATCTCACAGAGTTACAAGATTCTCTTCATGGAGCAGTTGGGTAGCACTGCTTTTAGGGAATCTGAGAAGGGATATTTTGGATTGCAATGAAGCCTGATGGTGACAAAGGAAATATGCTCTGATAAAAATTGTAAGGAATCTTTCTGAGAAAGTTCTTTGTGATGTGTGAAATTATCTCACAGAGTTACACGTTCCTATTCATGGAGCAGTTTGCTAATATGGTTTTCGTGGAATCAGCAAAGGGATATTTGAGATTGCATTGAGGCCTATGATGACAAAGGAAATATCCTCAGATTAAAACGAGAAAGAAGCTTTCTGAGAAACTGTTTTGCAATGTGTGAATTAATCTCACACAGTTACACCATTCTTTACACTGAGCAGTTTGTTAACACGTTTTTCTTGGAATCTGCAATGGGACATTCGGGATTGCTTTGAGGCTTATTTTGAAAAAGGAAATATTCTCAGATAAACCTCGAAAGAAGCTTTCTGAGAAACAGTTTTCTGATTTGTGAATTTATCTCACAGATGTACACCTTTCTTTTCATTGAGCAGTTTGCTAACACTATTATCTTGGAATCTGCAAAGGTATGTACGTGAGCACATTGAGCCATATGGTGTCGAAGGAAATAGCCTCAGTTAAAAACAACAAAGAAGCTTTCTGAGAAACATGTTCATTCTGTGTAAATTCGTCACACAGAGTTGCACATTTCTTTTCATATAGCAGTTTTCTAACACCGTTTTCATTGAATCTGCAATAGGATATTTGGGAGCGCTTTGAAGCCTATGGTGACTAACGACATATCCTTAGATAACAACTAGACAGAAGCTTTCTTAGAAACTGCTTTGTGATGTGTGGATTCATCTCACAGAGATACATTGTTCTTTTCACTGAGCGGTTTGCCAACCCTGTTTTCTTGGGATCTGCAATCGAACACTTGCAAGCACTTTGAAGCATATTTTGACAAAGGAAATATCCTCAGTTCAGAACAAGAAAGTTTAGGGGAAACTTCTTTGTCATGTGTGAATTCATTTCACAGAGTAACACATTTCTTTTCATGTTGAAGTTTCCTAACACCGTTTTCATGGAGTCTGGAGTAGGATATTTGGGTATGCTTTGAAGTCTATGGTGAAAAGGGAAATATGATCAGCTAAAAACCAAAAAGAAGCTTTCTCGGAAACCACTTTGTGATGTGTGTATTCATTTCCCACAGTTATACCTTTCTGTTCATTGAGCAGTGTGCTAACACTGTTTGTGTGGATTCTGCAAAGCTATTTTCATGAGCACATTGAGGCCTATTCAAGTGAAAAACGAACTATGCTCAGATAAAAATTAGAAAGAAATTATCTGAAAAACTTCTCTGTGATATGTGATTTCATCTCACAGAGTTACACTGATATTTTCATTGAGTAGTTTCCTAACACTGTTTTCTTGGGATCTACAATGGGATATTTGGGAGCGCATTGAAACTCACGGTGACAAAGGAAATATCCTCATATAAGAAGCTTTCTGAGAAACTTCTTTGTGATGTGTGAATTCCTCTCATACAATTACACCATTTTTTTCATGGAGCAGTTTTTTAGCACGTTTTTCTTGGAATCTGCAATGGGAAATTCAGGATCACTTTGAGGCCTATGGTGAAAAAGGAAATATTCTCTGATAAAAACTAGAAAGAAGCCTTCTGAGAAACAGCTTTGTGATGTGTGAATTCATCTCCCTGAGTTACACGACACTTTTCATGGAGCAGTTTGGTAGCACTCTTTTTCGGGAATCTGAGGAGGTATATTTTCCATTGCATTCAAGACTATGGTGACAAAGAAAATATCCTCCCATAAAAACTAGAAAGAAGCCTTCTGAGAAACAGCTTATTGATGTGTGAATTCATCTCACAAAGCTACATTGTTCCTGTTATAGAGCAGTTTGCTAACACTGTTTTCTTTGGATCTGCAATGGAATATTTGGGAGCGCTTTGAGGCATACAGTGACAAAGGAAATATCCTCATTAAAAACAAGAAAGAAGATTTCTGAGAAACTTCTTTGTCATGTGTGAATTCATCTTACAGAATTACACACTTCTTTTTGCGCTGAAGTTTCCTAACATCACTTTTGTGGAATCTGCAATAGGATATTTGGGTGCCCATTGAAGCCTAAGGTGACAAATGAAATACGATCAGGTACAAACCAAAAGGAAGCTTTCTGGAAAACTGCTTTGTGATGTGTGAATTCATCTCCCACAGTTACATCTTTCTTTCTATTAAACAGTTTGCTAACACTATTTTTGTGGAATCTGCAAAGGTATAGTCATGAGCACATTGAGGAATATTCAGGTGAAAGAGGAACTATCCTCAGATAAAATCTAGAAAGAAGCTGTCTGAGAAACTGTTTTGTGCTGTGTGAATTCATGTGGAGAGTTACACTGTTCTACTCATTGAGCAGTTTTCTATCACTGTTTTCTTGGGATGGGTTATTTTGAGCGCATTGAAGCTCACGGTGACAAAGGAAATATCCTCATATAAAAACTAGAAAGAAGCATTCTGAGAAACTTCTTTGTGATGTATGAATTCTTCTTGCAGAGTTACACACTGATTTTCATGGAGTAGTTTGCTAACAACGTTCTAGTGGAATCTGCAACAGGATCTAAGGAGTGCCTTGAAGCCTATGATGACAAGAGAAACATCCTCAGATAAAAACCAAAAAGAGGCTTTCTGAGAAATTGCTCTGTGATGTGTGAATATATCTCACAGAGTTACACTGTTCTTTTCACTGAGCAGTTTGCTAACACTGTTTCCTTAGAATGTGCAATGGGATATTTATCAGCACATTGAAGCCTATAGAGGCAAAGGATATATCCTCAGATTAAAACTACAAAGAAGCCCTCTACGAAACTTCTTTATAATGTGTGAATTCATCTCACAGAGATACATCTATGTTTTCATGGAACAGTTTACTAACACTGTTTTCATGGAATCTGCAAGAGGAAATTTAGGAGTGTATTACACCTACTGTGAAAAAGGCAATATCCTCCGAAGAATATTTGAGAGAAGTTTTCTGAGAAACTGCTTTGTGATGTGTGAATTCATCTCAAAGAGTTTCACCATTATTTTCATGGAACAGGTTGCTAACACTGTTTTCCTGAAGTCAGCAGCAGGATTTTGGGAGCACATGGAAGCTTATGGTGACAAAGGAAATAGCCTCAGATAAAAATTAAAGGAAAGCTTTCTGAGAAACTGTTGTGTGATATGTGAATTCATCTCAGAGTTACAGGATTCTCTTCATGGAGCAGTTTGGTTGCACTGCTTTTGGGGAATCTGAGAAGGGAAATTTTGGGTCACAATGAAGCCTATGGTGACAAAGGAAATATCCTCTGATAAAAACTAGAAAGAAGTTTTCTGAGAAACTACTTCGTGATATCTGAGTTCATCTCACAGAGTTACTTTCTTCTATTCATAGAGCAGTTTGCTAACATTGTATTCGTGGAATCTGCAAAGGGATATTTGAGAGTGCATTGAGGCCTATGGTGACAACGAATATATCCTCAGATAAAAACTAGAAAGAAGCTTTCTGAGAAACTGATTTCTGATGTGTGAACTCATCTCACAGAGTTACAGCATTGCTTTTATTGAGCAGTTTATTTACACGTTTTTCTTGGAATCCTCAATGGGATTTTTGGGATCGCTTTTAGGCCTATGGTGAAAAATGAAATGTTGTCTGACAAAAACTAGAAAGAAGCTTTCTGAGAAACAGCCTTGTGATGTGTGAATTCATATCACTGAGTTACTCAATTCTTTACAGGGAGCAGTTTCGTAGCACTCTTTTTTGCAATCTGAGAAGGAATATTTTGGATCACACTGAATGCTATGCTTGCAAAGGAAACATCTTCCCATAAAAAGTAGAAAGAAGTTTTCTGAGAAACTACTTTGTGATGTGTGAATTCATCTCACAATGTTACATTCTTCTTTTCATTGAGCAGTTTTCTAACACTGTTTTCTTGGCATCTGCAATGGAATACCAGGGAGCGGTTTGAAGCATATGGTGCCAAAGGAAATATACTCAGTTAAAAACAAGAAATAAGCTTTCTGAGAACCAGGTTTATGTTGTGTTAGTTCATCTCACAGAGTTGAACATTTCTTTTCATGTTGAAGTTTCCTAACACCGTTTTTGTGGAATCTACAAGAAGATATTTGGTAGCACATTGAAGCTCATGATGACAAAGGAAATATCCTCATATAAAACTAGAAAGAAGCTTTCTGAGAAACTAGTTTGTGATGTATGAATTCAACTCACAGAGCTACACATTTCTTCTCATGGGGTAGTTTGCTAACAACGTTCTCCTGGAGTCTGCAACAGGATCTATGGGAGTGCCTTGAAGCCTATGATGACAAGAGAAATATCCTCAGATAAAAAACAAAAGGAGGCTTTCTGAGAAATTGCTCTGTGATGTGTGAATTCATCTCACAGATTTACCCTGTTCTTTTCACTGAGCAGTTTGCTACCACTGTTTTCTTGGAATCTGCAATGGGATATGTGGGAGTTCATTGAAGCCTATGGTGACAAAGGAATTATCCTCAGACAAAAACTAGAAAGAAGTCCTCTGAGAAATTTTTTGGTGATGTGTGAATTCGTCTCACAGATATACACCTGTCTTTTCATGGAGGAGTTTGGTAATTCTGTTTTCGTGGAATCTGGAAAGGCATATATGGGAGCACATTGAGGTCTAGGAAATATCCTCAGATAAAAACAAGAAAGAAGCATTCTGAGAGATAATCTTTCTGTGAATTCACCTCACAGAGTTACTGTTGTTTTCACTGAGCAGTGTGATAACACTATTTTCCTGGAATCTGCAATAGGATATTTGGGAGTGCTTTGAAGCCTATGTTGGAAAATTACATATCTTCAGACCAAAACCAAAAAGAAGCTTTCTTAGAAACTGCTTTGTGATGTGTGAATTCATCTCACAGATTTACACATTTCTTTTCATGGAGCAGTTTGCTAACACTATTTTTGTGGAATCTGCAAAGGGCTGTTTTCGAGCGCATTGTGGCAAATGGTGAAAAAGGAAATATCCTCACAGAAAAACTAGAAAGAAGCTTTCTGAGAAGTTGCTTTGTGATTTGTGAATTCATTTCACAGAGTTACAAGATTCCTTTCATGGAGGAGTTTGGTAGACTTGTTCTTGGGGAATCTGAGGCGTCATATTTTGGATCACACTGAAGCCTGTGGTGATAAAGGAAATTTCCTCAGACAAAATCTAGAAAGAAATTTTCTGAGAAACTTATTTGTGATGTTTGAATTCATCTCACAGTGTTACACCATTCTTTTCATTGAGAAGTTTGCTAACACTTTTTTCATGGAATCTGGGATGTGATATTCTGGAGCGCATTGAGGCATATGATTAATAAGAAAATATACTCAGATAAAAACTAGAAAGAAACTTTCTGAGAAACTACTTTGTGATTTGTGAATTGATCTCCCAGAGTCACACCATTCTTTTCATTGAGCAGTTTGATAGCACTGTTTTTCGGGAATCTGAGAAGGGATATTTAGGATCACATTGAAGCCTAAGGTGACAAAGGAAATATCACCACGCAAAAATTAGAAAGAAAATTGTTGAGAAACTGCTTTGTGATGTGTGAAATCATCTGAAAGAGTTACACTTTTCTTCTCATGGAGCAGTTTGATAACACTGTTTTCATGGAATCTGCAATAGCATATTTGGGAACGTATTGAAATCTTTGGTGAGAAAGGACATATCTTCAGATAAAAACCAAAAAGAAGCTTTCTGTGAAACTGCTTTGTGATGTGTGAATTTACCTCACCGAGTAACACTGTTATATTCATTGAGAAGTTTGCTAACACTTTTTTTGTTTAAACTGCAATGGGATATTCGGGAGCACATTGAGGAATATGGTGAAAAAGGAAATAACACCAGATAAAAACTCGAAAGAGGCTGTCAGAGGAACTCCTTTGTGAGGTGCACATTCGTCTCATAGAGTAAAACGTTTCTGTTGAGGGAGCACTTTGGCATCACACTCTTTATGGTGTCTATGAAGGGATATCTGAGAGTGCATTGAAGCCTATGGTGGCAAACGAAATATCCTCAGACAAAAACCAACAAGAAGTTTTCTGAGAACGTGCTTTCTGATGTTTGAATTCATGTCACAGATTTACACCATGCTTTCCATGGAGCAGTTTACTAACCCTATTTTCATGGAATCTGCAAAGGAATATTCACAAGTGCATTGAGGCAAATGGTGAAAAGGAAATATCCTTAGACAAAAACTGGAAGGAAGCTTTCTGACAAATTGCTTTGTGATTTGTGAATATATCTCACGGAGTTACATGATTCTTTTCATGGAGCAGATTGATAGCACTCTTTTTGTGGAATCTAAGAAGGGATAATTTTAATCACATTGAAGACTATGGTGGCTAAGTATATATCCTCAGATAAAATCTAGAAAGAAACTTTTTGAGACACTTCTTTGTGATGTGAGAATTCATCTCACAGAGTTATACCATTCTTTTCATTGAGAAGTTTGTTAACGCTTTTTCATGGAATCTGTGATGGGATATTATGGAGCACATTGAGGCTGATGGTAAAAAAGAAAATATCCTCAGATAAAAACTAGAAAGAAGCTTTCAGAGAAACTGCTTTGTGATGTGTGAATTTGACTCACAGAGTTACACTATTCTTTCCATGGAGCAGTTTTTTAACAATGTTTTTGGGGAATCTGAGAAGGGATATTTTGGATCGTGATGAAACCTGTGGTGACAAAATACATATCTTCTGATAAAAACATGAAAGAACACTTCTGAGAAGGTTCTTTGTGATGTTTGAGTTCAGCTCACAGAGTTACACTTTCCTTTTCATGGAGCAGTTTGCAAACACTCTTTTCGGGGAATCTGGAAAGTGATGTATGAGAGTGCATTGAGGCCTATGGTGTAAAAGGAAATATCCTCAGATAAAACTGGAAAGAATCTTTCCTAGAAACTAATTTCAAATGGGTGAATTCATCTCACAGTGATACACTGTTGTTTTCATTGAGCAGTTTGATAACACTGTTTTCATGGAATCTGCAATAGGATATTTGGGAGCGCATTGAAGGATATGCTGACAAAGAATATATCCTCAGATAAAAACCAAAAAAAATTCTGAGAAACTGATTTGTGTTCTGTGAATTCATCTCACACATTTACACTGTTCTTTACACTGAGCAGTATGCTAACACTTTTTTCTTGGAATCAGCAATGGGATATTTTGGAGCGCATTTAAACTTATGGTGACAAAGGAAATATACTCAGACAGAAACAAGAAAGAAGCGTTCTGAGAAACTGCTTTGTGATTTTTGAATTCATCTCAGTGAGTTCCACCTTTGTGTTCATGCAGTAGTTTGCTAGCACTGTTTTTGGGGAATCCGTGAAAGGATATTTTATATCACATTGAAGCCTATGGTAACAAAGGATATATAATCAGATAAAAACTAGAAAGAAGCTTTCTCAGAAACTTCTTTGTGATGTGTAAATTCATCTCACAGAGTTACAACTTTCTTTTCATGAAGCAGCTTGCTAACACTGTTTTCGTGGAATTTGCCAAGGGATATTTGGGAGCGCATTGAGGAGTACAGCTAAAAAGCATATATACTCAGAAAAAAACTAGAAAGAAGCTTTCTGAGAAACTGCCTTGTGATTTGTGAATTCATCTCACAGAGTTACACGATTCTTTTCATGGAGAAGTTTTGAGGCATGTTTTTTGGGGAATCTGAGAAGGGAAATTTTGGATCCCATTGAAGCCCATGGTGACAAAGGAAATAATCTCATACAAAAAGGAGAAAGAAGCCTTTTGAGAAAGTTCTTTCCAATGTATGAATTAATCTCACATTATTATACCTTTCTATTCATGGAGTAGTTTGCTAACAATGTTTTCGTGGAATCTGCAACATGATATTTGTGAGCATATGCAGGCCTATGTTGACAAAGGAAATATCCTCAGATTAAACCAAAAATAAGCTTTCTGAGAAACTGCTTTGTGATGTGTGAATTCACCTCACAGAGCTACAACTGTTTTTTCATGGGGAAGTTTGCTGACACTGTTTTCAAGGAATCTTCAAAGGGATATTTGGGAGCACATTGAGGCCTATGGTGAAAAAACAAATATCCTCAGATAAAAACTAGAAAGAAAGTTTCTGAGAAACTGCTTGTGATGTGTGAGTTCATTGTACAGAGTTACGCTGTTCTTTTCATTGAGAAGTTTGCTAACACTGTTTTCTTGGAATCTACAATGGGATATTTCAGAGTGCATTTTAAGCTTATGGTGGCAATGGAAACACCCTCATATAAAAACTAGTAAGAATCTTTCTGAGAAACCATTTTGTCATGTGTTAATTCATATCACTGAGTTGCATGATTCTCTTAATGCATCAGTTTTGTAGCACTATTTTTGGGGAATCTGAGAAGGGATATTTTAGATCATGTTGAAGCCTATGGTGGCAAAGGAAGTATCCTCAGATAAAAACAAAAAGGAACTTTCTGAGTATCTGCTGTGTGATGTGTGAATTCATCTCACAGGGTAACACTGTTCTTTTCATGGAGCAGTTTGCTAACACAGTTTTCTTGATATGTGCAATGGGAAATTTCAGAGTGCATTGAACCTTATGATGAAAAAGGAAATATCCTCACACAAAATCTAGAAAAAACTTTCTGAGAAACTTCTTAGTGGTTTTTGAATTCATCTCATGGAGTTACACGTTTCTTTTCAAGGAGCAGTTTGGTAGCACTCTTCTTGTGGCATCTGAAAAGGGATATTTTGCATCACAGGGAAGCCTATGGTGACAAGGGAAATATCCTCAGTTAAAAACTAGAAAGAAGCTTGCTGAAAATCTTCTTTGTTTTGTGTGTATGCATTTTACAGAGTAGCACCATGCTTTTCATGGAGCAGTTTGCTAGCACTCTTTTCATGGAATCTACAAATGGATATTTTTTAGTGAGTTGAGGCTCATGGTGACAAAGGAATTATCCTACCTTACAAACCGAAAGAAGCTTTCTGAGAAACTGCTTTGTGATGTCTGATTCATCTCAAAGTGTCACAATGTTCTTTTCATTGAACAATTTGCCAACACTGTTTTCTTGGAATCTGCAATGGAATATTTCAGAGAGCATTGAAGCTTATATTGACAAATGCAATATCCTCATATAAATACCAGAAAGAAACTTTCTGAGAAACTGCTTTGTGATGTGCTAATTCATCTCACAGAATTACATGATTCTCTTCATATGTCAGTTTGGTAGCAATGTTTTTGAGGAATCTGAGAAGGGATGTTTTGGATCGCATTTAAGCCTCTGGTGGCAAAGGAAATATCCACAGATAAAAAATAGAAAGAAGCTTTCAGAGAAAGTTCTTTGTTATGTGTGAATTCAACTCATACAGTTACACCTTTCTTTTCATAAAGCAGTTTGCAAACACTGTTTTCTTGGAATCTGCAATGGGATATTTCAGAATGCAGTGAATGTTACGGTGACAAAGGAAATATAATTCTATAAAAACAAAATGGAAGCTTTCTGAGAAACTTCCTGGAAATGTGGGGTTTCATTTCACAGAGTTACACTGTTATGCCCAGACCTTTTATTCCCCGAAGAAGACCACCAGAGTCCAGAGTCAAAGCCAAGCGGCAAGGATCTTTAATGCAAGTTCGAACTTGGTCCCTCCATTCCATAACATAAAAGAGGGCCTCGAACAATGCGCATGCTCGCTTTTTATAACCCAATGAAAATAGGACTTGTAAGGTTACAGAGGAACAGGGAACAAGGGAATTCTTTAGGTTAAGCATTACAATTGGTTAACATATTAAGTTTATACGTTTAGCAGTTATCTATTGGTTTCCGTAAAACTACAAACCATGGCACCCTTATTGGGGATTTCCCAGGATTTCCCAAGCTGAGATATATGGAGGAATGTATTTGCACTGGGCCGTGTTTGCACTGGGCCAGGGAAATTGAGAGATATATGATGTCAAGCTGAATGTATTTGCTGGGCCCAGGACTGAGGAATGTGCTTGATTTCTTTCATTCCCCCCTTTTCTCAGGCACCTCTAGAGCCAATCTTGGGTCTTATAGTTCTGATTCTGCTTCAGTGTCTACAGGTTGGTATTGGGCTCTGAGGACCATGAGTTGTTTGGTGTTGAACCTTTCTCTGACAAACTGCAAAATTCTGTTAATAACACAAGGTCCTACGGTAAACAGAAATAGTAGACTTAGCAGGGGTCCAAGGAAGGGGGCTAACAGAAAAAACATAGAGGAATTCCACCACTGTTACAAAGTAATAGAATATTACAAAGTAAGTGGGGGCAGGATGAGATCACAGTATGTTGTTAAAATTAAAATTAAAATTGCTAATGAAATCTTGGGCACGCATAGTCATTGATAACATTTTATCAGGAAATAGGGTTTGAGAGCAGACAACCTGACTGACCAAAATTTATTAGGCGGGAATTTCCTCATCCTAATAAGCCTGAGAGCACTACAGGAGGCCGGGGCTTATTTCATCCCTTCAGCTTCAACTGTAAAAGGCGGCATGCCTCCAAGGGGGTCGTTTATAGTCCTACCCTTAGAGTGCATTCTCCTTCCCAGGGATATTCCTTGCTGAGAAAAAGAATTCAGCGACATCTCTCCTATTTGTGTGCAAAAGGAGAAGAGATAAAGCTCTGT
>NW_012114844.1:44996-46662 GCF_000951035.1 Colobus angolensis palliatus | reverse complement strand
ATCTCAGAGTTACATGACATTTTTCATGGAGTAATTTGGTAGCACTGTTTTTTGAGAATCTGAGAAGGGATATTTTGGATTGCAGTGAAGCCTATGGTGACAAAGGAAATGTCTTCAGCTAAAAACTAGAAATAAGCTTTCTAAGAGAATTCTCTGTCATGTGTGAATTCATCTCACAGAGTTACACCTTTCTTTTCATGGAGCAGTTTGCTAACATTGTTTTCCTGGAAACTGCAAGGGGAGATTTCTGAGCTCATTGAGGCATATGGTGGAAAAGTAAATATTCCAAGATACAAACTAGAGAGAAGGTTTCTGAGAAACTTCTTTGTGATGTGTGAATTCAACTCAGAGAGTTACACTGTCCTTTTCATTGAGCAGATTGCTAACACTCTTTTCTTGGAATCTGCAACAGGATATTTTGGAGCGCATTGAAGCTTACGATGGCAAAGGAGATATCCTCACACAAAAATTAGAAAGAAGCTTTCTGGGAAACTGCTTTGTGATTTGTGAATTCATCACACAGAATTACATCATCCTTTTCATGGAACAGTTTTGGAACAAAGCTTTTGGGGAATCTGCGAAGGGATAATTTGGATCTCATTGAAGCCTTCGGTGACAAAGGAAATATCCTCATAAAAACACTAGAAGGAGGCTTTCTGAGAAACGGCTTTGAGATGTGTTAATTCATCTCACAGAGTTACACGATTCTTATCATGGATCAATTTGGTAGCACTGTTTTTGGGGAATCTAGGAAACGATATTCAAAATCACAATGAAGCCTATGGTGACAAAGGAAATATCCTCAGCTTAAAAACTAGAAAGAAGCTTTCTGAGAGAGTTCACTGTCATGTGTGAATTCATCTCATAGAGGTACACCTTTCTTTTCATGAAACAGTTTGCTAACACTGTTTTCGTGGAATCTGCTATAGGATAATTGGGAGCACGTAGAAGTCTATAGCGACAAAGGACATATCCTTAGATAAAGAGCCAAAAGAAGCTTTCTGAGAAACTTCTTTGTGATGTGTGAATTCATCTCAAAGAGTTACACCATTCTTTTCATTGAGTAGTTAGCTAACACTGTTTTCTTGGAATCTGCAATGGGATATTTGGGAGCACATTGAGGCCTATGGTGAAAAAGGAAATATCCTTAGACAAAAACTAGAAAGAAGGTTTCTGAGAAAGATCTTTGTGATGTGTGAATTCATCTCACAGAGATACACCTTTCTTTTTATGCAACAGTTTGCTAACACTGTTTTTGTGGAATCCACAAAGGGATACTTGGGAGCGCATTGAGGCCTACAGTGAAAAAGAAAACATCCTCAGATAAAAACTAGAAAGAATTTTTCTGAGAAACTGCTTTGTGATATGTGAATTCTTCCCACAGAATTACACTACTCTTTTCATGGAGAAGTTTGCTAGCACTGTTTTTAGAGCATCTGCAATAGGATATTTGGTAGCTCATTGAAGCCTATAGTGACAATGGAATTATCCTCATAGATAATCCAAAAGGAAGCTCTCTGAGAAACGACTTTGTGATTCATGAATTCAATTCAGAGTTACACTGTTATTTTCACTGAACAATATGCTAACACCGTTTTCTTGGATACTGCAATGGGATGTTTTGGAGCACATTGAAGCTTAGGGAGACATAGAAAATAACCTCAGA
>NW_012114844.1:39727-40116 GCF_000951035.1 Colobus angolensis palliatus | reverse complement strand
AATCCACAAAGGGATATATGGGAGTGCAATGAGGGCTATAGTGAAAAAGGAAATATCCTCAGCAAAAAACTAGAAGGAAGCTCTCTGATATACTGCTTTGTTATGTGTGAATTCAACTCACAGAGTTCAGCCATTATTTTCCTGGAGCAGATTGATAACACTGTTTTTGGGGAATCTGCAGTCTGATATTTGGGAGCACATTAAAGTTTATGGTGACAAAGGAAATATCTTCATGTAAAAGCAAGAAAGAAGCTTTCTGAGCAACTGCATTGTCATGTGTTTATTCATCACATGGAGTTATATGATTCTTTTCATGGTTTAGTTTGGTAGCAGTGATTTTGGGGAATCTGAGAAGGGATATGTTGGATCGCATTGAAGCCTATGGTGAC
>NW_012114844.1:32722-34902 GCF_000951035.1 Colobus angolensis palliatus | reverse complement strand
AGTTTGCTAACACTGTTTTTGTGGAATCTGCAATAGGATATTTTGGAGCGCATTGAAGCCTATAGTGAAAATGGAAATATCCTCAGATAAAAATAAAAAGAAACATTCTGAGAATCTGCTTTGTGATGTGTGAATTCGTCTCACATATTTACATTGTTATTTTCAATAAGCAGTTTGCTAACACTATTTTCTTGAAATCTGCAATAAGATATTTCAGAGTGCATTGAAGTTTACGGTGACAAAGGAAATATCCTCAGACAAAAACTGGAAAGAAGCTTTCTGAGAAACAGCTTTGTGATTTGTGAATTCATCTCATGGAGTTACACCTTATTTTCTTGGGGCACTTTACTAACACTGATTTTGTGAAATCTGCATAGGGATATACGGGAGCACCTTGAGGCCTATGTTGAAATAGGAAACAAGAAAGAAGCTTTCTGAGAAACTGCTTTGTGATATACGAGTTCATCTCACAGAGTTACAGTGTTCTTTTCATTGAGCAGTTTGCTAACACTGTTTTCGAGGTATTTGCAAAAGGATATATGGGAGTGCATTGAGGCCTATGGTAAAAAACGAAATATCCTCAGATAAAAACTAGAAGGAAGCTTTCTGAGAAACCATTCTGTGATGTGTTAATTCATCTCCCAGAGTTATATGATTATTTTCATGGAGCAGTTTGCTAGCACTGTTTTGGGGAATCTGAGAAGGGATATTTTGGATCACCTTGAAGCCTGTGGTGACAAAAGAAATATCCTCAGACAAAAGGTAGAGAGAAGCTTCCCATAAAGGACTTTGCTTTGTTTAAAATCATCTCATAGAGTTCCACCTCATTTTTCATGGAACAGTTTGCTTACATTGTTTTAGTGGAATCTGCAAAGAGATATTTCAGAGTGTATTGAGGCCTACGGTGAGAAAGGTAATATCCTCAGCCAAAACTAGAAGGAAACTTTCTGAAAAACTGTTTTGTGATGTGTGAATTCATCTCACAGAGATACACTGTTCTTTTCATGGAGCAGTTTGCTAACACTGTTTTCTTGGAATCTGTAGTGGGATATTTCTGAGCACATTGAAGGTTACATTGACAAAGGAAATATTCTCAGACAAAAAATAGAAAGGAGCTTTCTGAGAAACTCCTTTTTCATTTGTGAATTCATTTCACAGAGTTACAGGATACTTTTCATGGAGCTGTTTGGTAGCACTGTTTTTGGGGTATCTGAGAAGGGATAATTTGAATTGCATTGAAGCCTATGGTGACAAAGGAAATATCCTCATCCAAAAACTAGAAAGAAGTTTTCTGAGAGAGCTCCTTGTGATGTGTGAATTCATTTCACAGAGTTACAACATTCTTTTCATGGAGCAGTTTTCTAACACTGTTTTCATGGAATCTGCAAAGGGATATTTTGAGCGCATTGTGACTTACAGTGATAAATGAAATATCCTCAGATAAAAAAGAGAAAGAAGCATTCTGAGAAACTGCCTCATGATGCGTTAATTCATCTAAGAGTGTTACATGATACTTTTCATGCACCATTTGATAGCACTGTTTTTGGGGATTCTGAAAAGGCATATTTTAGATTGCATTGAAACCTGTGTTGACAAAGAACATACCCTCAGGAAAAATACCATAAAGAAACTTTCTGAGAAAGTCCTCTGTGTTGTGTGAATTCAACTCACAGATTTACACCATTCTTTTCATTGATCAGTTTGATAACACTGTTTTCATGGAATCTGCAATAGCATATTTTGGAGTACGTTGAAGCCTATGGTTACATAGGAAATATTCTCAGATAAAAAGCAAAAAGAAGCTATCTGAGAAACTGCTTTGTGATATGTGAATTCATCTCACAGGGTTATACTGTATATTTCATTGAGCAGTTTGCTAACACTGTTTTCATGGAGTCTGCAATGGGATATTTCGCAGTGCATTGAAGCTTATGGTGACAAAGAAATATCCTCAGACAAAAACTAGAAATAAGCTTTCTGGGAATATGCTTTCTGATTCGTGAATTCATCTCACAGAGTTATACAATTATTTTCTTGCAGCAATTTGATAGCACTGTTTTTGGGGAATCTGAGAAGGGATATTTTGGATTGCATTGAAGCCTATGGTGAAAAAGGAAATATCCTCATATAAAAACTAGAAAGAAGCTTTCTGAGTAACTTATTTGTGTGTGTTAATTCAT
>NW_012114844.1:29950-32497 GCF_000951035.1 Colobus angolensis palliatus | reverse complement strand
TAGTGAAAAAGGAAATATCCTCAGATAAAGACTAGAAAGGAGCTTTCAGAGAAAATGCTTTTGAATGTGTGAATTTATCTCACAGAGGTACACTGTTCTTTTCATTGAGCAGTTTGCTAGCACTGCTTTCTTGGAATCTGCAATGGGATATTTCGGAGTGCATTGAATATTATGGTGAAAAACGAAATATTCTCTGATAAAAACTAGAAAGAAGCTTTCTGAAAAACAGCTTTGTGCTGGGTGAATTCATCTCCATGAGTTACACGATTCTATTCATGGAGCTGTTTGGTAGCACTCTTTTTGGTGAATCTGAGAAGGGATATTTCAGATTGCATTGAAGCCTATGTTGTCAAAGGAAATATCCTCAGATAAAAACTAGAAAGAAGATTCTGTCAAACTGCTTTGTGATTTTTGAATTCATCTAACAGAGTTACACCTTTCTATTCCTAGAGCAGCTTGGTAACAATCTTTTTGGGGATTCTGAGAAAAGATATCTTGGATTGCATTGAAGCCTATGGTGAAAAAGGAAATATCTTCAGATAAAAAATAGAAAGAAGTTTTCTGGGAAACTTCTTTGTAATGTGTGAATTCATCTCACGGAGTTACACATTTCCTTCAATGGAGCAGTTTGCTAACACTGTTTTTGTGTAATCTGCAAGGGGATATTTGGGAATGCATTGAGGAACTATGGTGAAAAACTAAATATCCTCAGATAAAAACCAGAAAGAAGCATTCTGAGAAACTCTTTTGTCATGTGTGAATTCATCTCACAGAATTACACTTTTCTTTTCATTCAGCAATTTGCTAACACAATTTTCTGGGAATCAGCAATGGTATAATTTGAAGGCCATTGAAGCCTACTGTGAAAAACTAAATATCCTTAGATAAAAACTAGAAAGAAGATTTATGATAAACTGTTTTATGATGCATGAATTGACCTCACAGAGTTACACCATTCTTTTCATTGAGCTCTTTGAAAACTCTTTTTTCGTGGAATCTGGAAAGGGATATTTGAGAGCACATTGAGGCCTATGGTGAAAAAGGAAATATCCTCATATAAAAACTAGAAAGAACCTTTCTGATAAACTGCTTTGTGATGTGTGAATTCATCTCACAGAGTTATACTGTTCCTTTCATTGAGCAGTTTTTTAACATTGTTTTCGTGTAATCTGCAAAGTGATATTTGGGAGCATTTAGAGGCCTATAGAGAAAAAGGAAATATCCTCAGATAAAAACTAGAAGGAAGCTTTCTGAGAAACTGAATTGTGATGTTCGAATTCATGTCACAGAATTACACTGTACTTTTCATTGAGCTCTTTGATAGCACTGTTTTCGTGGAATCTGCAAGGGGATAATTGGAAGAGCATTGAGGCCTATGGTAAAAAACTAAATATCCTCAGAAAAAAAAACTAGAAAGAAACTGTCTAAGAGACTGCTTTGTGATGTGTGAATTCATCTCACAGAGTTACACTTTTGTTTTCATATAGCAGTTTTCTAAAAGTTTTCGTGGAATCTGTAATGGGATATTTTGGAGTGCATTGAATCTTATGGTGACAAAGGAAATATCCTCAGGAAAAAACTGGATGGTAGCTTTCTGAGAAACTGCTTTGTGATGTATGTAGTCATCTCAGAGGCTAACAGCTTTCTTTTCATGGATCAGTTTGCTAACTCTATTTTCTTGGAATCTACAGAGGGACATTTTGGAGCGAGTTGAGGCCTATGGTGAAAAAGGAATTATCCTCTGAAAAAAACTAGAAAGAAGCTTTATGAGAAACTGATTTTTGATGTGTGAATTCATCTCACTGAGTGACACCATTCTTTTCATGGAATAGTTTTGTAGCACTGTGTTTGGGGAATCTGAGAAGGGATAATTTGAGTCACATTGAAGCCTATGGTGACAAAGGAAATGTCCTCAGATAAAAACAAGAAAGAAGCTTTCTGAGAAATTTCTTTATGATGTGTGAATTCCTGTCACAAAGTTACATCTTTCTATTCATGGCACAGTTTGCTAACACTGTTTTCATGGAATCTGCAACGTGATATTTGGGAGCACATTGAGGCCTATAGTGAAAAAGTAAATAAACTCAGATAAAAACTAGAAAGAAGTTCTGTGAGAAACTGCTTGGTGATGTATGCATTCATCTCCTAGAGTTACAATGTCCTTTTCTTAGAGCAGTTGGCTGACACTGTTTTCTTGGATTCTGTAATCTGATATTTCAGAGTGCATTGAAGCTTATGGTGGCATAAGAAGTATCCTCATATAAGAAGTAGGAAGAAGCTTTTAGAGAAACCGCTTTGTGATGTGTTAATTCAGCTCACAGAGTTACAAAATTCTCCTGAATCAGATTGGTAAAACTGGTTACAGGGAAACTGAGAAGGGATACTTCGGATTGCATTGAAGCCTATGGTGACAAAGGAAATATCCTCAGACAAAAACTCGATATAAGCTTTCTGAGAAATTTTTTTGTGATGTGTGAATTCATCTCCCAGAATTACATCTTTCTTTTCATGGAAAAGTTGCTAACGTTGTTATCAGGGAATCTGCTA
>NW_012114844.1:22491-25615 GCF_000951035.1 Colobus angolensis palliatus | reverse complement strand
GAATTCATGTCACAGAATTACACTGTACTTTTCATTGAGCTCTTTGATAGCACTGTTTTCGTGGAATCTGCAAGGGGATAATTGGAAGAGCATTGAGGCCTATGGTAAAAAACTAAATATCCTCAGAAAAAAAAACTAGAAAGAAACTGTCTAAGAGACTGCTTTGTGATGTGTGAATTCATCTCACAGAGTTACACTTTTGTTTTCATATAGCAGTTTTCTAAAAGTTTTCGTGGAATCTGTAATGGGATATTTTGGAGTGCATTGAATCTTATGGTGACAAAGGAAATATCCTCAGGAAAAAACTGGATGGTAGCTTTCTGAGAAACTGCTTTGTGATGTATGTAGTCATCTCAGAGGCTAACAGCTTTCTTTTCATGGATCAGTTTGCTAACTCTATTTTCTTGGAATCTACAGAGGGACATTTTGGAGCGAGTTGAGGCCTATGGTGAAAAAGGAATTATCCTCTGAAAAAAACTAGAAAGAAGCTTTATGAGAAACTGATTTTTGATGTGTGAATTCATCTCACTGAGTGACACCATTCTTTTCATGGAATAGTTTTGTAGCACTGTGTTTGGGGAATCTGAGAAGGGATAATTTGAGTCACATTGAAGCCTATGGTGACAAAGGAAATGTCCTCAGATAAAAACAAGAAAGAAGCTTTCTGAGAAATTTCTTTATGATGTGTGAATTCCTGTCACAAAGCTACATCTTTCTATTCATGGCACAGTTTGCTAACACTGTTTTCATGGAATCTGCAACGTGATATTTGGGAGCACATTGAGGCCTATAGTGAAAAAGTAAATAAACTCAGATAAAAACAAGAAAGAAGTTCTGTGAGAAACTGCTTGGTGATGTATGCATTCATCTCCTAGAGTTACAATGTCCTTTTCTTAGAGCAGTTGGCTGACACTGTTTTCTTGGATTCTGTAATCTGATATTTCAGAGTGCATTGAAGCTTATGGTGGCATAAGAAGTATCCTCATATAAGAAGTAGGAAGAAGCTTTTAGAGAAACCGCTTTGTGATGTGTTAATTCAGCTCACAGAGTTACAAAATTCTCCTGAATCAGATTGGTAAAACTGGTTACAGGGAAACTGAGAAGGGATACTTCGGATTGCATTGAAGCCTATGGTGACAAAGGAAATATCCTCAGACAAAAACTCGATATAAGCTTTCTGAGAAATTTTTTTGTGATGTGTGAATTCATCTCCCAGAATTACATCTTTCTTTTCATGGAAAAGTTGCTAACGTTGTTATCAGGGAATCTGCTAAGGGATATTTGGCAGCTCATTGAGGCCTACTGTGAAAAGGGAAATATCCTCCAATAAAATCAATAATAAACCATCTATGAAGCTGCTTTGTGATGTGTGAATTCATCTCATAGAGTCACACCTTTCTTTTCGTGGAGCAGTTTGGTTGCACTCTTTTTGGGGAATCTGAAAAATGATATTTTAGATTTCTTTGAAGCATATGCTGACAAAAGAAATATCCTCAGAAAAAAATAGAAGGAAGCTTTTTAACAAACTTATTCGTGATGTGTCTATTCATCTCACAGAGTAATACATTTCTTTTCATTCAGCAGTTTGCAAACACTGTTTTCATGGAATCTAGAAAGGGATATTTGGGAAGGGAGTGGGGCAGAGCAAGATAGCTCAATAGGAACAGCTCCAGTCTCCGACTCCCAGCGACAGCGACACAGTAGACCAATGATTTCTGCATTTTCAACTGAGGTACTTGGTTCATCTCAGTAGGGAGTGCTGGACAATCGGTGCTGGTCAGCCGCTGCAGCCTGAACAGTGAGAGCTGAAGCAGGACGAGGCATTGCCTCACCTGGGAAGTGCAAGGGGCAAGGGAATCCCTTTCCCTAGCCAGGGGAACAGAGACACACAACACCTGGAAAATTGGGTAACTCCCACCCCAATACTGTGCTTTAAGCAAACGGGCACACCCGGAGATTATCTCCCATACCTGGCTGGAAGGGTCCCATGCCAACGGAGCCTCCCTCATTGCTGGCAATGCAGTCTGTGATCTAACTGGAAGGCAGAAATGAGGCTGGGAAAGGTACGCCCAACATTGCTGAGGCTTAAGTAGGTAAACAAAGCCACTGGGAAGCTCAAAATGGGTGGAGCTCACAGCAGCTGAAGGAAGCTTGCCTGTCTCTGTAGACTCCACCTTTGGGAATTGGACACAGCTAAACAATAACAACAACAACAACAAAAAAGCAGCAGAAACCTCTGCAGACGCAAATGACTCTGTCTGAGAGCCTTGAAGAGAGCAGTGGAACTCCCAACACGGAGGTTGAGATCTGAGAACAGACAGACTGCCTGCTCAAGTGGGTCCCTGACCCCTGAGTAGCCTAACTGGGAGACATCCCTCACTAGGGGCAGACTGACACCCAACACCTCACATGGTGGAGTACACCCCTGAGAGGAAGCTTCCAAAGCAAGAATCAGACAGGTACACTCGCTGTTCAGCAATATTCTATCTTCTGCAGCCTCTGCTGCTGATACCCAGGCAAACAGGGTCTGGAGTGGACCTCAAGCAATCTCCAACAGACCTACAGTTGAGGGTCCTTACTGTTAGAAGGAAAACTATCAAACAGTAAGGACACTTCCACCAAAATCCCTAGAGTACATCACCATCATCAGAGACCAGACGCAGATTAAACCACAAAGATGGGGAAAAAGCAGGGCAGAAAAGCTGGAAATTAAAAAAATAAGAGTGCATCTCCCCTGCAAAGGAGCGCAGCTCATCGCCAGCAATGGATCAAAGCTGGACGGAGAATGACTTTGACGAGATGAGAGAAGAAGGCTTCACTCCATCAAACTTCTCAGAGCTAAGGAGGAATTACGTACTCAGTGCAAAGAAACTAAAAATCTTGAAAAAAGAGTGAAAGAATTGACAGCTAGAATAACTAATGCAGAGAAGGTCACAAAGGAAATGACAGAGATGAAAACCATGACACAAGAAATACATGACAAATGCACAAGATTCAGTAACAGACTTGATCAACTGGAAGAAAGAGTCTCAGCGATTGAGGATCAAATGAATGAAATGAAGCGAGAAGAGAAACCAAAAGAAAAAAGAAGAAAAAGAAATGAACAAAGCCTGCAAGAAGTATG
>NW_012114844.1:18567-19658 GCF_000951035.1 Colobus angolensis palliatus | reverse complement strand
AGAAACAGCTTTGTGATATGTGAATTCATTTCACAGAGTTACACCATTCTTTCATTTAGCAGAATGGTAGCAATGTTTTTGGGGAATCTGCAACAGGATATTTGGTAGTGTATTGAAGCCTACAATGACAAAGGAAATACCCTCAGACAAAAACCTGAAAGAAGCTTTCTGAGAAAATGCTTTCTGATGGGTCAATTGATCTCAGCAATTTACACCTTTGTTTTCATGGAGCAGTTTGTTAACACTATTTTCCTGGAATCTGCAAGGGGATATTCATGAGCACATTGAGGCCTATGGTGAAAAAGGAAATATCCTCAGATATAAACTAGAAAGAAGCTTTATGAGAAACTGCTTTGTGATTTTTGAATTCATCACACAAAATTACACTATTATTTTCATGGAGCAGTTTGGTAGCACTGTTTTTGGGTAATCTGAGAAGGGAGATTTGGATCGCATTGTAGCCTACGGTGACAAAGGAAATATCCTCAGATAAAGACTAGAAAGAAGCTTTCTGAAAAACTGCTTTGTGATGTGTGAATTCAACTCAGAGAGTTACACCATTCCTTTCATTGAGAAGTTTGCTAACACTTTCTTCATGGAAACTGCAATGGGATATTCAGGAGGGCATTGAGGAATATGGCGAAAAAGGAAATATCCTCAGATAAACACTAGAAAGAAGCTTGTTGAGAAACAGTTTTGTGATGTGTGAATTCATTTTACAGAATTACACTGTTCATTTCATTCAGCAGTTTGCTAACACTGTTTTCGTAGAATCTGCAAGGGATGTTTTGGAGTGCATTGAGGCTGATGGTGAAAAAGTAAATATCCTCGGATAAAAACTAGAAAGAAGCTTTCTGAGAATCTGCTTTGTGATGTGTGACTTCATCTCATGGAGTTTCATGATTCTTCTCATAGAAAAGTTTGGTAGCGTTTTTTTTGGAGAAGGGATATTATGGATTGCATTGAAACTGATGGTGACAAAGGAAATATCCTCAGATAAAAACTAGGAAGAATCTTTCTTAGAAAGCTCTTTGTGATGTGTGAATTCATCTCAGAGTTACACCTTGCTTTTCATGGAGAACTTTGCTGAC
>NW_012114844.1:14038-17922 GCF_000951035.1 Colobus angolensis palliatus | reverse complement strand
ATCTTCATGGAGCAGATTGAAAACACAGTTTTTGTGGAATCTACAAAGGGATATTTGCGAGTGCATTGCAGACTATATTGAAAAAGGAAATATATCATAGAAAAACGAGAAAGAAGCTTTCTGAGAAACTGCTTAGCGATGAGTGAATTCAACTCACACAATTAAACTGTTCTTTTCGTAGAGCAGTTTGCTGGCACTGTTTTCTTGGAATCTGAAATGTCATATTTCAGAGCTCTTTGAAGCCTGCTCTTAAAAAGTAAATATCCTCAGACCAAAGCTAGACAGAAAGTTTCTGAGAAACTCCTTGGTGATTTGTGAATTCATCTCACAGAGTTACAAGATATATTCAATGGATCAGTTTGATAGCACTGTTTTTGGAGAAACTGAAGAAAAATATTTTGAAATGCATTGAAGCCTATGGTGACAAAGGAAATAAACTCAGATAAAAAGTAGAAAGAAGCTTTCTGAGAAAGTTTTTCGGATGTGTTAATTCATCTCAAAGGGTCAAAACTTTTGTTTCATGGATCAGATTGCTAACACTGTTTTCGTTGAATCTACAAAGGTATATTTGGGAGCACATTGACGTCTATGGTGAAAAAGGAAATAACCTCAGATAAAAACTAGAAAGAAGCTTTATGAGAAACTGCTTTGTGATGGGTGAATTCAACTCACAGAGTTACACTTCTGAGCAGGTTGCTAACACTATTTTATTTGAATCTGCAATGGCATATTTCAGAGCGCATTGAAGCCTATTGTTAAAAATTCAATATCCTCAGACAGAAACTAGAAAGAAACTTTCTGACAAACTCCTTTGTGATTTGAGAATTCATCTAACAGAGTTACATGATCCTTTCAATTGATCAGTTTCATAGCACTGCTTTTGGGGAATCTGAGAAGGGATATTTTGGATCACATTGGAGCCTGTGTTGACAAAGGAAATATTCTCAGGAAAAAATAGAAAGGAGCTTTCTGAGAAATTTCTTTGTGATGTGTGAATTCATCTCACAGAGATACACCTGCCTTTTATTTGAGCTGTTTGCTAACACTGTTTTCGAGGAATATGCAAAGGGATATTTGAGAGCACATTGAGGCTTGTGCTGAAAAAGAAAATATCCTCAGATAAAAATTGGAAAGAAGCTTTCTGAGAAACTGCTTTGTGATATGTGAATTCATCTCACAGAATTACACTGCTCTTTTCATTGAGGACTTTGCTAACACTGTTATCTTGGAAACTGCAATGTGGTATTATGGAGCACAATGAAGCTTATCATGACAAAGGAAATATTCTCATATAAAAACTAGAAAGAAGCTTTCTGAGAAACTGCTTTCTGATGTATTAATTCAGCTCACAGAGTTACATCATACTTTTCATGGATCAGTTTGTTAGCAATGTTTTTGTGGAGACTGAGCAGGCATAGTTTGGATCGCCTTAAACTCTACAGGGACTAAGGAAATACCCTCAGATAAAAACTAGGAAGAAGCTTTCTGAGAAACTGCTTTGTGATTTGAGAATTCATTCACAGGGTTATATGATTCTTTACATGCAGTGGTTTGGTAGCACTCTTTTGAAGGAATCTTATAAGGGATATTTTGGATCGCATTGAAGCCTATGGTTACTAAGTAAATATCCTCAGAAAAAAGGTAAAAGGAAGCTTTCTGAGAAAGTTATCTATGATACATGAACTCACCTCAGAGAAACACCTTTGTTTTCATGGAGCAGTTTGCTAACAGTGTTTTAGTGGAATCTGCAAGGGATATTTGGGAGTGCATTGAGGCCTATAGTGAAAAATAATATATCCTCATAGAAAAAGTGAGAAAGAAACTTTCTGAGAAACTGCTTTGCACCGTGTGAATTCAAATCTAAGAGTTACACTGTTCTTTTCATTAAGCAGTTTGTTAACACTGTTTTCTTTTAATCTGCAATGGGACATTTCAGAACACATTGAAGTTTATGGTGCCAAAGGAAATATCCTCAGACCAAAAAAAAGAAACTTTCTGAGAAACTGCTTTGTGATTTGTGAATTCATCTCACAGAGTTACATGATTCTTTTCATGGATCAGTTTGATAGCCCTGTTTCTGGGGAATATGAGTAGGGATATTTTGGATCACATTGAAGCCTATGGTGACAAAGGAAATATCCTCAGATAAAAACTGAAAAGAGACTTTCTGAGAAACTGCTTTGTGATTTGTGAATTCATCTCACAGAGTTACATGACTCTTTTCATGGAACAGTTTGGTAGCACTGTTTTTTAGTAAACTGAGAAGGGTTGTTTTGGATTACATTGAAGAATATGATGAATAAGGAAATATCCTCAGATAAAAACTAGAAAGAAACTTTCTGAGAAAGTTCTTCATAATGTGTGAATTCATCTCGCAGAGTTACACCTTTCTTTTCATGTCCCAGTTCACTAACACTGTATTCGTTTATCTGCAAAGTGATATTTTGAAGTACATTGAGGCCCATGGCGAAAAAAGTAATATCCTCAGATTAAAAACTAGAAAGAATTTTCTGAGAAACTGTGATGTGATAGGAGAATTCATCTCACAGTGCTACACCATTCTTTTCTTTGAGCCATTTGATAACACGGTTTTGGGGAATCTTCAACAGGATATTTGGGAGTGCATTGAAGCCCATGGTGTAAAAGGAAATATCCCCATAGAAAAACCAAAATGAAGATTTCAGGGAAACTGTTTTGTGATGTGTGAATTCGACTAACAGAGTTACCCTGTTCTTTACATTGGGCAGTTTCCTAACACTGTTTTTGCAGAATCTGCAAAAGGATATTTGGGAGTGCATTGAAGTCTATGGTGACAAAGGTAATATCCTCAGATGAAAAGTAGAAAGAATATTCCTGAGAAACTGCTTTGTGATGTGAATTCACCACACAGAGTTACACAATTCTTTTCATGGATCAGTTTGCTAGTTCTAGTTTTGGGGAATCAGAGAAGGGATATTTTGGATCGCACTGAAGCCTGTGGTGACTAAGGAAATATGCTCAGTTAAAAACTAGAAAGAAGCTTTCTGAGAAAGATCTTTGTGATGTGTGAATTCCTCTCATGGAGAAACACCTTTCTTTTAATGTAGCAGTTTGCTAACACAGTTTTCATGGAATCTGCAAAGGGATATTTGTGAGTGCATTGAGGCCTATAGTGAAAAAATAAATATCATCATAAAAAAACTAGAAAGAAGCTTTCTGAGAAACTGCTTAGTGACATGTGAATTCATCTCATAGAGTCACACTGTTCTTTTCATTGAGAAGTTTGTTAACATTGTTCTCTTAGAATCTGCAATGACATATTTTGAAGTGCATTGAAGCCTACTTTTAAAAATTAAATATCCCTAGATTAAAACTTGAAAGAAATTTTCTGAGAACCTCCTTTGCAGTTTGTGAATTCATGTCACAGAGTTACATGATGCTTTCAGTGGATCACTTTGATAGCACTGTTTTTGGGGAATCTGAGAAGTGATATTTTGGAAAACATTGAAGCCTATATTGTGAAAGAAAATATCCTCAGATAAAAACTAGAAAAAAGCTTTCTGAGAAATTTATTTGTGATGTGTGAATTCGTCTCCCAGAGTTACACATTTCTTTTCATGGAGCAGGTTGCTAACACTGTTTTCATGGAATAAGTAATGGGTTATTTGGGAACACATTGAAACCAATGATGAGAAAGGAAATATCCTCTGATAAAAACTAGAAGGAGGTTTTTGAGAAACTGCTTTGTGATGGGTGAATTCATCTCACAGAGCTAAATTGTTCTTTTCTTTGAGCTACATGATAACACTGTTTTTGTGGAGTTTGCAATAGGATATGTTGGACTGCATTGAAGCCAATGGTGATAAAGGAAATATCCCCATAGAAAAACCAAAAAGAAGCTTTGT
>NW_012114844.1:12247-13988 GCF_000951035.1 Colobus angolensis palliatus | reverse complement strand
GCAATAGGATATGTTGGACTGCATTGAAGCCAATGGTGATAAAGGAAATATCCCCATAGAAAAACCAAAAAGAAGCTTTGTGAGAAACCGCTTTGTGATGCGTTAATTCATCTCACTGTGTTACATTATTATTTTCATGGATCAGTCTGTTACCACTGTTTTGTGGAATCTCAGGATATTTTGGATCACTTTGAAGCCTATGGTGACAAATGAAATATCCGAAGAGACGAACTAGAAGGAAGGTTTCTGAGTCAGTTCTCTGTGATGTGTGAATTCATCTCACAGAGCTACACCGTTCTGTAAATTAAGTAGTTTGCTAACACTCTTTTCATGGAATCTGCAAAGGAATATATGGGAGAGCATTGAGACCTATGTTGAAAAAGCAAATATCCTCAGAAAAAGAGTAGAAAGAAACATTCTGAGAAAATACTTCATGATGTGTGAATTTGTCTGACAGAGTTACACTGTTCTTTTCATTGAGCAGTTTGCTAATACTGTGTTCTAGGAATCTGCAATTGGATATTTCAGAACACATAGATTGTGTTGACAAAGGAAATATCCGCACATAAAAACTACAAGGAAGGATTCTGAGAAACCACTTTGTGAGGTGTTAATTTATCACACAGAGTTACACTATTCTATTCATAGATCAGTTTTTAGCACTCTTTTTGGGGAATCTCAAATGGGTCATTTTGGATCGCATTGAAGCCTATGGTGTCTAAGGATATAACCTCAGATAAATACTAGATAGAAGCTGTCTGAGAAAGTTTTACATGTTGTGTGAATTCATCTCAAAGAGTCACACCTTTCTTTTCATGAAACACTTTGCTAACACAATTTTTGTGGAATCTGGAAAGGGATATTTGGGAGTGCATTGAGGCCCATAGTGAAAAAGGAAATATCCTCATAGAAAACCTAGAAAGCTTTCTGAGAAACGACTTTTTGATGTGTGAGTTCAACTCACAGGGTTACACTGTTCTTTCCATTGAGCAGTTTGCTAACACTGTTTTTTTGGAATTTGCAGGGGATATTTTGGACTGCTTTGAAGCTTATTGTGAGAAAGGAAATACCCTCAGACATAAATTAGAAATAAACTTTCTGAGAAACTGCTTTGTCATGTGTAACTTCATCTCACAATGTTACACGATTTTTTTCATTGGTTAGTTTGATAATGCTGTTTTTGGGAAATCTGAAAAGGGATATTTTGGATGGCTTTGAAGGTTATGGTGAAAAGGTAAATATCCTCAGATACAAACTAGAAAGAAGATCTCTGAGAAAGATCTTCATGATGTGTGAAAACATTTCACACAGTTACATCTTTCTTTTCATGGAGCAGTTTATAACACTGTTTTCGTGGAATTTGCAAGGGATGTTTGGGAGTGCAATGAGGCTTTTTGTGAAAAAGGTAATAGTTCCAGATACAAACTAGAAAGAAACTTTCTGAGAAACTGGTTTGTGATGTGTGAATACATCTCAGAGAGGTACACTGTTCTTTTCATTGAGCAGTTTGCCAGCACTGTTTCCTTGGAATCTGCAATGGGATATTTCTGAGTGCATTGAAGCTTATGATGACAAAGAGAATATGCTAATTTAAAAACTAGAAATAAGCTTTCTGAGAAACCTCTTTGTGATGTGTTAATTTATCTCACAGAGTTACACGATTTGATTCCTGGAGTAGTTTGGTATCACTGTTTTTGGTGAATCTGAGATGAGATATTTTGGATCACTTTGAAGCCTATGG
>NW_012114844.1:10250-12197 GCF_000951035.1 Colobus angolensis palliatus | reverse complement strand
ATAAAAACTAGAAAGAAGCTTTCTGAGAAAGTTCTTTGTGATGTGTGAATTCATCTCACAGAGTTACACCTTTTTTTTTACATTTAGCAGTTTGCTACCACTGTTTCATAGAATCGGCAAAGGGATGATTTGGAGTGCATTAATTACTATCATGAGAAAGGAAATACCCTCAGATAAAAACTAGAAAGAAGCTTTCTGAGAAACTGCTTTGTGACCTGTTAATTCATCTCAGAGTTACACCATTTTTTTCATTAAGCAGTTTAATAACAGCATTTTCCTGGAATCTGCAGTAGGATATTTGGAAGCGCATTGAAGCCTATGATGACAAAGAAATATCCTCATATAAAACCAAATAGAGGCTTTGTGAGAAACTGCTTTGTGATATGTAAATTCATCTTACAGAGTTACATTGTTCTTTTCATTGATCAGTATGCTAAACTGATTTCTTGGAACCTGCAAGGGGATTTTTCGGAGCTCACTGAAGCTTATGGTGACAAAGGAAATATCCTCAGACAACAAGTAGAAAGAAGCTTTCTGAGGAACGGCTTTGTGATTTATGAATTCACCTCACAGACTTACAGGATTCTTTTTATGGTGCAGTTTGGTATCCCAGTTTTTGCTGAATCTGAGAGGGGATATTTTGGATTGCATTGAAGCCTATAGTGTCAAAGGAAATATCCTCAGATTAAAACTAGAAAGAAGCTTTCAGAGAAACTTCTTTGTGATGTGTGAATTCATCTCACAGAATTACAACTTCCTTTCCATGGAGCAGTTTGCTAACACTATTATCGTGGAATCTGCAAAGGGATATTTGGGAGTGCATTGAGGTCTATGGTGAAAAAGGAAATATCCTCATAAAATCTATAAAGAAGCTTTCTGAGAAACTGCTTTGTGATGTGTGAAATCAAGTAACTGAATTACAATGTTCTTTTCATTGAGCAGTTTGCTGACACAGTTCTCTTGGAATCTGCAATGGCATACAATTTTTATGGAATCTGCAAAGGGATATTCGGGATATCCTTGAGGCCTACGGAGAAAAATGAAATTACTTCAGATAATAACTGGAAAGAAGCTTTTACAGAAACAGTTTTGTTATGTGTGTATTCGTCTCATAGATTTTAACCTTTTTGTTGATTGAGCAGTCTGTCATCACTGTTTTTGTGATATCTGAGAAGAGTTATTGGTGAGTATATTGAAGCCTATGTTGACAAAGGAAATATAATCAGACAAAAAACAAAAAGAACTTTCTGAGAAACTGCTTTGTGATATGTGAATTCATCTCACACATTTACCCCTTTAATTTCATGGAGCCATTTGCTAACACTATTTTTGTGAAATCTGCAAAGGTATATTCAAAAGCGCATTGAGGAAAATGGTGAAAAAGGACATATCCTCAGGAAAAAAAAAAACACTAGAAAGAAGTGTTCTGAGAAACTGTTTGTGGTTTGTGAATCCATCTAACAGCATTACACATGCTTCCAATGGATCAGTTTGATAGCACTGTCTTTGGGGAATCTGAGAAGAAATATTTTGGAATGCATTGAAGCCTATGGTAGCAAAGGAAATATCCTCAGCTAAAATCTAAAAAGAAACTTTCTGAGAAACTACTTTGTGATGTGTGAATTCATCTCACGGAGTTACAGCATTTTTTTCATTGAGAAGTGTGCTTATATTTTTTGTGGAATCTGCGATGGGATATTCCAGAGTGCATTGAGGCCTATGGTGAAAAAGAAAATATCCTCAGATAAAAACTAGAAAGAAGAATTCTCAGAAACTGCTTTTGGATGTGTGAATCCCTCTCAAAGACATACACTATTGTTTCCTTTTTTTTTTTTTTTGAGACGGAGTCTTGCTGTGTCACCGAGGCTGGAGTGCAGTGGCCGGATCTCAGCTCACTGCAAGCTTAACCTCCCAGCTTCATGCTATTCTCCTGCCTCAGCCTCTGGA
>NW_012114844.1:6134-9925 GCF_000951035.1 Colobus angolensis palliatus | reverse complement strand
AATTTGCAATATGATACTTGGGAACACATTGAAGAATATGGTGACAAAGGAAATATCCCCAGACATAAACCAAAAAGAAACTTTCTGAGAAACTGTTTGGTCATATGTGAATCAATTTCACAGAGTTACACCTTTCTTTTCAAGGAGCAGTTTGCTAACACTGTTTTCATGGAACATGAAAAGGGATATTTGGGAATGAGGTGGGGCCGATGGTAACAAAGAAAATATAATGAGACAAAAACCAAAAGAACATTTCTGAGAAACTGATTAGTGATATGTGAATTCATCACACAGATTGACACCTTTCTTTTCATGGAGTAGTTTGCTATAAGTATTTTTATGGAGTCTTCAAAGGGATAATTTGTGAACGCATTGAGGGCTATGGTTAAAAAGAAAATACCCTCAGACAACAACTAGAAAGAACCTTTCTGAGAAACTGCTTTGTGATGTGTGCATTCACCTCACAGAATTACACTATTCTTTTCATTGAGCAGTTTGCTAACACTGTTTTCTTGGAATCTGTAATCTGATATGTTGGAGCTCATTGAAGCTTAGGGTGAAAAAGGAAATATCCTGAAATAAGACTACATAGAAGTTTTCTGAGAAACCACTTTGTGATGTGCTAAATCATCTCACAGAGTTACACAATACTTTTCATGGATCAGTTTGGTAGCACTATTTTTGGGGGAACCTGAGAACGAATATTTTGGACACTGAAGCCAATGGTGAAAAAGGTAATATCGTCAGAAAAAACTGTAAAGAATCTTTCTGAAAAGCTGCTTTGTGATTTGTGAATTCATCTCACAGAGTTAAACGATTGTTTTCTTGGAGCAGTTTGCTAACAATGTTGTCAGGGAATCTGCAAGGGGATAATTGGGAGTGCTTTGAAACCTATGTAGACAAAGGAAATATCCTCAGATAAAAACCAAAAAAAACTTTCTGAGAAACTGCTTTGTGATGTGTGAATTAACCTCACAAATTTACACGTTTGTTTTCATGGAACAGTTTGCTAACACTATTTTCGTGGAATCTGCCAGGGGGTATTTGGGAGCACATTGAGGCCTACAGTGAAAATGGAAATATGCTCATACGAAAACTAGAAAGAAGCTTTCTGAGAAACTGCTTTGTGATTTGTGAATTCATCTCTGAGTTACACGATTCTTTTCATGGAGCAGTTTGGTTACACTGTTTTTGGGGAATCTGACAAGGGATATATTAGATTGTATTGAAGCCTATAGTGATGAAGGAAATACACATTTCTTTTCATGGAGCAGCTTGCTAACACTGTTTTCTTGGAATCTGCACAGGGGTATTTGGGAGGGCCTTGAGGCCTATGGTGAAAAAGGAAATATTCCCAGATAAAAACTATAAAGAAACTTTCTGAGAAAGTTCTTTTTGACGTGTGAATTCATCTCACAGAGGTACACCTCTCCTTACATTGAGAACACTGCTAACACTTTTTTCGTGGAATCTGCCTTTGGATATTTGGGAGCACATAGAGGAATATGGTTAAAAAGGAAATATCCTCAGTCTCAAATCAGAAAGATGATTTCTGAGAAACAGCTTTGTGATGTGTGAATTCATCTCACAGAGTTACACCATTCTATTTATGGATCTGTTTGGTAGCACTGTTTTTGGGGAATCTGAGAAGGGATATTGTGGATCGCATTGCGGTTTATGGTGAAAAAGCAAATATCCTCAGATAAAAACTAGAAAGAAGCTTTCTGATAAACTGCCTTGTGATGTGTAAATTCATTTCACAGAGTTACACCATTCTTTTCATTTGGCAGTTTTCTAACACTATTTTATTTTAATCTGCAATATGATATTTTGGAGTGCTTTGAAGATTATGATGACAATGGAAATATTCTCATCCAAAAACCAGAGAGATGCTATCTGAGAAACAGCTTTGTGATGTGTTAATTCATCTCACAGTGTTACACCATGCTTTTCATGGAGCAGTTTGGTAGCACTGTTTTTGGTTAATCTGATAGGGGATATTTTGAATTGCATTAAAGCCTATGGTGACAAAGTAAATATCCTCAGATTAAAACTAGAAAGATTTCTGAGAAAGTTCTATGTGATGTTTGAATTCATCTCACTGAGTTACACCTTTCCATTTCATGGAGCAGTTTGCTGATGCTGTTGTTATGGAATCTACAGAGGGATATTTGGGAGTGCATTGAGGCCTGTGGTGGAAAAGTAAATATCTTCAGATAAAAACTAGAAAGAAACTTTTTGAGAAACTTCTTTGTGATGTGTCAATTCATCTCACAGAGCTACACTGTTCTTTTTATTGAGCAGTTCACTAACACTGTTTTCTTGAAATCTGCAATGCGACATTTCAGAGCACATTGAAGTTTATGGTTACAAAGTATAAATCCTCAGACAAAGCTAGAAAGAAGCTTTCTGAGAAACTACTTGGTGATTTGTGAGTTCATCTCATGATTTACACAAAACATATCATAGAGCAGTTTGGTAGCACTGTTTTTGGCGAATTTGAGAAGGGATATTTTGGATTACATTGAAGCCTACAGTGACAAAGGAAATATCATCAGATTAAATCTACAAACAGGCCTTCCTAGAAAGTTTTTGGGATGTGTGAATTCATCACACATAGTTACACATTTGTTTTCATGGAGCAGCTTGCTGGCATTGTTTTTGTGGAATATGCAAAGGGACATTTTGGAGCCCATTGAGGCCTATAGTGGAAAAGTAAATATCCTGAGATAAACACTAGAAGGAGGCTTTATGAGAGACTTCTTTGTGATGTGTGAATTTATGTCACAGAGATACACTATTTTATTCATTGAGTAGTTTGCTAACACTGTTTTCTTTTAATCTGCAGTATGATATTTTGGAGAACTTTGAAGCTTATGGTTACAAAGGAAATATCCTCATATAAAAACTACAAAGATGCTATCTGAGAAACAGCTTTGTGAAGTATTAATTCATCTCACAGAGTTACACTGTTGTTATCATGGAGCAGTTTGGTAGCACTGTTTTTAGGAAATCTGAGAAGGGATATTTTGTATCTCATTGAAGCCTGTGGTGACTAAGGAAATATCCTCAGGTAAAAATTAGATAGAAGCTTTCTGAGAAAGTTGTTGATGATTTGTGAATTCATCTCACAGAGTTACACCTTTATTTTCATAGAGAAGTTTGCTAACACACTTTTCGTGGAATCTGCAAGTGGATATTTGGGAGGGTCCTGAGACATATGGTGAAAAAAATATATATGCAATTAAATACTAGAAAGAAGCATTTGGAGAAACTGCTTTGTGATAGGTGAATTCAGCTCACAATGTTACACCATTGTTTTCATGGAGCAATTTGGTAGCACTGTTTTTTGGGGAACCTGAGAAGGGATATTTTGGATCTCATTGAAGACTGTGGTGACAAAGGTAGTATCCTCAGATAAAACCTAGCAGGATGCTTTCTGAGAAAGTTCTTTGTGATGTGTGAATGTGTGAATTCGTCTCACAGAGTTACACCTTTCTTTTCATAGAGCAGCTTGCTAACACTGTTTTCATGTAATCTGCAAAGGGATATTTGGGAGCATGTTGAAGTCTGTAGTGAAGTACCAAATATCCTCAGACAAAAAGTAGAAAGAAGATTTCTGAGAAACTGGTATGTGATGTGTGAATTCATCTCACAGAGTTACTCTGTTCTTTTCACTGAGAAGTTTGCTAACACTGTTTTCTTGGAATGTGCAATGGTATATTCTGGAGCACGTTGAAGCTTATGGTGACAAAGGAAATATTCTCATGTAAAACCTAGAAAGAAACTTT
>NW_012114844.1:4834-5984 GCF_000951035.1 Colobus angolensis palliatus | reverse complement strand
ACAAACTGAATATCCTCAGATAGAAACTAGAAAGAAGATTTCTGAGAAAGTTCTTTGTGATGTTTGAATTCCTCTCACAGGGTTACACCTTACTTCTCATGGAGGAGTTTACCAACACTGTTTTCATATAATCTGCAAATGGATATTTGGGAGTGCATTGAGGCCTACAGTGAAAAAATAAATATTCTCAAATACAAACTAGAAAGAAATATTTTGAGAAACTTCTTTGTGATGTGTGAATTCATTTCACAGAGCTACACTGTTCTTTTCATTGAGCAGTTTGCTAGCACTGTTTTCTTGGAATTTGCAATGGGATATTTCAGAGCGCATTGAAGTTTATTTTGACAAAGGATATGTCCTTAGACAAAAACTAGAAGGAAGTTTTCTGAGAAAATACTTTGTGATTCGTGAATTCATCTCACTGATTTACACAAAACTTTTCATGCAGCAGTTTGGTAGCACTGTTTTTGGGGAATTTGAAAAGGGATATTTTGGATCGCATTGAAGTCTACAGTGACAAAGGGAATATCATCGGATAAAGACTAGAAAGAATCTTTCTTAGAAAGTTTTTATGATGTGTGAATTCATATGAAAGAGCTACACCTTTCTTTTCATGGAGCAGTTTTCTGACACTGTTTTGTGGAATCTGCAAAGGGATATTTCGGAGCCCGTTGAGGCCTATAGTGAAAAAGTAAATATCCTGCAATAAAACCTAGAAGGAGGCTTTGTGAGAAACTGCTTTGTGATGTGTGAATTCATCTCAGAGAGTTACACTGTTGTTTTCATTGAGCAGTTTGATAACACTCTTTTCATGAAATCTGCAGTAGGTTATTTAGGAATGCATTGAAGCCTATGGTGACAAAGGGAATATCCTCAGATAAATAACAAAAATAAGTTTTCTGAGGGACTGCTATGTAAGGTGTGAATTCATCTGACAGAGTTACACTGTTCTTTTCATTGAGCAGTTTGCTAAGACTGTTTCCTTGGAGTATGCATTGGGATCTTGTGGAGCACATTGAAGATTATGGTGAAAAAGGAAATATACTCATATTAATACTAGAAAGAACCTTTCTGAGAAACTGCTTTGTGTTGTGTTAATTCATTTCACAGAGATACATGGTTCATTTCATGGATCAATTTGGTAGCACTG
>NW_012114844.1:3978-4552 GCF_000951035.1 Colobus angolensis palliatus | reverse complement strand
CATCACTGTTTTTGTGGTACCTGAGAAGAGTTATTTAGGAGCACATTGAAGCCTATGGTGCCAAAGAAATATAATCAGACAAAAAACAAAAAGAATATTTCTGAGAAACTTCTTTGTGATGTGTGAATTCATCTCACGGATGTACACCTTTATTTTCATGGAGCTGTTTGCTAAAACTATTTTCGTGAAATCTGCAAAGGGATTTTCACAAGCACATTGAGGCAAATGGTGAAAAAGGATATATCCTCAGACAAAAATTAGATATACGCTTTCTGAAAAACTGCTTTGCGATTTGTGAATTCATCTCACAGAGTTACACGATTCTTTTCATAGAGCAGTTTCGCTGCACTGTTTTTCAGGAATCTGAAAAGGAATATTTTGGATCACATTGGAGCCTGTGGTGACAAAGGAAATATCCTCAGATAAAATCTATAAAGAAACTTTCTGAGAAACTTTTTTGTGATGTGTGAATTAACCTCACAGGGTTACACCATTCTTTTCATTGAGAAGTGTGCTACCACTGTTTTCGTGAAATCTGCAATGGGACATTCTGGATTGCACTGAGGCCTATGGT
>NW_012114844.1:3636-3928 GCF_000951035.1 Colobus angolensis palliatus | reverse complement strand
AGAAAATATCCTCAGATAAAATCTAGAAATAGGCTTTCTGAGAAGCAATTTTGGATGTGTGAATTCATCTCACAGAGATACACTGTTGTTTTCATTGACAAGTATGATAACACTGTTTTTGTGGAATTTGCAATAGGATATTTGGGAGTGAATTGAAGCCTACGGTGACAAAGGAAATATCCAAAGAAAAAAACCAAAAAGAAGCTTTCTGAGAAACTTCTTCATGATGTGTGAATTCAACTCACAGACTTACACCTTTCTTTTCCTGGGGCAGTTTGCAAACACTATTGTC
>NW_012114844.1:0-3586 GCF_000951035.1 Colobus angolensis palliatus | reverse complement strand
TGAGAAACTTCTTCATGATGTGTGAATTCAACTCACAGACTTACACCTTTCTTTTCCTGGGGCAGTTTGCAAACACTATTGTCGTGGGATCTGCAAAGGAATATTTGCGAGTGCATTGAGGGAAACAGTGAAAAGGGAAATATCCTCAGACAAAAACTAGGAAGAATATTTATGAGAAACAACTGTGTGATGTTTGAATTCATCTCACAGGGTTATATGGTACCTTTCATAGAGAAGATTGGTCGTACTGTTTTGGGGGAATCTGAGAAGGGTTATTTAGACTGTGTTGATGCCTACGATGAAAAAGGAGATATCCTCAGATAGAAACTAGAAAGAAGCTTTCTGAAAAAGTTATCTGTGATGTGTGAAGTCATCTCACAGAGTTACACCTTTCTTTTCATGGAGCCGTTTGCAAACCCTATTTATGTGGAAACTGCAAAGTGATATATGGGAGTGCTTTGAGGCCTATGGTGAAAAAGGAAATGTCCTCAGAAAAAAGTTAGAAAGAAGATTTCTAATAAACTACTTTTGGATGTGTGAATTAAACTCACAGAGATACACAGTTGTTTAAATTGAGGAGTTTGATAACACTGTTTTCGTGAAATCTGCAATAGCATATTTGGGAGCTCATTGAAGAATATGGTGAAAAAGGAAATATCCCCAGACAAAAACCAGAAAGAAGCTTTCTGAGAAATTGTTTTGTGATGTGTGAATTCATCTCTCAGAGATACACCTTTCTTTTCATAGAGCACTTTGCTAACACTGTTTTCGTGGAATCTGCAAAGGGACATTGGAGAGTGCATCGAGGCCTATGGTGAAAAAAGGAACTATCCTCAGACAATAAATAGAAGGAAGCTTTCTGAAATACTGCTTTGTTATTTGTGAATTCATGTCACAGTGTTACACAATCCTTTTCATAGGGCACATTGGTAGCACTGTTTTGGGGGAATCTAAGAAGGGATATTTTGGATTGCTTTGAGGTCTATGGTGACAAAGAAAATATCCTCAGATAAAAACAAGAAAATCTTTTGGAGAAAACACTTTGTGAAGAGTTACCTCATCTCACAAAGTTACACAATTCTTTTCATGGGTCAGTTTGGTAGCACCTTTTTGGGCAATCTGAGAAGGGATAATTTGGATCTTATTGAATCCTATGGCAAAAAAGGAAATATCCTGAGATAAAAATGAGAAAGAAGCTTTATGTGAAAGTGGTTTGTGATGTGTGAATTCATCTCACAGAGTTACAACTTTCTTTTCATGGAGCACTTTGCTAACACTGTTTTCGTGGAATCTGCAAAGGGATATTGGGGAGTGAGTTGTGGCTGATCGCAAAAAAGGAAATATCCTCAGAAAAAAAACAAAAAGGAGCTTACTGAGAAACCTCTTTGTGATGTGTGAGTTCATCTCACAGAATTACACTGTTCTTTTCATTGAGCAGCTTGCTACCCCTGTTTTCTTGGTATATGCAATCTGATAATTTGGAGCACATTGAAGCTTAGGGTAACAAAGGAAATATCCTCATATGTAAACTAGAAAGAAGCTTTCTGAGAAACCATTTTGTTATGGGTTAATTCATCTCACAGAGTTTCAGGATTATTTTCATGGATCACTTTGGTAGCACTGTTTTGGGGTATCTGAGAAGGGATATTTTGGATTGCTTTGATGAATATGGTGACAAAGGAAATAGTCTCAGATAGGAACTAGAAAGAAACTTTATGACAAAGTTCAATGTGATGTGTGAATTCATCCAATAGAGTTACACCTTTCTTTTCATGGATCAATTAGCTAACACTGCTTTTTGGAATCTGCAAAGTGATATTTGGCAGCACATTGAGGCCTATAGTGGAAAAAATTGTATACTCACATAACAACTAGAAAGAAGGTTTCTGAGACACTGCTGTATGATGTGTGAATTCATCTCACAGAGACACAGCTTACTTTTTGTGGAGTTGCAAACCCTGTTTTTGTGGAATCTGCTAAGTGATATATGGGAGCACATTGAAGAATATGGTGACAAAGGAAATATCCCCAGACAAAAACCAGAAAGAAGCTTATGAGAAACTGGTTTCTGAAGTGTGGATTCACCTCACAGAGTTACACCATTCTTTTCATGGGTTTTGCTAACACTGTTTTCGTGGAATCTGAAAAGGGATATTCACGAGCGCATTGAGGCCTATGGTGAAAAAGGAACTACCCTCAGACAAAAACAAGAAAGAAGCTTTCTGAGAAACTCCTTTGTGATTTGTGAATTCACCTCACAGTGTTACATGATTCTTTTCATGGAGCAGTTTGGTAGCAATATTTTTGGGCAATCTGAGAAGGGATATTTTGGATCGTATAGAAGCCTATGGTGACAAGGGAAATATCCTCAGATAAAAACTAGAAAAAAGCTTTCTGATAAACCACTTTGTGAAGAGTTAATTCATCTTACAGGGTGACACAATTCTTTTTGTGGATCAATTTGGTAGCACTGTTTTGGGGGAATCTGAGAAGGGATATTTTGGATCACATTGAAGCCTATGGTGACAAAGGAAATATCCTCAGATAAAAACTAGAAAGAAGCTTTCTGAGAAAGTTCTTAGTGATGTGTCAATTCATCTGACAGAGGTACACTTTTCTTCTCATGGACCAGTGTGTCAACACTGTTTTCGTGTAATCTGCAAAGGGATATTTGGGAGCAATTTGAGGCCTATGGTGATAAAGGAAATATTCTCAGATAAAAACTGGAAAGAAGCTTTCCGGGTAAATGATTTGTCATTTGTGAATTCATCTCACAGAGTTACACTGTTCTTTACATTGAGTAGTTTGTGAAAACTGTCTTCTTGCCATCTGCAGTGGAATATTTCAGAGCGCATTGAAGCTTACGGTGACAAAAGAAATATCCTCATTTAAAAACAAGAAAGAAGCTTTCTGAGAAACCTCTTTGTGATGTGTTAATTCATTTCAAAGAGTTACATGATTCTTTTCATGAATCATTTTCGTAGCAGTGTTTTGGGGAATATGAGAAGGGATATTTTGGATCTCATTGAAGACTATGGTGACAAAGGAAATATAGTCATGTAAAAACTGCAAACAAGCTTCTGAGAAAATTCTTCATGATGTGTTAATTCATCTCACTGAGTTAAAAGTTTGGTAACAGTGCTTTTGTGGAATTTACACAGGGATATTTGGTAGCTCAAAATTACCTATAGTGAAAAAGGAAATATCCTCAGAAAAAAACTAGAAAGAAGTTTTCTATGAACCTGCTTTGTGATGTGCAAATTCACCTCACAGTGGTACAATGTTCTTTTCTTTGCCCAGTTTGGTGACACTGTTTTCATGGAATCTGCAGTAGGCTATAAGGGAGCACATTAAAGTCTTTGGTGACAAAAGAAATATCCTTACAGAAAAAGCACCAAGAAATTTTCTGAGAAACTGCTTTGTGATGTGGGAATTCATCTCAGAGTTACACGATTCTTTTCATGGAACAGTTTGGTGGCACTCTATTTGGGCAATCTGAGATGGTATATTTTGAATGGCACTGAAACCTCTGGTGACAAAGGAAATATCTTCAGATAAAAACGGGAAAGAGGGGGGACGGAGCAAG
>NW_012114843.1:6900-7469 GCF_000951035.1 Colobus angolensis palliatus | reverse complement strand
GATCTCACTGAAACCATCGCCTCCCAGTGTCGTTCACTGCAACCTCCGCCTCCCGAGTTCAAGCGATTCTTGTGCCTCAGCCTTATGAGTAGCTGGGAGTACAGGCACATGCCACACCTGGCTAATTTTTGTATTTTTAGTAGAGACAGAGTTTCACCATGTTGGCCAGGTTGGTCTCAAACTCCTAGCTTCAAGTGATTCACTCGTCTCGGCCTCCCAAAGTGCTGGGATTACAGGCGAGTGCACCTGGCAGAAATGGACTATTAATACATTCAAAAACTTGGATGGACCTCAAAAGCATTATGCTGAGAAATCCACAAAACTAGGTGCTGTGTGATTCTTCCATGAAACTTTAAAAAGGCAAAGTTACAAGGACAGAAGGAAGATCAGCATTGCCAGAGGCTGAGATGGGAGGGGAGCGACTGCCAAAGGGCATGGAGGATCTTTTTGGGTAATGGAAATATTCTATATATTGTAATTGTAGAAGAGGCTATAGACTACATACATTTATCAAAATGTATCAAACTATACACTTGAAATGGTAAATTTTAATGTACATAAATTATACC
>NW_012114843.1:6390-6850 GCF_000951035.1 Colobus angolensis palliatus | reverse complement strand
CCTATACTACTCAGGACGCTGAGGTGGGAGGATCCCTTGAGCCTCAGGAATTTGAGGCTGAAATGAGTTATGACTGCACCATTGCACTCCAGCCTGGGAAACAGAGCAAGTCCCTTTCTCTAATAATATATATATTATTTTTATTTTTATATTTTAATTTATATATACATATATAGGTTGAGCTCTGTGGCTCATACCTGTAATCCCAGCACTTTGGGAGGCTGAGGCAGGCAGATCACCTAGGTCAGGAGTTCGAGACCAACCTGGCCAACATGGTGAAACCCTGTCTCTACTAAAAATACAAAAATTAGCTGCGCATGGTGGTGCATGCCTGTAATCCCAGCTACTTGGGAGGCTGAGGCCGGAGAATCACTTGAACCCGGGAGACGGAGGTTGCAGTGAGCTGAGATCTCACCACTGCACTTCAGCCTGGGAGACAGAGTGAGACTCTGTCTAAAAA
>NW_012114843.1:6036-6340 GCF_000951035.1 Colobus angolensis palliatus | reverse complement strand
GCCCGGCTAAATTTTGTATTTTTAGTAGAGACAGGGATTCACTATGTTGGCCAGGCTGGTCTTGAACTCCTGACCTTGTGATCCGCCTGCCTTGGCCTCCCATAGTGCTGGGATTACAGGCATGAGCCACCGCACCTGGCCATAAAGCTGGTTTTTAAAAAATAGAGGCAGAGCATGGTGGCTCACACCTATAGCCCCAGCTACTTAGAAGACTGAGGTGGGAGGATTGCTTGAACCCAGGAATTTGAGGCTGCTGTGAGCCACTGTCATGCCACTGCACTCCAGCCTGGGTGAGAGAGGGAGA
>NW_012114843.1:0-1476 GCF_000951035.1 Colobus angolensis palliatus | reverse complement strand
TTTCTTTTTCTGTTTTCTTTCTTTTTTTTTTTTTTTTTAGAGACAAGGTCTTGTTCTGTTGCCCAGGCTGGACTACAGTGGTGGGTCTCATAGCTCACTGTAACCCTCAAACTCCTGGGCTCAAGCGATCCTTGAACTTCAGCCTCCCAAGTGGCTGAGACTACGTGCAGGTACCACCATGCCCAGCTAATTTTTTAAATTTTTCATAGAAATGGGAGCCTCACTCTGTTGTCCAGGCTGGTCTGGAACTTCTGATCTCAAGCAATCCTCCTGCCTTGGCCTCCCAAAGTCCCGGAATTACAGGCATTAGCCACTGTGCCTGGCTTTTTTTGATCATTTCCTTAGTGAAATGCATATTGTTAATAACGTGATTCACTAATTTGCCAAATATTTACAGAGTACTATGCACTGCATTCCCTGCACTATGATAGACATCAGGGTTGTACTAATTCATATTTGCATCCATTTGTTTTTCAACAAATATAATTGAGTTCTTTCTGTGAGCCAAGCACTGAGTGAGCCTTCAAAGGACAGGAAGGAGTGTGAAATAGCTTAAGTTCCCTTACAATTTTGCCTTACAGGAGGCATTGAAGGATTCGTCTATTCAATTGCTCCTTCCTGTATTAATGGACTCCAGGTTTACTCCTTCACATCCACTACTGGGCACTAAGATGTGGGGTGAGTATAGCCCTGTCCTTTCGGAGTTCAAGGCTGGACACACCCCAGAATCCCTTCCCAACTCTGCTGCCATTAAGTCACTCAACCAGACATCCGCTAGACAGAATGAGGGGCACACATAAATGTGAAACAATGGCCAGCTGACCAGCGAGGTGTCAGTAGCTGGCCCAGGCTCTGGCCCAGGGGATCTTGGGGAAGGCCAGCACCCTTCTTGGTGGCAGCCAGTACTTCCCCTTTGCTCACCTTCATCGTACTTGCAATGTCATTTAGCACAGTGGCAGTGTGTCTTATTCAGATCAGTGTCTGGCACATAGTAGGTGCCCAGAAATATTTGTGGCCTGACTTAAGCCAGCTTCCCAGAGCAACTGAGTTTCTGGAAGAGGAGGCCTTTGGGGCAGGGTTTTGGGGGAAGTCTGGGGGGCCTTGGTGTGCTGGCATGCAGAAGCACCAGTATTTAGAAAAGTGTCACCCACATAGGCTGGATACCATGGTGTATGCCTGTAATCTGAGCACTTTAGGAGGCTGAGGTGGGAGGATCACTTGAGGCCAGAAGTTCAAGACCAGCCAGGGTAACATTGTGAGATCCTGTCTCTACAAAAAATAGGGCCAGGCACAGTGGCTCAGGCCTGTAATCCCAGCACTTTGGGAGGCCCAAGAGGATGGCTCACTTGAGATCAGGAGTTCAAGACCAGACTGGCTAACACAGCAAAACCCTGTCTCTACTAAAAATACAAAAATTAGCCAGGTGTGGTGGCGGTCACCTGTAATCCCAGCTACTCAGGAGGCTGAGGCAGGGAG
>NW_012114842.1:12702-13101 GCF_000951035.1 Colobus angolensis palliatus | reverse complement strand
ATTAAACTAAAGAGCTTCTGCACAGCAAAAGAAACTACAATCAGAGTGAACAGGCAACCTACAGAATGGGAGAAAATTTTTGCAATCTACTCATCTGACAAAGGGCTAATATGCAGAACCTACAAGGAACTCAAACAAATTTACAAGAAAAAAAAGAAACCACCCCATCAAAAGGTGGGCAAAGTATATGAAGAGACACTTCTCAAAAGAAGACATTTATGCAGCCAAGGGACACATGAAAAAATGCTCATCATCACTCACCAGCAGAGAAATGAAAATCAAAACAACAATGAGATACCATCTCATACCAGTTAGAATGGCAATCATTAAAAAGTTAGGAAACAACAGGTGCTGGAGAGGATATGGAGAAATAGGAACACTTTTACACTGTTGGTGGGA
>NW_012114842.1:9019-10588 GCF_000951035.1 Colobus angolensis palliatus | reverse complement strand
TTTTTTTTTTTTTTTGAGACGGAGTCTCACTCTGTCGCCCAGGCTGGAGTGCAGTGGCGCCATCTTGCTCACTGCAAGCTCCGCCTCCCGGGTTCATGACATTCTCCTGCCTCAGCCTCCCGAGTAGCTGGGACTACAGGTGCCCACCACCATGACCGGCTTATTTTTTGTATTTTCAGTAGAAACGGGATTTCCCCCGTGTTAGCCAGGACGGTCTTGATCTCCTGACCTCATGATCTGCCCACCTCTGCCTCCCAATGTGCTGGGATTACAGGGTGAGTCACCCCCGGGCCTTTAGCAAAACATTAGTACATATTTGTGTCTCCAATTCTAACCTATTATCACATGTATAATCATTCTAGATTAGAATAATTTATCAAATTTTAAAGAAGATTCAAACCAAATCTACTCAACCTTCTACAAAGTAGAAGAGGAGTAAATAGTTATCAATTATGATTATGAAGCTATTATCACTATACCAATACCCAAAAGATTGCAATAAATAAAACTATGAACCAATATCTCTTATGAATAGAGATGTAACTATCCTTAACAAAAGTTAGCAAATAGAATTCATCAGTATGTAAAAAAATATATATGTATAAGCCGTATTCAAGTCTGTCATGACAAGGTTTCAAGACTGGTTCAATATTTGGTAATTCAATATATTAGAAGCCTAATGAAGAAAATACATGTGAAAATATTGACCAATGCAGGAAACATTTCACAGAATTAACACTTATGACAAAAACCTCAGAAGAATAGAGGATAACTTATTCAACTTCATTAAGTACATCGACAAAATATGTATAGCTAATATTACATTGAAGGGTGAAAGCCTGAATGCTTCCCTTCTAATATTAGAAACAAGAAAAAGATGTCTGTTCTCACTATTTATATTCAACATATGCTGCAAGGTATAGTCAGTGCCATAAATCAAGAATAGGAAATGAAAGGCATACAAATCAGGGAAGCAGAAATAAACTGTCTCTATTGGCAGGTGACATTGTTGTCTATATTGGAAATCTCTAGGAATTTACAAAAAGAAATCATACAAAAAGCAACAAACACTTAGGCTCCAAAATTTAAAGAAATTATAATACCACTTATAATCACCTCTCTTGCCCCCTTAAAAATGCTTAAATGCAAAGCTAACAACACATTTATAAAACTTGTATGCTGAAAAATATTTTAAAAGTGATGAATGAAATCAAAGAAGATAAAAATGAAGGGAAAGTTTTGTTTTTTCATGAATTGAAATACTCAGTAAAGACAGCAATTTTTCCCAAATTTTCATATAGTTTTAACATAATTCCTATCAAAATCTCAGAAAGAATTTTTTGTAGATATGGATAAGATGATTTTAAAATGTATGTGGAAATGTCAAGGAATCGGATAGCTAAAAAAAATTTAAAAGATGAACTGGGCCAGGTGCAATGGCTCACGCCTGTAATCCCAGCACTTTGGAAGGCAGAGAAGGGTTGATCACCTGAGGTCATGAGTTCTAGACCAGCCTAGCTAATATGGCAAAACCCTGTCTCTACTAAAAATACAAAAATTACCCAGGTG
>NW_012114842.1:6577-7884 GCF_000951035.1 Colobus angolensis palliatus | reverse complement strand
TGGCAACACTAAATGCAGCAAAGCCAGGGCAATTCTAGACCACTCACACATTGCTGCCATATGTTTTAAACCTTTCTTGATAAGGTTTGGCAGGTCAGTAAGAAAACTAAATACGCAAATACGATATGACCGAGAATTATACTCAAATAGGCATTTGTTTAATAGAAATGAGAATTTATGTTCACACAAATATCTGTACATGAATAGTCATAAAACATTTCTTCATACTAGCTCAAAAAGGGAAACCATCTGAATGTCCTTCATGGTAAAACTATCTGTACTACATCCATACCATGGAATACTGCTGAGAAATGAAAGGAAATGAACTACAGAAACGCAGCAGCGTAGATAAATCTTCAGGCAATTATTCTGAGTGAAAAAAAAAATCCAATTCCAAAAGATTAAAGCTTTATACTTCCATTTATATAATATGATTGAAATGACAAAATTATATCAAAAGGTAACAGATTAAATCTTGCAAAGGTTTAAAGACAAAAGTAGATGTAACTAAGACATAGAACTCAGATAATTTGGTAATGGAAATATTGTGTATCTTGGCTGTATCAATGTCAACATTCTGGTGAAGATGTTCTAGGATTTTGAAAGATAGTAACATTGAGATGATCTAGAAAAAGGACACATGGAATATTTCTCCATTATTTATTAAAACTGGCACATGAAGCTACAATTATCTCAAAAGAAAAAGATTGACAAACAAAAGCAAAAATATGTAAAGTATTTCAAATATTTGTCTAATTGTTGCTTCCATTTTCCTAAATGTGTTACAATATAATCTTCCATGCATCTTGACCAATACGAAAATGACAGGTATTCTTTCTTCTCACAGGAAATTTCCAATGCACTGAGGGCAGTGATGTACTAAGAACAACAATAATAAATACAAAGTAAACTTGAATATTGCTTTATAATATGTATCATATGTTCATAGAATAGCACATTACATACTTAAAATTAATTATAGCTAAGGTTATATTACATATGAAGAATTTGAGATTCAGAGAAATTAAGTAATCTACTCAAGTTTCCATAGCTTACACAAATTAAGCTAAATTCAGAATCTAGGTTTGATTCCTGGGATAATTTACTTCCAATACACTAATTCATATTGTACATGCACAATTCTTTGTTGTAGATATCGTTCCCAAATTTTCATTAAATTTCAAAAGGAAAAGTGATTGCCTACATTGTCAATAACATATCTAGGTATGATGTGGATTTATCTGTCTTCTAATCCTACATTATTTTTATCACATGCTTGCTTCCACATTAAAAACTATGAGTTAAGT
>NW_012114842.1:0-427 GCF_000951035.1 Colobus angolensis palliatus | reverse complement strand
CACCAACAGTGTAAAAGTGTTCCTATTTCTCCACATCCTCTCCAGCGTCTGTTGTTTCCTGAATTTTTAATGATCGCCATTCCAACTGGTGTGAGATGGTATCTCACTGTGGTTTTGATTTGCATTTTTCTAATGACCAGTGATGATGAGCTTTTTTTCATATGTTTGTTGGCCACATAAATGTCTTCTTTTGAGACGTGTCTGTTCATATCCTTCGCCCATTTTTTGATGCGTTTATTTGCTTTTTGTTTGTAAATTTGTTTATATTCTTTGCAGATTCTGGATATTAGCCTTTTTCAGATGGATAAATTGCAGAATTTTTCTCCCATTCTGCAGCCTGTCCACTTTGATGATAGTTTCTTTTGCTATGCAGAAGCTCTTTAGTTTAATTAGATCCCATTTGTCAATTTTGGCTTTTGTTGCCATT
>NW_012114841.1:5289-5730 GCF_000951035.1 Colobus angolensis palliatus | reverse complement strand
AGGACCCAGCAACGGAGCCCTCAGACAGCATGGGCCCTGAGCCTGCTCCATTCAGCTCAACATATTGCTGCTTCTCCATCGTCTTTTTTTACTTCTAGTCTGGGGAAGGCCAAGATCACCTCCTCTCCTACAGGCTCTGCCCTCTACCTTCTCAGACCCTTTGCCTTTTTTTTTTTTTTTTTGATCGAGTTTCACTCTTGTTGCCCAGGCTGGAATGCGATGGCACGATCTCAGCTCACTGCAACCTCTGCCTCCTGGGTTCAATTGATTCTCCTGCCTCAACCTCCCATTTAGCTGGGATTTCAGGCATGCACCACCCACCCCCAGCTAATTTTGTATTTTTAGTAGAGACAGAGTTTCACCATGTTGGTCAGGCTGGTCTCAAACTCCTGACCTCATGTGACGCCCGTCTCGGCCTCCCAAAGTGCTGGGATTACAGGC
>NW_012114841.1:4394-4707 GCF_000951035.1 Colobus angolensis palliatus | reverse complement strand
GATCTCAGCTCACTGCAACCTCTGCCTCCTGGGTTCAATTGATTCTCCTGCCTCAGCCTCCCAAGTAGCTGGGATTTCAGGCATGCACCACCCACCCCCAGTTAATTTTGTATTTTTAGTAGAGACAGAGTTTCACCATGTTGGTCAGGCTGGTCTCAAACTCCTGACCTCAGGTGACCTACCCGCCTCAGCCTCCCAAAGTACTGCGATTATAGGCGTGAGCCACCGCGCCCGGCCAGACCCTTTGCTTAATCTCAGCTGGACCACTGATGACCTGTGTGGCCTCAGTCTCTTTGAGCCTGAGATTCTGCAC
>NW_012114841.1:1543-1963 GCF_000951035.1 Colobus angolensis palliatus | reverse complement strand
GACCCAAGTGATCCTCCCACCTCAGCCTCCAGAGTAGTTGGGACCCCAGGTGTGCACCACTATGCTGGGCTAATTTCTTTATTATTTGTAGAGACTGAGTCTTCCTATGTTGCCCAGGCTGGTCTTGAACTCTTTTGCTCAAGTGATCCTCTGGTTCTGGCCTCCCAAAAGTGCTGGGATTACAAACATGAACGATTGCACCCCGTCTCTTTCTTCATTTTTGTCTAACACTATGCCTGGCCTATAGCAGAAACTCAATAAAATCTCTGTTGGATGACTGAGTTTAGGCTGAGGGAGAGGGAGAAGAGGGAGGCAGGGAAGGAGAGAGCAGGAACGTCTGGGTCCTTCTTAGGCTCTCATTTGAGTGTCCTCATCCATTCTCCTGATGGTAGCTTTTCACTGCCAGAATGGTGACCCCTA
>NW_012114841.1:0-1073 GCF_000951035.1 Colobus angolensis palliatus | reverse complement strand
GACCCAAGTGATCCTCCCACCTCAGCCTCCAGAGTAGTTGGGACCCCAGGTGTGCACCACTATGCTGGGCTAATTTCTTTATTATTTGTAGAGACCGAGTCTTCCTATGTTGCCCAGGCTGGTCTTGAACTCTTTTGCTCAAGCGATCCTCTGGTTCTGGCCTCCCAAAAGTGTTGGGATTACAAACATGAACCATTGCACCCCGTCTCTTTCTTCATTTTTGTCTAACACCATGCCTGGCCTATAGCAGAAACTCAATAAAATCTCTGTTGGATGACTGAGTTTAGGCTGAGGGAGAGGGAGAAGAGGGAGGCAGGGAAGGAGGGAGCAGGAACGTCTGGGTCCTTCTTAGGCTCTCATTTGAGTGTCCTCATCCATTCTCCTGATGGTAGCTTTTCACTGCCAGAATGGTGACTCCTAAATCCACACCTGCATGTTGGACACGCCAAACCTATATTTAGAATTATTTGGCACAGGGCACATCCTTCATACCCCACCATTATCAGTGGGTTCAGTGACCCAAACTTACCCTTCCTCTTTCTTCCCAGCCAACCCTATTTTGCCCAGGTCCCTCACCATTCCTGCAGGCTCCCAGAAACCTCTAGAAATGAGGATTCCTGCAGTGGCCTCCTGTGGGAGCAATATGAACCCCCATCCACAGTCCTTAGATTCGCAGACATTTACAGCCAGTCTCATTTTCCTGCTACATGCTGCTCTCCTGCTACTTAAGAATATATTTCCATTCATCGCTGTCTCCTTTCTGATTTTTTCTCACAAGTCCATTTATTTGTTTATTTATTTATTTACTTTTTGAGACAGAGTCTCGCTCTGGAAAGCAGTGGTGAGATCTCAACTCACTGCAACCTCCGTCTCTCGGGTTCAAGTGATTCTCCTGCCTCAGTCTCCCGAGTAGCTGGGATTATAGGTGTGTGCCTCCATGCCCAGCTAATTTTTGTATTTTTAGTAGAGATGGATTTCACCATGTTGGCCAGGCTGGTCTTGAATTTTCAACCTCTGATGCTCCACCCACCTTGGCCTCCCAAAGTGCTGGGATTACAGGTGTGAGCCACCAC
>NW_012114840.1:14860-15555 GCF_000951035.1 Colobus angolensis palliatus | reverse complement strand
AAAAAAAAAAAAAAAAAAAAAAGAATGATAGCATGGGATAGGAAAAGGTGGGATGACCTAAGTTAAAGAAAAGAAAATAACAATATGTTGCTTGAATTTATTTTTCTAGTGATAGAACTTTTGCAAATGAAAACACTTCACCACACAGTTGTGTACCTTTTGGTCCTAAAGAATAAATAATTGATTTTCAAAGATGTGCTAACCTTTTGGGTTAATTGCTCTTTAAGTAACAACTGTTTATTCATGAGAGAGAGTGACTTGCATGATATTTAAAAAATCATAATTATTTTTGTAAGTAAGAGAAACATACAGTTTCACTTTGCTTTACAGAACAGTCTTTTGGATAACAGTGTATAAATTATTTATACTCCAAATCCTGGTTGCCACGCACAACAATAACATTATTTAAAACAACTCTTTTGTAAATCATTTTGTAAAATGGAAAAAAAGAGAACATGTTTGCATTAGGTGCTTCCTGCAGATAATAAAAACAAAATGGAATTTATTTTCCCCTCAGATATGTTTGACGTGGTGATAAAGGTAATTTTCACATGAGAAATACTATAGAATGCTTACAAACAGTATATAAATGGTAAGAACAAACCAGACACAAGTCACTGGAACTTGTATTGCAATATTAACATAATTATTCCAAAATAAAGGTTAATCTATAGTTTCCTAAAAAAGATGACCTT
>NW_012114840.1:9809-12656 GCF_000951035.1 Colobus angolensis palliatus | reverse complement strand
GGCTATGTGAATATATACTGTACATACATAGTCCCCAGGGTGAATGAGAACTGGAACTTTGCTAATACCAACTTCCTCCCTTGCTCTCTCTCTCTACCCTCTCTCTATGTACATATATTTGTATTAACAAGAACCCAGTTTTCATTAATTCTGGAGTAAGGGGCTTTCAGAGAAAAAGTAAACACCCTTGAGATTTTCTGAAATGTCTTCCTTTTTTAATAGTAATGACCCTTTCTACTTTACAGTTGAGTGTGGTGCTTTGCTTGCAGTCACTGATTTCTTTCCCTAAGGAGGCCAACTTTGAAGGATAGACTTTGAACAAAGTTTATCTCAATGTTGTTTGTTAAGTGGCTTACCCCAAGAGGCCTTTTGCAGAAGTAATTGTTAAAACCATGACGCACAACTGAGAGAAAGGTGCCAGGGACTATCTAACAAAGCTGGCACCTCTGGAGACACTTTGGAAGTATTTAATACATATGCCCTGATGGATCATGTTGCTCTTCAAAGAAAACAGTTTTGAGGCACCTAAGCAATTATGTACTTACTGACTTTGTGAAAACATTTATAACATCTTAATAACACAATTATCGGTAAGCGTTCTAATGAGCCCCCAAGTGACCTGCTAGTAGAACAAAAACTTTCTTGATAAGAGCCAGTTTTCAAGAGACCGTTTTTAATTGTATGAAAACTGAAAAATGATGGTGTTAAGAAGCTGCTGTTAGCTCTCTGTAAACTGTATGGACTCTTTGCTAGTATGGCCCTCAGTGAACACACATCTTTAGTACAAATTAACAATTACTATAACTTGTAGTCTTAGAAGAAAACAAATACTGTGGAGGCCTCCAAAGTTATTCTAGTTACCTGCTCTCTATATTGGGAGACAGAATTCAAACTCCAAAATTTCAAATTCTTCTTTGTTTTATGTTTAAGTGGGTTAAAATAATCTAATAAAATAGTCCCAATAAACAAATCAATCCTGCATTTTAAAAAAATGTTCTGTGAAAGCAATAAACCTTGTTGCTAACTTTCAATATGGCATATACACCAGTTAACAATACATCTTTTAGAATCAGATGATATGAGTTTGAACAATTAACCACCAATTATTAGGTATGTGACTTAAGGAAAGCTAGTTAATTTGGTGGCTCAATTGTAAAAAAGATGGTAATAGTATCTCTCGCATGTGGCATGTTAAATGGGTTAATATATATTAACTACATTAAATAATATCACATATAAGCATGGAAGAGATGTTAGCGCTCATCATTCAGTCACCCTAGTAACAGTGTATTGTTTTCTATAGTTACTTCAAAAAACACTTTTGTATTTTTGTTTTTAAAAATTATTTTTATTTTATAGAAAAGAAAATTCAGATTAAAGAAACCATAGCTATCTTGACTAAGATTACACTGGTATGTATCAGTAGTGTCTAACTTCAAATACACGTCTTCTGATTATGAGTATAGTGGTTCTTCCATCAACTTATAGCTATTTCCATTTACAATCCAAGCTCTTCCAATACTGGAAGTGTTAAAAATGGGATAGAAAACTACATCTGTAAGAAATAAACACTGACTATTTTGTTTCACTTAAGGTTAATCAAATTTCAAAATACACATTCTTGTTCCCATTATGGTGGCATAAGTACACTCATTCTGTCTTTTCCCCTGAGAAAGTTCAAATTGTCCCTGATAGCATATGATATATTATCATACATAAAAACTTTAAAGAATTTATCCAAAAACTGTTAGAAATAATAAATGAATTCAATAAACTTGCAGGATACAAATCAACATATAAAAATTATTTCCATACACTAACAACAAACTATCCAAAAAAGAAATCAAGAAAACAATCCCCCTTACAATAGCTACAAAAAAAAGAAAAATAACATACTTAGGAATTAACATAGCCAAGGAGGTTAAAGATCTGTATCCAAAAAAAGCTATACAGCATTGATTAAAGTAATTGAAGAAGACACAAATAATTGGAAAAATATCCTATAAATATATCCTATGACTTTGAAGGATTAATATTGTCAAACTTTTCATGCTATTCAAAGTAATCTACAGAGTCAGCATAATCTCATCAAAATATTGATGGCATGTTTCACAGAAATAGGAAAAAATCCTATAATTCTATGGAACTAAAAAATAACCCAAGTAGCCAAAGCAATCTTGCAAAAAATGAACAGAGCTGCAAGTAATATACTACCTGATTTGAAAATATACTCCAAAGCTAGAGTGATTAAGACAGCATGGTACTGGCATAAAAACAGACACAAAGACTGATGGGAAAAAATAAAGAACTGAGAAATAAATATATGCATTTACAGTCCATTGATTTTTGACAAAAGTGCCGATAACACACTATGGAGAAAAGACAGTTCCTTCAACAACTAATGTTGGAACAATTGGATATTCGCATGCCAGTAGAATGAAATTGGACCCTTATCTCACAGTATATTAAAAAAACTGAAAATGGATTAAAGACATTTGGATTAAATGTGTAATCTGAAATTGTAAAAATACTAGAAGAAAATATTGGGGAAACCAAACCCCAAAATTGTCTTTCTTCTATTTCTAAATCTAGAACAACATCCTGCAGCTGGTACTCAAATTGTGCTGCATGGGTCATGGTGCGTAAAAAAGCAGTCTGGCCACTGTTTTTCCTCACTGAGTGGGACCTTCTGGGATCCCTAGCTAACCTGCCAGTGTGTTTGGGCTGGTAATAGGTCCATTCCTTCCTGGAGCAGAGCTCCCAGAGGGAGGGGCAGGCCGCCATCTTTGCTGTTTGGCAAAATTCACTGTTGATACCATCAGGTACTAGAAAATCTGAAGTGACTAG
>NW_012114840.1:6005-8041 GCF_000951035.1 Colobus angolensis palliatus | reverse complement strand
GAATTTGAGGTAAATACTGAAATTAACATAGAAATCAAAATGTTCTTGGAAACTATTGAGAATGAAGATACAACATACCAGAATCTCTGGGACACCGCTAAGGCAGTGTTATGGGGGAAATTTGTAGCACTAACTGCACACATCAAAAAGATACAAAGATCTCAAATTAACAACCTACATCATAAATAAAAGAACTAGAGACAGAAGACAAAACCAACCCCAAAGCCAGCAGATAAGAAATAACCAAAATCAGAGCTGATCTGAAAGAAATTGAGATGAGAAGAACTGCATAAAAGATAAATGAATCCAGGAGTTTGTTTTTTGGGAGAATTAGTAAGATGAATAGACTCCTAGTCAGATCAATAGAGAAGGAAAGACAGATGATCCAAATAAACATAGTCAGAAATGACAAATGGGATGCTACCATTGACCCCACAACAATACGAATAATCATCAGAGACATGATGAATCTTGAAGACATATGCACAAGAACTAGAAAATCTAGACGAGATAGATAAATTTCTGTACACATATATCCTCCCAAGTCTGAACCAAGAAGAAACTGATTATCTGAACAGACCAATAATGAGCTCTGAAATTGAATCAGTAATAAATAGCCTACCAAACAAAGGAGGAGCGACTCCTCCCCACCTCATTCTATGAGGCCAGCATCATCCTAATAAAAATACCTGGAAGAAACACATACACAAAAGGAAAACTTCAGGTCAATATTCTTCATGAACATAGATGCAAAAATTCTCAACAAAATACTAGCAAACTGAATTCAGCAGCACATCAAAAAGCTAATACAAAATGATTAAGTAAGCTTTATCCCTGGGATACAAAGTTGGTTCAACATATGCAAATTAATAAAGTGATTCATCACATAAACAGAATGAAAAACAAAACTCACATAATTATCTCAATAGATACAGAAAAGGCTTCTGATTAAGTTCAACATTGCTTCATATTAAAAACTCTCAATAAACTAGGTATTAAGGAAAATATCTCAAAATAATAGGCACTATTTATGACAAATCCACAGCCAACATCATACTGAATGGACAAAAGCTGGAAGCATCCCCTTGAAAACCAGCACAAGACAGGGATATCCTCTCTCAGCACTCCTATTCAACATAGTATTGGAAGTCCTGGCCAGAGCAATTAGGCAAGAGAAAGAAATAATGGTCATTATAGGAAGAGAGTAAGTAAAACTATTCCTGTTTGCAGATGACATGATTCTATATCTAGAAAACCCCACGGTCTTGGCCAAAAAGCGCCTTCAGCTGATACACTATTTCAGCAAAGTTTCCGGATAAAAAATCAAGTGCAAAAGTCACTAGCATTCCTATACAGCAACAACAGTCAAGATGAGAGACAAATCAGGAACACAATCCCATTCACAATTGCCAATGAAAGAATATAATATCTAGGAATGCAGCTAACAAGTCAGGTGAAAAGCCTCTACAATAAGAACTACAAAACACTGCTCAGGGAAATCAGAGATAACACAAACAAATGGAAACAAATTTCTTGTTCATGGATAGTAAGAATCAATATTGTTTAAATGGCCATACTGCCCAAAGCAATTTACAGATTCAAGGCTATTTCTATCAAACTACCAATGACATTCTTCGCAGAGAAAAAGGCTTTAAAATTCCTATGAAACCAAAAAAGAACCTGAATAGCCAAGCAATTTTAAACAAAAAGAACAAATTTGGAGGCATCATGTTACCCTACTTCAAACTACATTTCAAGGCAACAGTAACCAAAACAGGTTTCCTGAAAGAAACCAGGGTATTCTTTCAGGAAAGTCCCCAAAATGGGAAAGTAAATCCATATCTCTGTCCTAGGAAATAAAAAGAAATTTGACTAAGAAAACATATTAAGCCATTGAGATCTGTGTTGGTCATAGTTCTAAAACTAAGGAACAAACATAGTAAGGAAAAAAAAAGAAATAAAACAAGAATTTAAAAAAAAAAAAATGGAACTTCACACAGGAATTCCCCAAGGATGCTGATTCATATTGTAGGTGT
>NW_012114840.1:0-795 GCF_000951035.1 Colobus angolensis palliatus | reverse complement strand
TTTAAAAAAAAAAAAAAATTGTGGTTTTGATGCATTGAAACCTGTCTTTTTATTTAAGTTAACATCCTACTGGTGGTTTCTTACTAGGCCAAGAGATATCTATGTGGTATGCTTAAAAATTGCCCCCTGTGAGAGCTACTTGGAAAGACGAAAGGAAAGCTGTAACTGAATGAAGATATTCATGGGCCCAGAGAGGTGGCTAATGCCTGTAATCCCAGCATGTTGGGAGACCGAGGCAGGCAGATAACTTGAGGTCAGGAGTTCAAGACCAGCCTGGCATACACGGTGAAACCCCATCTCTATTAAAAATACAAAAATTAACCAGGTATGGTGGTGGACTCCTGTAATCCCAGTTACTTGGGAGGCTGAGGCGAGAGAATCCCTTGAACCCAGGAGGTGGAGGTTGCAGTGAGCCAAGATCACACCACTGTACTCCAGCCTGGGAGAAACAACAAGACTCCATCTCAAAAAAAAGAAAAGAATGAAAATATTCACAGCCAGAGAAGATTGTAGGTTAGCAGGCTAGCAATGTTTTCTGATCCCTGGGAGAAAGAAATATAGTAATAAAAAACATAATAAAAAAATAGTTGTGTCAGAGATCATAACAGATATATATATATTTAATATTTAGCCATTTTAAAACCAAAAATATAAAACTTGTGAGGCTGAATCATGCAAAACAACAATACTTTTCCTCCAGATATTCTTGGCTTGGTGAGAAAATTCTGAGCTGGAAGGATTCTGATTGCGATTAGTGTTCCATACATTATTTTGTGTTTTTTTTGAAGTGATGCT
>NW_012114839.1:12423-13823 GCF_000951035.1 Colobus angolensis palliatus | reverse complement strand
TAGGTGCTCTAGTGACAAGTGTCAGAAAAATCAGGAAGAGCTAGGGAAAATGTTTCTGGTGTGTATGAGGTGTCCTGCCAATGTCCACTAAGCACCATTTACTTCTTTTTCTCTTTGACTTGCTTTGATGTCAGGGAGGGAAGCCTAGGTTAGAGTCAAGTTACTGGCACAATGAATGGTCGCCAGTGGCTCTTGGTCATATGCCTACGGTATTCTCTGAAATCCATGGAATTTTAATCTTGCAGAGCAGGCATCACACACATTGTTGCCTTTGCCATCATCAAGTAGCCTTATGCCCTTAGGCACTGTGCAGGTTTACAGTTGTTAAGAACGAGTGGCATCTCCATAGGCCTAGCCCCACAGAAAGTGAAGCCAGCCAAGCCTGTGAAAAGTATTTGAATAGATAACACAAAGCCATCACAAAATTCTAGAGCTGCCAGAACTCCTAGAGTGAACCCCTTAATTACACAGCCGAAGCAGCTGAGGCCCAGAGAGGTTAAATGACTGTCCACTATTTGGAATTCTCTTCAGAAGCAAATGACAGTGGAGTTTCCTAGGGAGGCAGACAAAGCTGTCATGTATTATATATTCATGAAAATGAATTAGGGGAAGAAGGAAAAGAGGCTGTCTTGTTAGCATGCAATAGGAGGACTTGGAGCATCTCATGTGCATGTTTGGAATAGAAATTATTAATTTCCAACAGAGAAACATGCCAGGGCCTTCTAAAGGTAATTTCTCATTTTTTATTTAATTGGACAACTGGTATGGGTGAAAAAAACCATCTCCAATTGACGTAATTCCCTCAGGCCCTAAGGCTGGCCTGGGACTTGCTGATGAGATTATTTCTGTCCAGAGCTGGCAGAGGTCCCAGCACTCAGTGATTTTGGGATAGGAACAAGTCCCTGTGGGCAGGCATCATTAGCACCATCAAATCCTATTTATACAGCACCTGGGCATGGGGTTGGTTGCTGAGGGCTTGCCTAAGGCCTCACGACACTTTATCTAAGGAGCCAGTGTCCTTGACAGGGACAGAAAAGTAGATATTGATGCCAATAGAAAGGAGGCAATGGCCCGGGTAATTCTAAACAAATGAAAAGTTTTAGACAGGATCTGTCTCCTTAGTTATGTTTGTTTAGGTTGATGCAGAAGGAGTTTTATTTTCTGGGCAGCAAGGAATGGTAAAAGGTCATAACTGGGTAACAGGGAACTGGTAGGACACCACCACACTTTTTCTATGTCTTCATGGGTCCAAAGTCAAACTTCAGCAAAATGATCCCATTTTGCTGACTGGGGCATTGGAGGTCAGAGTTCAGCCTAAGACCAGATGTCAAATAACACTATATTCCATAATGTCTATTTCTCTGCATGAGCAAATATGCCCTAATTCTTAATGATTTTTT
>NW_012114839.1:6613-7008 GCF_000951035.1 Colobus angolensis palliatus | reverse complement strand
ATCTTACTTATCAACAGTGTCTGACATATAATCAATACTCTATCAGTGCTACATATTGTTACATTTAAAAGATATTTTTAGCTTAGACAACATGGGAAGACCCAGCCTCTATTAAAAAAAATTTTTTTAAAGCACAAAAATTAGCTGGGCATGCGTTGGCACATGCCTGTAGCCCCAGTTACTTGGGAGGCTGAGGCAGGAGGATTGCTTGCTTGTTCCCAGCAGGTCAAGACTGCAGTGAGCTGTGATTGTGTCACTGCACTCCACCTGGGTGACAGAGCAGCAAGACTCTGTCTTTAAAAAAAAAAAAAAAAAGATACTTTTGCTTCAAGCCATCTCCAGTTCCCACTAGACGGCAGAGGGAAAGTTTGAAGTACTCCTTCATTTTGGAGTTT
>NW_012114839.1:5849-6563 GCF_000951035.1 Colobus angolensis palliatus | reverse complement strand
AGACTGTGAGGACTGAACTATTTCCTTATTATTAATGCTTTAAATAAACTTACAGCAGTATTAAGCCTATAGCATTATGCTGATTGCTATAGGGAATGCAAATTATTATTCAGCAACCCTCACATTTATCAGCTTGCAAATCTGGTTGTAATTAGTTCAGTTTATTTTCTTTCCAAATAAAACACCAAACAAGTTTTCCAGACCATATAAGCTGGGATACATGTTGCTGTAAGTGTGAATATGCTAATTTCAAATCAGCATAAAACCAGGAAGTACAGGATATTGATAATGATAGCTTAATGCCACTTCATATTTTCTGGCTGTAGTTTTGTCTAGAGAGAAAACACATTTTCTAAGTGTATTTAAGTCTTTAGGGAAGAGATGATGGATTCTCTGAAAAATTATTGTACAGAGAGGCAGTGTAGCATAGTCTTTAAGAGTTTCAGGGGCTGGGTACAGTGGTTCATACCTGTAATCCCAACACTTTGGGAGGCCAAGGTGGGCAGATCACCTGAGGTCAGGAATTTGAGACCAGCCTGGCCAACATGGAGAAACCCTGTCTCTACTGAAAATACAAAAATTAGCCAGGCATGGTGGCAGGTGCCTGTAATCCCAGTTACTCAGGAAGCTGAAGCAGTGGAATTGCTTGAACTCAGGAGGCAGAGGCTACAGTGAGCTGAGATGGCGCCACTGCACTCCAGTCTGGGGAACAGA
>NW_012114839.1:0-414 GCF_000951035.1 Colobus angolensis palliatus | reverse complement strand
TTTGGTTCCAGAGTTGCTGGGTAGAGGAACATGTGTATATAGGAGTGTCTGTGGTGTGTTTGTACCTATTTGAGTAGGAAATAGTGTGGCAGAATTATTCCACAAGGTGAAACAAATAGAAATGGGTATTTAATTAAGCTGTCTAATAAAGAGCAGAGGTTGGTTACTTTGGCCACATTCCTTATTTAACTTGACATATTTATACAACAAAAATATCTAAAAATGGATATTTTGAAAGCCCAGCGACTGCAGCATTTCCATGGAAACACAGCAAGGAAAGAGAATTCCATGATGACAATTTCTGCAGGGCAGGTTCTACAAATGCCATGTTCCTGGACAAAAAGAATGAGGACTTGGGTCAATGCTTCTCCCAAACTTGCCCTAGCTCTCCAGACCAGAAAACAAAGCTGGCTG
>NW_012114838.1:19585-20984 GCF_000951035.1 Colobus angolensis palliatus | reverse complement strand
AAAAAAAAAAAAAAAATTAGCCGGACATGGTGGCACACATGCTACTCAGCTACTGAGCTACTTGGGAAGCTGAGGTTGAAGGATCACTTCACCCCAGGAAGTTGAGACTATAGTGAGCTATGATTGCGCCACTGCACTCCAGCCTGGATGACAGAGTGAGATCCTGTCTCAAAAGAGAGAGAGGAGAGAGAGAGATCATGGCTAGAGGCACTGGATGCGCAGGAAGCTTTCTAAAGGATTAGTTGCTATCATCACCATCATGGTCGTTATCATCATCGTCTATATCCTCTGGCTAGTATAGTGACATGCATATTATAAACCCTCAGTAAATATTTGTCAAATAATGATAATAACTGTAGCTCATATTAAGTGAGTGCTTACTGGGTTCAGACACTTTTCTGAGCCTTTTGTGTGTCCATTCATGGGGTGAGTGTAGTATTATACCCATTTTACAACTGGGGAAACTGAGGCTCAATGAAATGAAGTGACCAGCCCAAGATCAAATGGCTAAGAAGTGCCAGAGGCCACACGCAAGCCCAGGCCTCCTCACTCTGGGCCCCATGGCATCAGAGCCAACACCAGAGAAAAAAAGATGTTTCACAGAGGTGGACTCGAAAATAGAGATGCACTGCTGGGCTGTGGTGGCTCACACGGGCAGATCACTTGAGGCCAGGAATTCGAGACCAACCTGGCCAACATGGTGAAACCCCATTTCTACTAAAACTACAAAAAAAAAAAAAATTAAAAAAAAATTAGCCAGGCATTGTGGCACACACCTGTAATCCCAGCTACTTGGGAGGCTGAGGCATGAGAATCCTTTGAACCTGGGAAGCAGAGGTTGCAGTGAGCCAAGATCGTGCCACTGCACTCCCGTCTGGGTAACACTGTCTCAAAAAAAAAAAAAAAAGATAGAAAGCAAGAAAATAGAAATGCACCGCTTTTTCTTTTTTTTTTTCTTGAGACAGGGTCTCACTGTCTCAAGATGGTGCAGTGGCGCCATCATAACTCACTGCAACCTCAACCTCTTGGCTCAGGTGATCTTCCCACCTCAGCCTCCAAAGTAGCTGGGACCACAGGCTCATCCCACTATGCCTGGCTAATTTTTGTAATTTCTTTTTGTAGAGATGAGGTCTTACCATGTCACCCAGGCTGGTCTCGAACTCCTGGGCTCAAGTGATCCTCCTGCCTTCACCTCCCAAAGTGCTGGGATTACAGGCATGAGCCACCACGCCCGGCTTCTAGGGGTGTCTTAAGAGTTGTAAGACATGGTCAGTCGAGGTGGCTCACACCTGTAATCCCAGCACTTTGGGAGGCTGAGTCGGATGGATCACGAGATCGGGAGTTCAAGACCAGCCTGGCCAAGATAGTGAAACCCTGTCTGTACTAAAAATACAAAAAA
>NW_012114838.1:13610-14960 GCF_000951035.1 Colobus angolensis palliatus | reverse complement strand
CCGGTCTTCTTTGCCAGCCCGCCCCCAACTTTCCGCAGGCGCCTTCGGCTTCTCCGCAGCTTCCAGGATTTGAGCCGCCAGGCGTGGGCTGGGGCTGGGTAAGTGCAGCGCTGGTGGCCGTGGGTTCAAGTCGCCCCTGGCCACCTGGCGCGCGCCGAGGTCTGGGGTTCGTGGCTCACTCTCTACAGCCTCACTTTCCTCTTCTGTCACATAGCAGCGATCAAAATCATCCCTGCCCGCAAGGGTTGCCGTGGAGACCTCTGATAGGGCATGCAGTAGAAGTTTAATAAATGTTGCATCCCTCCCACTTCCTGTGCAAACCTGAAGCTGCGGTCATGCTTTGGAGGAGTGAGGGCGACCTGCCATCCAGGTCATGTGTTCATCCTGGGGATATGTATTCAGTTCTGTCAGCCTCAGTCTACTGGCCTGTGAAATGGGACCAGTCGTGCCCTCTGGGGGTGGCCGTTTGGTGAGGCTCGGTGTCACTCTTTGTACCGGGCCACGGAGGGCAAATGGAAGTTCCCTTTCTGGCCAGACGGGGTGGGCTGCGGGGGCGGGAAGTCTGGGGGTGACAGGCCCCGAGGCCACATCCGGTCTGGCTTTCTAATGTCCTTATATCCTGGAGGCAGAAGTTGGCAGCCCGGAGTTGGGCACTGGCTGGCCCTGGGGGCTTCTCCGGGTCCTCTGCCTCTCCCGCTTTTCCACCTACTTTACGTGTGCAATTGAGGCACAGACCGAAGGAGGGCATGGCGGGGCAGGACTGGGTCCAGCGACTGGCCCCAGGAACGAAATGGGGCGGGGACAGAAGAGGAGGAGGGGCCGGGGCCTTCGGGAGCCCCTCGTGGGGTCCGCAGGGTGTGTGCAGGGAAATCATTCCGTCTCTCCGGGTCTCTCTCTCTGCGTCCTGCATCTCTGTCTCCACTTCTGTCTCTCCTGTCTCTGTTTTGTCTCTCCTCCCCACCCCTGAGCTGCCCCTTCCCCTCCCCTGGGTTTGTGTCACCCGGCCCCACACTCAGAACGAGTCCCGTTTCCCCGGGGGCGCATGGCGATCAGAGACCTCAAGCGGGCCCAGCTCGACGTCAGGGCGGGGAGGGGGGAAAGGCGGGGCCGGAGGCGGTGGCAGGAGGGCGGGCCTGGAGCCGGGAAACCGGAGCCCCGGGGCACCCCAGAGGCCTAGGAGGGAGGAGACCGGGGAAGTAAGTGTGCGTCCGATTCCGCAGAACCCCTGCAGGGGGAGGCAGACAGAGCGCCCGTGCGCTCCCCTCCCCCGTGCAGAAGCGGGAACGCCCGACCGCCCGGGGCTGTCCCTGGGGGGGTCACCAGAGGCGTGGAGGCGGTGCCGGCAGTGGA
>NW_012114838.1:4679-6035 GCF_000951035.1 Colobus angolensis palliatus | reverse complement strand
GGATGGTCTCGATCTCCTGACCTCGTGATCTGCCCGTCTCGGCCTCCCAAAGTGCTGGGATTACAGGCTTGAGCCACCGCGCCTGGCCATCTTTCCTTTTCTTTTGACAGGGTCTCGCTCTGTCACCCAGACTGGAGTGCAGTAGAGCAGTCTTGGCCCACTGCAACCTCTGCCTCCCTGGTTCAAGCAATTCTCGAGCCTCAGCCTCCTGAGTAGCTGGCATTACAGGTGTATGTCACCAGAGCCCAGCTAATTTTTTTGTATATTTAGTTGAGACGGGGTTTCTCTTTGGTGGACAGGCTGATCTCAAACTCCTGGCCCCAAGTGATCCATCCGCCTTGGCCTCCCAAAGTGCTGGGATTACAGGCATGAACCACCGTACCCGGCCTGAGTTTCTTTGTCTGGGAAATGGAGCATTAATGCATGTTACAGTATAGCACAATGCCTAGAATGTGGCCTTCACATAAGATTGGTTTTTTTTTCTTTCTTGAGATGGAGTCTCACTCTGTCGCCCAGGCTGGAGTGCAGTGGTGCGATCTCAGCTCACTGCAATCTCCACCTCCTGGGTTCAAGCAATTCTTCTGCCTCAGACTCCCAAGTAGCTGGGATTACAAGCGCCCCGCCACCACACCTGGCTAATTTTTGTATTTTTAGTAGAGACGGGGTTTCCCCATGTTGGCCAGGCTGGTCTTGAACTCCTGACCTCAAGTGATCTGCCTCCCTCGGCCTCCCAAAGTGCTGGGATTACAGGCATGAGCCACTGTGCCTGGTCATAGTTCTTGTTATTATAATCTTGACCAATGTATTCCTTTCCCCCGCCCCCATTCCCTAGCTTGTTTGTGTCCCATCAGTTCCTGCAGTAGTCATCCCCAAGGCCTAGACTCTCCCTGGGCTGCACAGCCCTCAACAAGCCCAATTTCATGTTCCCAAAAGCCCTGGTGGGAAGGCCTAGGGGCCACATGGAAGGGGAAACAGGTAGCAACTTCATTTGAAAGTGTCACCAAATGGTCAGCCTGAGGCCAGATGTGGTAGTCATGCCTATAATCCCAGCACTTTGAGAGGGCGAGACTTTGGGAGGCAGATTGCTTGAGTCTAGGAGTTCGAGACCAGCCTGGGCAACATGGTGAAACTCCGTTTCTGCTTAAAAAAAAAAAAAAAAAGCAAAAATTAGCCGGGTGTGGTGGTGTGCGCCTGTGGTCCCAGCTACTTGGAATGCTGAGGTGGGAGGATCGCTTGAGCCTGGGAGGCCGAGGTTGCAGTAAGCCAAGATTGTGCCACTGCACTCCAGCCTGGGCAACAGAGTGAGACTCCGTCTCAAAAAAAAAAAAAAAAAAAGTTGTAAGACACATCTCAGGA
>NW_012114838.1:0-736 GCF_000951035.1 Colobus angolensis palliatus | reverse complement strand
ACCCAGGCTGGAGTGCAGTGGCGCAATCTCGGCTCACTGCAAGCTCTGCCTCCTGGGTTCACGCCATTCTCCTGCCTCAGCCTCCCGAGTAGCTGAGGCATCTGTCTTTCTTTAACATCCTCCACTTGGTTGGGCGCAATGGCCCAGGCCCGTAATCCCAGCATTTTGGGAGGCCAAGGAGGGAGAATCACATGAGACCAGGAGTTTGAGACCAGCCTGGCCAACATGGTGGAACTCCGTCTCTACTAAAAAGACAAAAATTAGCCAGGCGTGGTGGTGCATGTCTGTAATCCCAGCTACTCAGGAGGCTGAGGCACAAGAACCACTTGAATTCAGGAGGTAGAGATTGCAGTGAGCCAAGATCGTGCCACTGCACTACTCCAGCCTGGGCCACAGAGCAAGACCATGCCTAAAAAAAAAAAAAAAAAAAAAAAAAAAATTCTCCACCTGAATCTTTGCCAGGAATTCCCTTGGTCTCCTCATTCCCTCCCACCCCTTTTTTCCTTCGAGACGGTGTCTTGCTCTGTCACCCAGGCTGGAGTGCAGTGGCGCCATCTTGGCTCGCTGCAACCTCCACTTCCTAGGTTCCAGCGATTCTCATGCCTCAGCCTCCCGAGTAACTGGGATTACAGACACCTGCCACCATGCCTGGCTAATTTTTGTATTTTCAGTGGAGACAGGGTTTCATCATGTTGGCCAGTCTGGTCTTGAACTCCTGACCTCAAGTGATCTGCCC
>NW_012114837.1:12428-12812 GCF_000951035.1 Colobus angolensis palliatus | reverse complement strand
AAAGCACATTTTATACTAGAAATGAAAGATGAATATGACCAAATAATTCTTTCTGGAAAGAACATAAGGCAAAAGACCAAAAAAAAATAATGTCTTTATGGTGCTGAGGAAGAGGAGTACACCTCTTCAATTTAAAATTGTACAGCCAGCAAAAAAAAAAAAAAAAGTTTTTTAGAAAATGAAGAGAAATAAATACCATTTTAAAATAAACACTTATAGATTCATTACCAAATAACTTACACTAAAATTAATACTTAGCATTTTTTTCAAAATGAAATGACCCTAGGTAGAAATTAAGCACTTCATATAGAAGTGAAGAGTAATAGAATTAGTAAATATGGCCTCTTCCCCTTTTCACGTTTCCTTTAAAACATAATTGAGCCA
>NW_012114837.1:5897-7773 GCF_000951035.1 Colobus angolensis palliatus | reverse complement strand
ATTACAGGCGTCAGCCACCGCGCCTGGCCAGAAAAGTTATTTTCTAAATTGAAGTAATCATCTATAGAAGTAAGATCTTTTTTGAGATTAATAGGATAAATAATTAAAAGCCTAGGTTTCTTTTTTTTTTCTTGTAAGCTAACAATCCTGTAAAGTGTAGTCTGTCTATTCATCTCAGCAGAACAGTTTCAAAAGGCTTTAGATTGAAGAGTTGAGAAATGAAAGACCAAAGCAAAACTAGATAGAAAGATGTAAAAAGGAGTTAGTTTTTATGTATATGTTATCCACATTACTTAAATCTACTTTGACAGCTATTCTAATTCTATTGTCTTAAACTGCTGTCAATTTAACACATTTATTATAATCCCTACATCACTATCCCTATCATATTTTTCTTGATGTAAAACATTATTTTACAAAAAAACTTTGAAAGCCCGTGAGTTATGCTCAATATCCCTCCTATCATTTTCCATAATAAAAATCCTGGAAAGTAGCTGATTACCTGAAAGCCCAGCAAGAGAGTACATTTACCAGCCTCTAGTGTAACTGTTCAGCTGTGTTCTGGTTAATCTCTGTGAACACTTTCTGTAAATGGAAATGTGAGGAAAAAAATCTCCTTGTGCCTTAAATGAGAAAGAGTATACATTTCCCTTCCTCAATACATCTCCTTCCCTTTGACTGAAGATATCACTGACCAAGTGGATCTGTGCAATACTTTAGAAAAGGTAGACCTCCAAGTTAGGAGACTGGGTAGGCCATGAATACATCCTTACCGTTATAGAGTTCTTATTTTTGTTCATTTCGTAGGAGAAAGAAAGAAAAATAAAATTTTTATCTTCCATGATTATCTTGTTTATAATTTCTTTTGTTGTTACAGCAAATAGTCCTGAATCTTTATCATTTGTTATTAAACACATTTGCTATTAAACAATAACAAATGATAAAACTTTTGCTAAATTTGAATGTGATTTAAATGAAAATGTTTATATTATATAATATAAAGTTCAATTTGGAATGAAAAGTGATACATTTATTATCATGCCCACTATGTTTTATTTTAAATTACATAATTATTTAGTAAGAACCATAGATTTGTTTTGCAAAATTTTTAAAAATACATTGGGAGTCTGGAAAATTGCCTTAACATATGAGTACTAGTGATACATTATAAAAATCTTATCTTTCCACTTTCCAGTGGTGTTTTATGATGCTTTTTTTGTGTTTTGATCTCATTTTGTATATTGATGGCCACACATTGATGTTTCAACAAAACCAGTTGAAAAAAATAAACTGCTGCTAGTGAAGTGTGATGTTTCATCTGATAATGATCAATTTTAACATGCTCATTTTTGCCTAGGCATTAAAATATCCTTTAAAAATCCACTGTTGCATTAATAATAATATTTTCACATCAAATAAAAATAAAATCATTTTTGAATTCAAGACAAATAAGAATCAAATATTTCAATAAACTCTGAAACTCAAATATTATCCTAATGGCTTAGAAACACTTTCATGTGTTACTGCACAAATGACTTTTATTATGCAATGGTAGTATACGCTAAGCAGTTATTCCTGAGCCATGCTCAGCATTTAATTTCTCATGTTGTTCATTTAGACAGTAATGAGCTTTCTTTTCAAATTTAACTTAAGTTGGAAGATTCATGCCACTATCTTTTATATACATCAATTTCCTTTATCAAAATGATGTTTAAAATACAGAATTTGCATGAGAAGATTTTTCTTACTAGATTGAATTTAGCAAGCTTGTCTAAAACGTTTTTGTCCTTTAAGTTATTTGCATTAAGCTATAACATTTTTATTTTGGTTATCTTTTTCAATTATGTAATTAATTCTCATTAAACAATTTTTAAAA
>NW_012114837.1:0-2282 GCF_000951035.1 Colobus angolensis palliatus | reverse complement strand
AAAAAAAAAAAAACAAAAACAAAAACAAAATCTGTAACTGTAACTCTTGGGCCTCTTACTAGCAAATATATGTTCCTTCTTTGTAATATAGCTCCAAAAAAAATTAATAGGAGAAAAGTATAAAAGTTTGATGATGAAGTCAAAAGCTCTTCACACATACCCTTTCTACAGATTCATGGGGACTCCTTCATTCATGGATCACTAGTATATCAACTGCACCCAAAACCAAAAAAAGACTGAAGCCTATTGTGGAATATTTCATACAAAAGTGACTTGTAATCCAACGCATTAGGTCTTTAATAGTCATGTCGGCGACTGCTAAAAATGTTTCATGGGTTTATGAGTTATAAACAAGTTTGTGATCCTTTACTTTTTATGGGTACTAACTCAAATACCATTCTGTCTTCAGTAATTCCTGGGGTCACCCATTTTTGGTTGACTGGTAGACTTGTTCTTCCTTCCTTAGTTTTCCCTTAGATCCACACAATCAAGATTTGTCTTCACACGGGAGAATAAGCAATATCTCTGGACTGTCACACCCCTAGGATTTACTGCAACTTCCTTGCATTCTAATACATCACCAACCAACACCTAAGAATTTAACATTCTCTTATGATTCTTACTTAATACAAGACATAAATGACATATCGCTATTTACAAAACAACAATGTTCTCTAACTGACTCTTTTTGTTAAACACTTTACCTAAGAAACAGCAAAAATATTCAAAGAGAAATTGAAATTCTGCCATGGGGGAAAAAATGCATTATTTAGAATATGGTATATTTCAAGAAGGTATGTAATCCAAAGAGATTATAATCTATCCCTAAATTTCCTGAATTAATTACCAAAAAAACAGCTTTGCCAATATTTTAAACTGACTAAGCATTGTAGATACCAAGTGCCAAACGTTTCTGAGGTCACATCCTTTTTCATATAATCTAATCAAGTTTTCTATTCTTGAAACTCTATTCTAGGAAAGTAAAAATGAAAGGCCTTTTGTGAAAGAATACTTAGAAACAGTGACATATATAGCATATTTGCTCCTAAATGGTTTTTTAAAAACTTACCTCCAAAACAAAAATGATTATTAGTTTTACTTAAAAATAACAACAATAACATACAGGAAAAAAATACAGTGATTATATTATGCATAAATTTACATATATAATGATGCCAGGAAAGTTGTAAAAAGACAAATATGAAAGTAAACATTACAGTAAAAGGACAGAGTTAATAAGTATTTTATTCTTTGGAAATGATTAAAAATGTATACTTATCTACTGGTCTGTTGCAGCAATAAAATAATAATATTATATTTTATGTTTTTGTATTTTAACTACTGTAAATTTGTTATTAACATTGTCAAACTTAATAAGTATTTTATTCTTTGGAAATGATTAAAAATGTGTACTTATCTACTGGTCTGTTGCAGCAATAAAATAATAATATTATATTTTATGTTTTTGTATTTTAACTACTGTAAATTTGTTATTAACATTGTCAAACTTAATGTTATTTGTACATGTTTGATCAATAGACAGTACAGCCAGAGCAGTAAATTTATATTTTCTCATTGTTGATTGAAAAATGTCATAGTTTTACAAATATTCCTTCACAATGATTGAAAAATGTCATAGTTTTATAAATATTACTTCACAACAGTTTATTTCACACGAAGCAACAAGTATACAAATAGAACAAGCCTTAAACACTAAGACGAGTTTTTGGCAGTGTTTTCTAGGTACTCCACTTGACAACACATTCCTGAAATTATAATAGTCTCCATGTTTTTGTTTGTTAGGGGCTAAGTCTACCAGTTTTCCAGTGTCTTCACATTTAAAAATTTTCTATCTTAACCAGAAAAATTATCACAAATGTATAATTGACTTTCAAAATTTTCTTAAAAATAAAATAATGTAACTAAATCAAAGTGATCTCTGACATTAATTTGATTAATTGCCTTAGAACAAGTATCTAGGAATAGAAATAAGTAATAGAAGCATTCAAATACTGACATTCATATGTCTTCTGAAAATGTAGGTCCATTTGATTTTATTATCTAATTAAATTATTTTTTACTTACATGCTATTGTTGTATAGCTAATGGTATTCTTGAAAATTTCTGTGCATCAATTTTCAGAAGTCTTATTAAATGTTGTATTACACTATGCATATTCAAGGTTATATCTGACTTCTTACAAATATTTTCGGGACCTGATTCACCTCAACTAAAGTGTTTTTTTTTTTTTTTTTTTTTTTAATTGGTGGATTGCAGTTTCT
>NW_012114836.1:4811-5839 GCF_000951035.1 Colobus angolensis palliatus | reverse complement strand
AAGTCCTAGATTTCTGGCTGAGGGACTGGAAAAGGAGGCCCCAAAGAGCCAGAAACTGATGAGGGAGATTGTAGAGAGGAGAGAGCACAAGAGAGCGATCCCATACCTTTGTGTATAAACTTCCAGAATCACCTCCAAACTGTGCAGCATGGATCTGATCCCAAACAAAACATCAAAGTCTTTGAGAACTAGTCTACAAATGAAACCCACACAGCAAATGGCTTTGAGAACTGAACCGATATTGGTACCAGAGGCCACAGAAGGTAGGTTGGAACTGGCAGCCTGGACCTAGCCTGGTCACTTGTCTGCTAAAAAAAAAATAAAAAAAAAAAAAAAAAAAAAAAAAAAAAAAAAATCAGCATTCTCTTTAGGATTTAAACAAGACCACTCACTGGTTCTGTGAGTTAAAAAAAATCAAGGTCCAGAGTCTCATAACATACTATTCAAAATGTTCAGGATACAATCTAAAATTACTTTGGATATCAAAAACCAGAAAAAACTCAACTCACAATAAAAAGACAATCAACTAGATGCCAATCCTGAGATAACACAAATGTTGAAATTATCAAAGATTTTACAGCAGCTATTATAACCTTACTCCAAGAAGTAAGGGTGAATACTCTGGAATGAATGAAAAGATAGCAAGTCTCAACAAAGAAATAGAAGATATAAAGAAGAACCAAACAGAAATTATAAAACTGAAAAATACAACTTTAAAATTAAAAAAACAATAACTGGAAAAACTAGCAGAATGGAGATGAGAGAACAAAGAGTCAGGGAACTTGAATATAGATCAATAGAAATGATCTAATCTGAACAACAAAGAGAAAAAAGATTGAAAAAATTGAACAGTGTCTCAGGAACCTGGGGAACTATACCAAAATGTCAGATGGTCATGTCATCAGAGTCCTGGAAGGAATGGAGCAACAGTACAGTTCAGGAAATAATAATTGAAAAAAATAACAGCTGGAAATTTCCCAGAATTAGAGTTTTAAGAAATTCAGCCAACTTCAAACAGGGTAAACTCA
>NW_012114836.1:3341-4266 GCF_000951035.1 Colobus angolensis palliatus | reverse complement strand
CAACAAAGAAATAGAAGATATAAAGAAGAACCAAACAGAAATTATAAAACTGAAAAATACAATTTTAAAATTAAAAAAACAGTAACTGGAAAAACTAGCAGAATGGAGATGAGAGAACAAAGAGTCAGGGAACTTGAATATAGATCAATAGAAATGATCCAATCTGAACAACAAAGAGAAAAAAGATTGAAAAAATTGAACAGTGTCTCAGGGACCTGGGGAACTATACCAAAATGTCAGATGGTCATGTCTTCAGAGTCCTGGAAGGAATGGAGCAACAGTAGAGTTCAGGAAATAATAATTGAAAAAAATAACAGCTGGAAATTTCCCAGAATTAGAGTTTTAAGAAATTCAGCCAACTTCAAACAGGGTAAACTCAAAGAAATGCACTGTCAGGGATATGATGGTTGAACTTCTTTAAACTAAAGAGAAAGAAATCTTGAAAGTAGTTAGAGAAAAATATAGAATTGCTATCAGTATCTCATGAGAAACCATGGAGGCTAAAAGGAAATGAAACATTTTCAAAGTGCTAAAAGAAAAGAACCGTCAATTCAGAGTTCTTTATCCAGTGAAAATATCCTTTAGGAATGATGGTGAAATAAAGATATCCTCATATAAAGGAAAACTAAGAGACTTTGTTGCTAGCATACTTGTTCTAAAGTAAATGCTAAAGGGAGTTTTTCAGATGGAAGGGAGATAATACCATAGAGAAATTTGGAAACACAAGAATGAATGATGAACAACAGAAGTGGTAGATTTCTGGGTAGTCTATTCCCTTTCTCTTGAGTTATCTAAAATATGATTAATAGTTGAAAGCAAAAATTATAACATTGATGAGGTTTTCAATGTAGACCTAATATATAATATATAAGATAGCCATAATAGAAAGGAAGGAGAGTGAAGGAACCTATATGATGGGAAGGTT
>NW_012114836.1:2845-3291 GCF_000951035.1 Colobus angolensis palliatus | reverse complement strand
CACATTACATACTGTTTATAGCAAGTTAAAAGTTCTGAAAGAAAAACGAACACAAAAATCTTGTTAACCCAGAATTCTTTATCCAGTGAAAATATCCTTTAGGAATGATGGTGAAATAAAGATATCCTCATATAAAGGAAAACTAAGAGACTTTGTTGCTAGCGTACTTGTTCTAAAGTAAATGCTAAAGGGAGTTTTTCAGATGGAAGGGAGATAATACCATAGGGAAACTTGGAAACACAAGAATGAATGATGAACAACAGAAGTGGTAGATTTCTGGGTAGTCTACTCCCTTTCTCTTGAGTTATCTAAAATATGATTAATAGTTGAAAGCAAAAATTATAACATTGTTTGATGAGGTTTTCAATGTAGACCTAATATATAATATATAAGATAGCCATAATAGAAAGGAAGGAGAGTGAAGGAACCTATATGATGGGAAGGTT
>NW_012114836.1:0-1724 GCF_000951035.1 Colobus angolensis palliatus | reverse complement strand
AGAGAGAGAAATATAAACCCAAAGCAAGCAGAAATAACAAAGTCAAGAGCAAAAATCAATGAAATTGAAAACAAGGAAACAATAAAAAATCAATGAAACAAAAGCTGGTTCTTTGAAAAGATAAATTAAATTGATAAACCTCTAGAAAGACTGACTAAGGAAAGAGCAAAGACACAAATGACCAAAATCAGGAATGAGAGATAACTTACTACATCACACCTCACACACATTAAAAGGCTAATAAGGAACTACTACAGACAACTCCACAAAAAGTTGACAACTTGGATAAATGGATTAATTCCTTTAAAGCCGCAAACTACCAAAAACTCACCCAAGATAGATAACCTTAATAGTTCCATATTTGTTAAAGAAATGGAATTTATGGTTAAATACCTTCTGAAAAAGGAATCTGTAGGCTAGATAATTTCACTGGCAATTTCTACCAAATGTTTAAATAACAGATTAGACCAATTTTTTTCATGTGTAATTTCTTCTAGAAAATATAAGAGAAGGAAACACTTCCCCATATATTTTATGAAGTCAATTTTATCCTGATACTGAAACCAGGCAAGACACTACAAGGAAAAAAAAAAACCCTGCAAACCAATATTCTTCATGAATATAGATATAAAAATATTCAACAAAATGTAACAAATTAAATCCAGTAATATATATTAAAAATAATAAGTGAGGCTTATCTCAAGAATTCAAGGCATTGAAAAACCAATCAATGTAGTCCATTCTATTAACAGACTAAAGAAGAAAAACCACATAATCATACTATTTCATGCAGAAAAAGTATTTGACTAAATTCAATATGCATTCATGAATATCAGTAAAACACTCCCAGAACATCTATGAAAACTCTGCTAAAGCAAAAATAGGAGACTTCCTTAATCTGATAAAGGGATATAAAAAATATCTACATCATACCTAATTGTAAAGACTGAACGCTTTCTCTCTAACATCAGGAACAAGATAAAGATGTTCATTTCCACCAGTCCCATTGGACCTCATGCTGAAAGTTCTAGTCAATGCATTAAGACAAGACAATAAAAGGCATAGACGTTGTAAAGGAAGAAACACAACTATCACTATTTGCAGATGACTTGATTCTATATAGGAAATCTGCCATGGTTTGAATGTTTGTTCCCTCCAAAACTCATGTTGAAACTTAATTCCCAATGTGACAATATTGGGAGATGGGGTCTTTAAGAGGTGACTGGGTGACTAATGCCTGTTAATTCCAGCACTTTGGGAGGCCAAGGCAGGCGGATCACCTCAGGTCAAGAGTTCAAGACCAGCCTGACCAACATGGTGAAACTCTGTCTCTATTAAAAATTACAAAATTAGCCTGGTGGGGTGGCGCATGCCTGTAATCCCAGCTACTCGGGAGGCTGAGGCAGGAGAATGGCTTGAACCCAGGAGGTAGAGGTTGCAGTTAGCCGAGATTGTGCCACTGCACTCCAGCCGGGGCAACAAGAGCAAAATTCCGTCTCAAAAAAAAAAAAAAAGTGGTGACTGGTTCATGATGGCTCCATCTTTTATGAATGGATTAATCTATTTATAGATGAATGGATTAACGGGTTATCACAGGAATGGGGCTGGTGGCTTTATAGGAAGAGGAAGAGAGACTTGAGCATGCTTAGCCCCTTCACCATGTGATGCCCGACAGTGCCTTGGGACTCTGAGAATACCCACCAGCAAGAGGAACCTCAACGAGT
>NW_012114835.1:18423-19487 GCF_000951035.1 Colobus angolensis palliatus | reverse complement strand
CCTTGCACAGACTAGTATGGCAGCAAATATACACATAGAAAAAGTAAAATTGGGGCTAGACCTAAAACTTTTTTTTAGGCAGTGAAAAGCCATTAAAAGTTTTGGGGCAGAGAAGTAATAGGGACTATATGGTACATATGCTTTTTTTCAATCAAGACAATTTAAAATTTTGATTTAAAAATTACTGTTTTACATATATAGCCAAGGGTATGACTAAGGTATAAAAAAACTATGAGAGATCTAGTTAGTATTTTCAACTATTGAAAAGGTTATAAAAAAGTAACAGCTTTAGGCTGGGCATGGTTGGGTGGTGAGGGGGAGGCAGGACGGCTCACACCTCACACCTGTAATCCCAGCAATTTGGGAGGCTGAGGCAAGGTGATTATTTGAGCCTAGGAGTTTGAGACCAGCCTGGGCAACATAGCAAGATCCTGGTCTCTACAAAAAAAATTAAAAATTTAGCCAAGTGTGGTGCCATGCACTTGTGGTGCCATGCACTTGTGGTCCCAGCTACTTTGGAGGCTGAGGTGGGAGGAATGCTTGAGCCTGGGAGGTTGAGGCTGCTGTGAGCTGTGATTGCACCACTGCACTCCAGCCTGGTGCCAAAGCAAGACCCCGTCTCAAAAGCAACCAAAAAACAAAAATACCCTCTTTATTGAAATGTAATTTACATTCACCCATTTAAAGTACATAATTCAGGTTTTTTTTTCCAGTTTTGTGGGTACATAGTAAGTGTATATATCAGTTGCTCATTTGTTTTTTTTTTTTGCATATCAAAAAGTTGTACAATCATTACCACAACCAATTTTAGAGAATCTTGGGGGCAGGCATGCTGGCTCATGCCTGTAATTCCAGCACTTTGGGAGTTGGGCGGATTATGAGGTCAGGAGCTCGAGACCAAACTGACCAACTACTAAGAATACAAAAATTAGCTGGGCATGGTGGCGCGTGCCCGTAATCCCAGCTACTCAGGAGGCTGAAGCAGGAGAATTGCTTGAACCCGGGAGGCGGAGGTTGCAGTGAGCCAAGATCACTCCAGTGCACTCCAGCCTGGGTGACAGAGC
>NW_012114835.1:11725-12068 GCF_000951035.1 Colobus angolensis palliatus | reverse complement strand
TCTCTACTAAAAATGCAAAAAATTAGCCAGGCGTGGTGGCGGGCACCTGTTGTCCCAGCTACTCAGGAGACTGAGTCAGGAGAATGGCGTGAACCCGGCAGGCGGAGCTTGCAATGAGCCGAGATCGTGCCTCTGCACTTCAGCCTGGGCGACATTCCGTCACAAAAAAACAAAAACAAAAACAAAAACAAACATAGGCCAGGCGCGGTGGCTCACTCCTGTAATCTCAGCACTTTGGGAGGCTGAGGTGGGAGGATCACTTGAGCTCAGAAGTTTGAGACCAGCCTGGGCAACATAGTGAGACCTTGTCTCTATTTAAAAAAAAAACATAGGCCAGGCGCGG
>NW_012114835.1:5518-6764 GCF_000951035.1 Colobus angolensis palliatus | reverse complement strand
AAAGAAAGAAAGAAAGAAAAAAGAAACAAAGAAATCCACATATATGGGCACATTTTTTTCTAATGTTTTATTTTTAAAGTTTTTTTTTTTCCCCTCAATGAACCTGAGAGTAGTTGATGGGCCTTTTATTTTGAGACAGGGTCTTGCTCTGTCACCCATGCTGGAATGCCATGGCATGCCGTTTGCTCACTGCAGCCTCAGTCTCTCCAGGCTCAGGTGATCCTCCCACCTCAACCTCCAAGTAGCTGGAACTACAGGCACTCACCAGTACACCTGGCTAATTTTTGAATTTTGTGTAGAGATGAGGTTTCACCACATTGTCCAGCCTGGTCGGGAACTCCTGGGCTCAATCAATCCTCCTGCTTCAGCTTCCCAAAGTGTTAGGGTTACTGGCGACAGCCACTGAGCCCTGTGGCAATTTTTGATGGAAGTCCAAAGGCAAATCAATGGGGGAAAGAATAATCTTTCAACAAGTGAAAAATTTTAGTGCCTTGGATTAGGCAAATATTTTTCTGATAGGACATAAAAAGCACAAATCATAAAGGGATTGATACACAGGACTTCAGCAAAATTCATAACTCTTTCTCTCTTCAAAAGACAACATTAAGAAAACGAAAGCACAAAGATCCAGGGCAGTGGTGCTCACCCTAGTCCCAACTACTCCCAGCTACTAGGGAGGCTGAGGTAGGAGGATCACTTGAGCGTAGGAGTTGAAGGTTGTAATGAGGTATGACTATGCCTGCAAATAGCTACTGCATTCCAGCCTGGGCAACATAGCAAGACTCCATCTCTACAAATTTTCAAAAAGAGAAAGAAAATGAAAGCACAAACCACAGATTGGAGAAAATGCAAAATGAATATCTGATATCAGGTATGTATCTAGAATATGTACAGAATTATCAAAATAAGAAAACAACTTGATTTTAAAAAATCAACAACATTGGCAAACCTTAATCTAGATTAACAAAAAAGAGAAGAGAGGGGCTTTGCCTACTGACAGAAATCCAATGGATTATAAAGGAAAACTATAAACTGTATGCCAACAAATTAGATAATTTATATTAAATGGACACATTCCTAGAAATTCACAAACTTCTGAAACTGATTCAAGAAGAAGCACAAATTACGAATAGACCTATAACAAGAAAAGATAATAAATTAGTAATTTTAAAACTTCCTACACAGAAAAGTCCAGGCACAGATGGCTTCACTAGTGATTTTCTTAAATTAATTAATTAATTTATTA
>NW_012114835.1:0-323 GCF_000951035.1 Colobus angolensis palliatus | reverse complement strand
AAGTTTTGGGATACATGTGCAGAATGTGCAGGTTTGTTACATAGACATACACGTGCCATGGTGGTTTGCTGCACCCATCAACCCATCATCTACATTAGATGTTTTTCCTAATGCTATGAAAGAACAATCTTTTAAACAAATAGTGCTGAAACAATTGGATAGCTACACACAAGAGAATAAAGATGACACGGGGTGCAGTGGCTCACGCCTGTAATCCCAGCACTTTGGGAGGCTGAGGCAGGCGGATCACCTGAGGTCGGGAGTTCAAGATTGCCTGACCAACATGGAGAAACCCTGTCTCTACTAAAAATACAAAATTAGCT
>NW_012114834.1:6969-8401 GCF_000951035.1 Colobus angolensis palliatus | reverse complement strand
GGCTAATTTTTTGTATTTTTAGTAGAGACAGGGTTTCACTGTGGTCTCGATCTCCTGACCTCGTGATCCACCTGCCTCAGCCTCCCAAAGTGCTGGGATTACAGGTGTGAGCCACCGAGCCCGGTTTCCATCATATTTTTAAAAGGGAATCTTAAGAAAAATGCCATCGTTTGGTTCAGGGAGTGCAGCACTGAATTACTTGTAGCCTCTGCCCTTAGGAGTGTCACGGCTACATAATTTAACTGGGGTTTTCACTTTTCGCTAGTTTATATTCTTTTTCTTTCAGAGTTTCAGGATCTGGCCCTTCCTTTTAATAGTTATCACCAAATTTTTCCCCTTAATCCCACATTTCTGGTTATAAACCACAAGGTCTCCCCTCTTTCCAGTTAACTTTGCACAATATTCTTAAGACTTGTTTCTGGCCATTGCTCAAAAATACACATTGGGCAGATTCAAATTAGGTCCTCTATAATTACTTGTTTATTATCATAACTAATATGATGGTTGGTGCTAACATAACAGCATTTCTCAATTTAAAGCTAGAGCATTTTTCTTGTGAAGACCCAATTTAAATTCATTGGTTACAGAAACTCTACCAGAAGTGTAACTAAAACAGCAATTCTCCAATTTCAGTGTGCATGAGAATCTCCTAGGATGTGTGTTCAAGATTCAGATTCCCAGGTCTCAATCCCAGAAATTTTGATTCAGCAAACCTACAGTGAGTCCAGCAATCTGCCTTTTTAACAGGTATCACACATGATTCCATTGCAGGTAGTTCCTGACCTTGCTTTAAGAAACCCTGCGTTAAGCTATGCAATAAATCTCCAGCTGCTTCCACAGTGGCTGAACTAAATTACATTTTATGTATAAGCATTCCCTTTTCTTTGCAGCCTCGCTAACATCTGTTATTTTCTGATTTTTAATAATAGCCATTCTGACTGGTGTGAGAGGGTATCTCATTGTGGTTTTGATTTGCATTCCTCTGAGGATTAGTGAAATAACTAAAAACAGAACTACCATGCAACCCAGCAATCCCATGACTGGGTGTACACCCAAAGGAAAATAAGGCATTCTACCAAAAGACATATGGACTCTTACGTTCATCACAGCACTATTCACAATAGTAAAGACATGGAATCTACCTAGTGTTACAGGATCCTTGGGGTGTTTTTCTAGCTAAGAACCTCTGTGGCCAGTGGTGCCTTTGTCCGAGTTTTGCCTGGGCATGCTGGGCTCGTTTAACACACTCAGCCTTGCAGGCTATACTCAGCTCATGCTACTAGCTTGGGTCCCAAATCTGTCAAGGGTGAGTCAGACATGGAATGGTGAGAGGTGTGTGAGCACGCATGGTATCTGGCCACTGGGTACAAAAAGACATATGGACTCTTACGTTCATCACAGCACTATTCACAATAGTAAAGACATGGAATCT
>NW_012114834.1:3781-6602 GCF_000951035.1 Colobus angolensis palliatus | reverse complement strand
ATGGAATCTACCTAGTGTTACAGGATCCTTGGGGTGTTTTTCTAGCTAAGAACCTCTGTGGCCAGTGGTGCCTTTGTCCGAGTTTTGCCTGGGCACGCTGGGCTCGTTTAACACACTCAGTCTTGCAGGCTATACTCAGCTCGTGCTACTAGCTTGGGTCCCAAATCTGTCAAGGGTGAGTCAGACATGGAATGGTGAGAGGTGTGTGAGCAAGCATGGTATCTGGCCACTGGGTACAATCAGACATGCCGGATGCTGCAGCAGGGTGGGCAGCTCCAGGTGCCAGGACAGACGCTGGCTATCTGAGGCTACAGTAGGACCAGAAACACTGCAAGCAGCTTCTATGGCTGGCAATGGGGAACACAGTGGTGCCCGGAAGCTTGGAGACATCAGGAACTGCAGGACTCCCTCTTTGGGATTCATAACCCTGGCTTGGGGAACACCCAGGTCTGGGATCCCCAAAGGGCCACAACTCTTCTTTCCTTCTCTTTGCCTGCAATGTGGCAAGCAAGGGGCATGTCTCAGCCCTGTTTGTGTTACAGCTCTTTTAGCCTTACTATTCAGTGAGTGCTGAGACCGGGAAGAATGAGGTATGCAGACAAGTGGAGGGTGAGCAAGATGAAGAGGAGCTTTTATTGAGCGATAGAACAGCTCAGGGGAAACCGCAGGGGCAGTTCCTTTCCACAGGCAGGGTGACCCAGTGAAATGGTTCTGTTGTCTGGGGTATATACCCTGGTTCTTTGTCATGGTCCAGAAAGAATTCAGGACACAGACACATATGGGGGGTGCCTCATGCTGAGAAAGTGGGTTGCCCAAAAGAGGTTCTCTGATTTGGGGCAGAATACAATAGATTTTGTACAGAAGCTTGAGGAAGCAGTGATTGATTTACATAGGGCTTAGAGGATTGATTTGACTAGGTGTGCCATTTACACAGACAGTGAAAAAACTGGCCCTCCCACCACAGTATTTTATTATGCAAATACAGCCTCTACCTGGTGGTGGCCATCATACCTGTACACGTGGTTTTACCTGGAGGTTGACATGACACCAGCACATGTGGTGACAAGGAAAAGAGGGTGGGACATGGCTTCCAGGTACAGCTGCCAGCATTTACATATAAAAGCTCCTAGTTTGCATATCTATGCCAGACTCTTCAGGCTGCTTTCTGTTAAAGAAGAAATGGTTTGGGACTGCTTTTTATTAAAGGAAAATTCCACTGATAAGTCTTTTACCCTTTCTAGCCACCTAAAAATAATTTATTAATAACTCCTGTATTACCAATGAGTGTTCAGCTTCTAGCAGAGAAGGTAGCTTCTCTCTGCTAGGCAAGTTGTCCCAACAATTATTCAGCTATCAGCAGAGAGTAGTTCCTTTCTGCAGCTGGTCACCCCAATGCCCAATGTCTGCTCAGGTCTGGCTGAGCCTGGGGCTTTCATGGGCCTCAGAGGGGAGGAAGTGAATGCTGATTGGTCCATGGGTAGCCATGGGCAGACCTGGAAAAGGTGCCACAAGTTCCCACCCCTGTCCATGGGATTGGCAGCCCAATCCCCAGCCTTCAGGCCCTCCCTGGCCTGAACGTGGGGCCTCACTGGGGATCCACCCTATTCAGCCCAGGAACCTGTCTGCCTCCTGCTGCCATTCATGGTGCTCAGGCTGTAGCTGTCAAGGGGTGCCTATAGGCCAGTGCTGAGCTGCCCTCAGCACCCCATTGGCTTTCCTCCTATGCTCATCAGAGCCCAAAGTCCAGAGGGGGCCAAAGCGGCAGGGGGCTGGCATGTCAGCACTGCTCCGAGTGTGTACACTCCCAGTCAGGCTGCAATAGCACCCAGACTTGGCCCCAACTTTGCTCCAAGATAGGAGCAGGTGCTGACAGCAGGGAGAAGCCAGGCAGCAGCAGCAGGCACTTCTGAGCCTGTGAGGATGGTGGGGGCTTCCTGGGCCCCCAGGAATTCAGGATGCCTAGGTCCACAGCTGTGGTTTGGATGGCTGCAGCTGCACAGTTGGTGGAGGGGGACATTCTGCCTGCTCCGGAGAGCAGGAGGCCCAGGTCTGCAGCCACAGTTTGAGTAGCTGCAACTGTGCCCAGGAGAGTGGGTCTCCTGCTTCTTGCCTGCTCTGTGGAGCAGGCAGCTCAGTTCCACAGCCACAACTTGGGTGGCTGCAGCTGTGTCTGTGAGGGTGGGGCTCCTGCGTGTTCACAGGCTACGAGAGTACAGATCTGCAGCCATGGCTTGGGCATTTGCAGAGGCAACCAAGGGGCTCTCACCCCAACTCAGAAGGGGCAGGGCTCCCACTTGTCCCTAGCTCCCACTGGCTCCATGGAGCATGCAGCCCCAGCCACACCTTCCTCCTGCAGCTGGCATGATGGCAGCAGCCACTCCAGATGGCCTGCCACTACCATCACTAGGTGTCCATCAAAGGTGAATTGATAAAGAAAATGTGGTATATACACACTACAGAATACTATGCAGCCATAAAAAAGAATGGAATCATGTCTTCTGCAGGAACATGGATGCAAGCTGGAAGCCATTAGCCTAAGCAAGTTAATGCAGGAACAGAAAACCAAATACCACATATTCTCACTTACAGTGGGAACTAAGCATTGGATACACATGGACATAAGATGGGAACAATAGACACTGAAGACTACTAGTTGGCAGTGGGAAAGAGGGGGGCGAGGGTTGAAAAACTACCTATTGGGTACTACGCTTACTATGTGGGCGATGGGATCATTTGTACCTCAAACCTCAGCATCACACACTATATTCATGTAACAAACCTGCACAGATACCCCATGAATCTAAATAAAAGTTGAATTTTT
>NW_012114834.1:1538-3314 GCF_000951035.1 Colobus angolensis palliatus | reverse complement strand
TCTCGGCCTCCCAAAGTGCTGGGATTACAGGCTTGAGCCACCGCGCCCGGCCTAGGCCTGTTTTAAAATGGTGGTTTGAGAACAAAGAGTGATGGCTCCTCAGGAAGATGAACCATTACAATCAGGGTTCCCAAAACTCATTTTATTATTAAATGAATAATAGTATGCTTACTGTGATCATATTTGCCAAGCACAAACACGGAAAAAAAACTTAAAAATCTATAACAAATATCACATATAGAAGCTTTTGGCATACCATGGAAAATTTAAAGCCAAATTTTAATATGTGACTCTTTGTTGTTATAACATCTAAAACTACTTGGCATCACCATTTCTCTCCTCAATCCCTCTTACAAAGATTATATACAAAGTAAATCATGCTTGAAGTAAAGAAAATGAATAGAGGAAAATAAAACTTCTACACCACTCCTTCAATCTTTAAAAACGTATTTTTGTTTCTTTTTTTTCTTACTATTTTTTTGGCAGTATCTTTTCACATATATGTCTGGTCCACCTATAATTAAATTTTAAAATTTTATAAAAGAGGGCCAAGTCTTTTAAATCAACTTTTTACCAAGTGCTTTTGTGTTAGAAGTAACTATTCCAGTGAAGTGACTAAAGGGGACACATACATAGAAAACAGAAGAGAATAAAGTAGTAGAGCCAAACAGCATGAGTTCAAATCCCAGCTCTGCCACTTACTAGCCATATGATCCCAGGTAAGTTACTTAACTTCTCTATACCTCAGTTTCCTCATCTATAAAATGTGGATAATAATATTACTTACCTCAAAAAATTGTGATGAAGAATAAAGGAGTTAATATTTAACAAACACCATGTAAGTGTTTGTTAAATGAAATAATGAATGAACAAAGGGAGAAATCTATCATTTCCAGCCAAAAACATCATTATTGTGAATTTTATGAAGTAAAAGAAACAAACATGAGACATCATTTTTCATTACCTCTCTGCCTACTCTTAAAAGTGTGGGGTTGTATTAGTCTGTTTTCATACTGCTATGAAGAAATACCTGAGGTTGAATGTGGCTGCTCACTGTCGGTCTGCTGCGGTGCAGAGTGGGCCAGGAAAAGTGACGCTGGTTAGCATGGCGAAACACCGTCTCTACTAAAAATACAAAACATTCGCCGGGCGTGATGGTGGGCGCCTGTGGTCCCAGCTGCTTGGGAGGCTGAGGCAGGAGAATGGCGTGAACCCAGGAGGCGGAGCTTGCAGTGAGCCAAGATCGAGCCACTGTACTCCAGTCTGGGCGACAGAGCGAGACTCCGTCTCAAAAAAAAAAAAAAAAGATATTTTGTTTCTTTATCCACCTTGTTTTTATGACACTTAAAAACCAATACAAACCAAAAAACCTAGTTAAAGCTATTTTTTGTTTTGTAATTTGAATTAATTTCCCCTAGGGTAGAAATTAAAGCTGATAAGTCACACACACACACTTTGTTGGGGTAGGGGTGGCAGGTTGAGAGGCAGTGTACTTGGGTCAGCTACAACTAAAAACAGTATTTCAATTCCTCATTTTACTTATTTTATATGTAGACAGGGCCCTAGTGATAAGATGGTGTAAATAATTTAGGATATTCATGTTTTAAAGTAAAGCATAAATATTTATTTTGCAAAATGTTTTCTAGTTTGAAGGATGTTCCATTATTAGGATTTGCAGATTAATCTGTATGGTGAAGGAATATCAGAGAAACCTGTAGGTTATTTATTTTCTGCAGTGTCATTTTGTCAAATGGTTGGTATTATAACTGTTCTTTT
>NW_012114834.1:0-418 GCF_000951035.1 Colobus angolensis palliatus | reverse complement strand
GAGAGCTGAGTGAAGGGGAAAACCCCTTACAAAACCATCAAATCTCGTGAGAACTCAGTATCATGAGAACAGCATGGGGGGAACCTCCCCCAGGATTCAGTTATCTCTACCTGGTCTCGCCCTTGACACATGGGGATTATTACAATTCAAGGTGAAATTTGGATGGGGACACAGAGCCAAACCTCAGGGGTTTTCTTCAATCTTCTTATACACATCTTGAAATGATAACTATTGTTGAAGTGATGGAAATTTCATTTGGTAGAGCAACAGGCAGACTTGTGATCTTATTAAAACTGTTACTATGATTGAGGATTTCTTTCTAAGGGAACACAACATTCTCAGCATTCTCCCCCAACAAAACAAAAGAAACAGATTTCAAAACAAGGTCAAGTGTAATAGAGTGCTTAAAAAATAAAAA
>NW_012114833.1:1942236-1943046 GCF_000951035.1 Colobus angolensis palliatus | reverse complement strand
GTGGTCTCAGCTCACTGCAACCTCTGCCTTCCAGGTTCAAGTGATTCTAATGTCTCAGCCTCCCAAGCAGCTGGGATTACAAGCACCTGCCACCACGCCTGGCTAATTTTTGTATTTTTAGTAGAGAGCAGATTTCACCATGTTGGCCAGGCTGTTCTTAAACTCATGACCTCAGGTGATCTGCCCACCTCGGCCTCCCAAAGTGCTGGGATTACAGACGTGAGCCACCACGCCAGGCTTCTCATCAACATTATAACAAAATGATGTGATTTGAGGACCTGTTGTACTTACACAAACCTAGGTGGGATAGCCTACTACACTCCGAAGCTGTATGATGTAGCCTATTGCTCCTAGGCTTCAAACCTGTATGGAAAGTTACTGTACTGAATACTGTAGGCAAATGTAACACAAAGGTAGATATTTGTGTATCTAAACATATCTATAGATGGAACAGGTGCAGTAAAAATACAGTATTATAATCTTATGAGACCACTGTCGAATCTTCGGTCTATGGTTGACTGAAATGTCATGTGTATGTGACGGTACCATAGACTGGGAGACTATTATGATATACTGTAGACTGACTGACATAGACTGAGAAATCTATGTCTTGCAGTTCTGGAGGTCAGAAGTCCAAGGGCAAGGGCCTAGCCTGTTTAGTTTCTGGTGAGGTCTCTATTCCTGGCTTGCAGATGGCTGCCTTCTTGCTGTGTCCTCACTTGGGGATGAAGAGAGAGAGCAAGCTCTCTGGTGTTTCTTCTTTTTTTTCTTTCTTTTTTTTTCTTTTTCAGACGGAGTCTTGCTCTGTCT
>NW_012114833.1:1936746-1937111 GCF_000951035.1 Colobus angolensis palliatus | reverse complement strand
GCATCTGATGCATACATAGCAGGCACTGAGCTTTGCCCATTGTGGTTATTTCCCAAGCTTGTCAACCTTGGTCTCATCTCCTTCTGCTCTGGCCTCTGTTTAGTTCATTTCACCAAATATTTCACAGAGAACCATCTAGTAAATAACTAGAGAATATTTACTGAGAACTTACTGTGTCAAATATGCTTTATACACATGATTTCATTACAACCTGAGAGGTAGTTGTTATTATCCTCATTTTACAGATGAGCAAGCGGAAGCTCAGCAGGATCATTGAAGGACCCACAGCAAGGGAGTGGCCGAACTGGGATTTCTTTAGTGGGTCCGACTCCCAAAGCCCTAGATGTTCCCTCCACATCACTGTC
>NW_012114833.1:1934780-1935198 GCF_000951035.1 Colobus angolensis palliatus | reverse complement strand
GTCTCAATCTCCTGACCTCGTGATCCGCCCGTCTCGGCCTCCCAAAGTGCTGGGATTACAGGCTTGAGCCACCACACCCGGCCAGTACTTTTTTTAATGGTTTGTTTGAATTAGGATTAAAATAAAGTTCACATACTGTATCTGGTGATAACATTTTCCAATTCACTTCTTTTTCCTAGGCCATGCATTTATTGAATAAAGCTTGTCGTTAGGATGTAGATTTGTCTATTTTCGGATTTGACTGATTGACTCCTTCGGTCATTTAACATGTCCCTCTGTCTCCTGCATTTTAAAAGTACTGTTCAAACTAAAAACGAAACAGGTTTAGTTTTTTGAAAGGAGGGAGGTGGTATAAAAATAATCATAGGTGGTGCTGTTTTTCCTACTTTGTCAAATAGGGAGGCACATAATATCCTGT
>NW_012114833.1:1934391-1934730 GCF_000951035.1 Colobus angolensis palliatus | reverse complement strand
AATTATTTATTTATTTTTTTCCTTTGTAGAGATGGGTTGTCACTATGTTGCCCAGGCTGGTTTCAAACTCCTGGGCTCAAGGGATCCAGCTGCCTTGGCCTCCCAGTGTTGAGATTACAGGCATGAGTCACTGCACCTGATCTAGCTAATTCTTCTATACACATTTTTCCTTCATGAACTCTTTGTTACTATGAGATTGTTTGTAAAACAAGGATAGGATACAGACTTAATTCTTTCCCTTTGTCAATTTTCAGAATAATCAATTGGTACTGTGGTAACCTCCAAATATGACCAATAGGTGGGTTTTTGTTTTAGTGGGGGTTTTGTGTGTGTGTGTGT
>NW_012114833.1:1932866-1934341 GCF_000951035.1 Colobus angolensis palliatus | reverse complement strand
GTTGTACTTTTGGTGATGCTAAGATCAACAGGTAGAATCAGCTGATGTCAGCCTGATCCTTTATGAAGTTCCCCATCAATCCCATTACTTAGTAAATATTGGTGATTATTTGGTCCATTACAGTATTTCATCAGGTGTTGGCAAATATCATTTTTTTCTAGTTCTTTAATTCCTTCTGGATTTATTATTTTCATTTATTATTATTATCATTATTTTTTTTGAGACAGCGCCTTGATCTGTCACCCAGGCTGGAGTGCAATGGCATGATCTTAGCTCACTGCAAGCTCCGCCTCTTCCTGTCTCAGCCTCCCGAGTAGCTGGGACTACAGGCGCCCGCCATCTCGCCCGGCTAGTTTTTTTTGTGTTTTTTTTTTAGTAGAGACGGGGTTTCACCGTGTTAGCTAGTATGGTCTCGATCTCCAGACCTCATGATCCGCCCGCCTCGGCCTCCCAAAGTGCTGGGATTACAGGCGTGAGCCACCGCGCCCGGCAGCCGGATAGATTCTTCAGAAAAAAAATCACTGATGGCTGGGCACAGTGGCTCACGCCTGTAATCCTAGCACTTTGGGAGGCTGAGGCGGGAGGATCACCTGAGGACAGGCGTTGAAGACCAGCCTGACCAACATGATGAAACCCGGTTTCTACTAAAAATACAAAAATTAGCCGGGCGTTGTGCGGGCCCTGGAATCCCAGCTATTAGGGAGGCCGAGGCAGGAGAATCACTTGAACCTGGGAAGCGGAGGCTACGGTGAACCAAGATCACGCCACTGCATTCCAGCCTGGACTGCTGAGTGAGACTCAGTCTCAAGAAAAAAAGAAAAAAAGAAAAAAAGGCGTGGGGTGGGGCGAAATTCGCTGATGTTTTAACCATTCTGGGGTCATAGCCTCCTTTGGGAATCCCATGAAAATTATGGACCTACTCTGGAAAAATGCACAAACAGGTAAACCTCCACAACTACCCCGGAAGCCTCACAGACTGGCAGCCTACCCAGGGATCCCAGGAGGTCCAAGTTAAGAACCCCACTTTGAGATGTGTCTTGTACTAAGAAGCTTGGTTTACAAAAAGTCTTCCCATATTTGTTTAGAGAATCCGAACGATGTCGCCACTTGTAGCGAAGCGCCCTAGCATGAACCGTAGTCCAGTTGGCTTAGGAGGTGGAGGCGATGGTGGAGGCGGCTTGGGGCCAACGCTTCTGGTGGCCCCAGGAGCGACCCACAGACAGGTAATGGCTGCCATGGGGGGCGGGGGCGTCGTCCTTAGCTTTTAGCGCCACCCGGCTGGCCCCTGTGCTTCGTGCACATTTCATGGCCTCTGGGTGCCATACCTGCTTCCCGCCTGGCTTTCCTGGGTGGCAGAGAGCGAACCCACCCCAGCCCGGATTGGGGGAGGGGGCGTCGGCGCAGGGTCCCGTGGGCAGAGCTGCGCTGGGAGCCGACGGGCTCCGCATTCATCATTGTTCCTCCAGCGCCTGGCA
>NW_012114833.1:1931866-1932274 GCF_000951035.1 Colobus angolensis palliatus | reverse complement strand
GAAGGTCTCCAAGTCACCAGCAAAGATGTCAGGGGCTCCTGTTCAGTGGATGTCTACACCTCCTATTTCTAGGACCTTCCAATCTGCTTCCTTCTAGGGAGCACTTCATGTAGGAGGCAGTCCTTACACAGGTCATCTTGTCATAAGCAAAGATCGGGAAAGGATAGGTGGGTAAGGGGAGAGTAAGACATGATGATGAACTAAGGGGAGTCTGCAGAGAGGTCTAAGCTGGAAAGGTCTGGACAGAAACCCAATATTCAGTCTTTCCATTTGTATTTCTGATTATTTGTAGTAACCATAAACTTGAGACAGGGTGTCACCGTGTTAGCTAGTATGGTCTCGATCTCCAGACCTTGTGATCTGCCCTCCTCGGCCTCCCAAAGTGCTTGGATTACAGGCGTGAGCCAC
>NW_012114833.1:1925023-1926881 GCF_000951035.1 Colobus angolensis palliatus | reverse complement strand
GGAGCTAACATCATTGTGTGTTTGGGATTTAGGGAGACAGTCACCTTGTTCAGTCCTTAGGACCCACACTCTTAGGAAGGGCTGCTTATTCTTCCCGCCTGGGGCAGTTACTCCCACCTTTCCTGATGCCTCTGGTTGCCAGGCTTCGGGCTGGGCACCACAGACTCACAGATGCATTGGACACAGCTCCTGGCCTTCAGGAGTCCATCTTGGTGTTTTGTGGAGAACCAGGAAGTGTTTTGCTGCCCTCCTTTCTTATTCCAGAACCAGCATGGGATTCAAAATTGAAGTCCAGCAGTGAGAGAGCTAACATTGTCTTCCCACTGAAACTGGTTGAAAGGAGGAGGTTAGGGAAGCCTCCCTTTGCTTTCTTACTGGCTCTTCCCTGAGTCTGCTTCCTGGGGATGGTTGGTTTAAGCCTTGAGAACTCAGATCAGTCTATGCCAGTGGTTCTCAAACCTGAGCATGCATCAGCATTCTCTAAAGAGCTTGTTGGAACACAAAGTGCTGGGCCTCCCCACTGAGTTTCTGATGCAGTGGGCCTAGGGGAAGGGCCTGAGATTCGGCGTTTCTAATAACTTCCCAGGCGTGGCCGGTGATGCTGGTCCAGGACCACACTCTGAGAAGCACTGTTTCATTGTTGCACACAGAAGGACCTTGACTTGCTGTTGCTGAAATTCAGGTCACTTCATTCGCTTCATTCAGCCAACAGTATCCCTTCAAGTCACCCACTACAGGGTTTTGTTTTTTGTTGTTTTTGTTTTTGAGACGGAGTCTTGCTCTGTCACCCAGGCTGGAGTACAGTGGCACAGTCTTGGCTCACTGCCCCCTCCGCCCCCCAGGTTCAAGCAATTCTCCTGCCTCAGTCTCCCGAGTAGCTGGGATTACAGGCTCGCACCACCATGCATGGCTAATTTTTGTATTTTTAGTAGAGGCGGGGTTTCACCATGTTGGCCAGGATGGTCTTGATCGTTGACCTCATGACCCGCCCATCTCGGCCTCCCAAATCTTCTTTTCTTAAAATAACATGTGGAGACAGTTGACATTTCAGAGTAATCTCAAATGTGTAGATTCTCTGGGTAACTAAGAAAAATTCTTGCTGCTTGCTGATAATGTTGTGAAGATAAATGCTAGTTCTGGGGGGAGGAGGGAGTAAGAACAAGTTTCTTGTGTGTGTGCGTGTACAGTCCAGCTCTGCAATTTCCTTTTCAGACTTTTTGAGATTCTAAGGTGGTTCAAATTGTTGCTGACCTCACTCAGGTAGAATGAACGATTCCTGACATTTATAGGACCCTGTGCCTTCACTGCATTCCATGCAAGGCTGGCCAGGAAAGGGGAACTGAGGCTGAATGAATGAACCTCAGTGGCCTCCCCAGAGGCAGCCAGCTTGCAGGCTGAGTAGTCCGAATGCCACCAGAGATGAGTTTATGTGCAGAAAAGGCCCATTTGAGGTGCAGCTGGAATTGCCACTTGAGATGTTTGACGCTGCTCTTCTGTCCCCGCTTCTGATCTGAATCCCCCCTTCCAGAATAGGCCATCCTGCCAGCTGGGATCAAGGACTGAGCATCCTCCAGGTCTGTCATGTAACCCTGACAGCAGGGTGGGTTTTCAGTTGCGCCATTTGTGCCCAGCGCCGTGCATGTGTGTTATCTCCTCCAGCCCTCTTCAGACACCCAGCTCTTAGCAGTTGGCCAAATGGGTGTGGTTAGGGATAGAGGTGAGATTAGGGTGCTCGTGAGTTGGAAACAGAGTGAAATAATTTTTAAATTCATGATCTCTTTTCCTTGGGGGCGGGTAGAGTCAGGCTTACCTGCTGGGCAATGTGGCTGGTGAAGAAGGGATCAGAGCCATTTCTCTT
>NW_012114833.1:1923114-1924973 GCF_000951035.1 Colobus angolensis palliatus | reverse complement strand
GCCGCTCCCGGGGGCTCTCGTCGCTGTTCACGGTTGTCCCCTGCCTGTCGTGCCACACGGCGGCGCCGGGCATGAGCGCTTCCACGTCCGGCTCCGGGCCGGAGCCCAAGCCCCAGCCCCAGCCCGTGCCCGAACCGGAGCGGGGACCGCTGTCAGAACAGGTGTCAGAGGCAGTTTCGGAGGCAGTGCCAAGATCGGAGCCTGTGTCTGAGACGACGTCTGAGCCGGAACCAGGGGCTGGGCAGGCATCGGAACTGCTGCAGGGGTCGCGGCCGGGATCAGAGTCAAGTTCAGGTGTAGGGGCTGGGCCCTTCACTAAGGCCGCATCAGAGCCGCTCTCCCGAGCGGTGGGGAGCGCGCCCTTTCTCAGACCCGAGTCGGGATCGCTGCCAGCGTTAAAGCCCCTGCCTCTTCTGCGACCAGGACAGGCGAAGACTCCTCTTGGGGTTCCAATGTCGGGGACTGGCACGACCTCCAGTGCCCCACTGGCCTTACTGCCTCTGGACAGCTTCGAGGGCTGGCTCCTCAAGTGGACCAACTATTTGAAGGGCTACCAGCGCCGCTGGTTCGTGCTGGGCAATGGTTTGCTCTCTTACTACAGGTATGGCAGCGCCAGGGTGGGACATGGGGGTTGGAGGGTGATGATGCTGCAGGGATGGTGATGGAGGGCCTCCAGGGTTGGGGGACACTGCCGCTAGTCTAAAGATGTTTAGGGGCGTGCGTTCCAGCAGGAGGAGGCACACTTCTGGCCCGCCGCCAAGGGCTGGGGGCCCTGACCTCTGGCAAGGTTGAATGTGATCTGTGGACATGACCTCTGGCAAACTTGGATTTTTGGGCAAGTGGGGAGGTAAGGGAGCAATCTGGGGCCTCAGTTCTCTCCTGCTTGGCAGTTGTGGGGCTTGGGGCAGCTAGCTAGAGTCAGCCCTTCAAAGTCCTTGCCCTTTCTGGGTCCGGAGCTAACATCATTGTGTGTTTGGGATTTAGGGAGACAGTCACCTTGTTCAGTCCTTAGGACCCACACTCTTAGGAAGGGCTGCTTATTCTTCCCGCCTGGGGCAGTTACTCCCACCTTTCCTGATGCCTCTGGTTGCCAGGCTTCGGGCTGGGCACCACAGACTCACAGATGCATTGGACACAGCTCCTGGCCTTCAGGAGTCCATCTTGGTGTTTTGTGGAGAACCAGGAAGTGTTTTGCTGCCCTCCTTTCTTATTCCAGAACCAGCATGGGATTCAAAATTGAAGTCCAGCAGTGAGAGAGCTAACATTGTCTTCCCACTGAAACTGGTTGAAAGGAGGAGGTTAGGGAAGCCTCCCTTTGCTTTCTTACTGGCTCTTCCCTGAGTCTGCTTCCTGGGGATGGTTGGTTTAAGCCTTGAGAACTCAGATCAGTCTATGCCAGTGGTTCTCAAACCTGAGCATGCATCAGCATTCTCTAAAGAGCTTGTTGGAACACAAAGTGCTGGGCCTCCCCACTGAGTTTCTGATGCAGTGGGCCTAGGGGAAGGGCCTGAGATTCGGCGTTTCTAATAACTTCCCAGGCGTGGCCGGTGATGCTGGTCCAGGACCACACTCTGAGAAGCACTGTTTCATTGTTGCACACAGAAGGACCTTGACTTGCTGTTGCTGAAATTCAGGTCACTTCATTCGCTTCATTCAGCCAACAGTATCCCTTCAAGTCACCCACTACAGGGTTTTGTTTTTTGTTGTTTTTGTTTTTGAGACGGAGTCTTGCTCTGTCACCCAGGCTGGAGTACAGTGGCACAGTCTTGGCTCACTGCCCCCTCCGCCCCCCAGGTTCAAGCAATTCTCCTGCCTCAGTCTCCCGAGTAGCTGGGATTACAGGCTCGCACCACCATGCA
>NW_012114833.1:1918258-1919202 GCF_000951035.1 Colobus angolensis palliatus | reverse complement strand
TTTTTTTTTGTATTTTTAGTAGAGACAGGATTTCACCGTGTTGGCCAGGCTGGTCTCGAACTCCTGACCTCGTGATCTGCTTGCCTCAGCCTCCCAAAGTGCTGGAATAACAGGTGTGAGCCACCGAGCCCAGCCTAGAAGGCAAGATTCTTATTCCATTACTTGGCATTCTTAATTATATGCTTATTTGGATACTAACAAGGAGAATATAGGAATATGGTTTTTTGTTCAATGTTGGTTTTTTTTTTTTTTTATTGCAGGAAGTTCCCTTTGAAAAAATTTATCCCTAGTTCTTATCTCACAGGGAAATGTGAGTTCATAAAATTAGAGAAGAATTCCTAAATGATACAGAATTTTCAAAGGTATTGTCATCAGCAAGTTTTTATGGAGAAAGTATTCCAAACACAATTTTTATCTACATTAATGACAACAATTCTTAGGTTAGGCAAACTTCTGTTTTGTTGTATACCAGTTGTCTGCTTGGTGACATTATAAATGACATTTATTTCTCAGGAAATGATTTCAAACAGAAGCATTTTAAATTATTTATTTATTGTTCATACTGATCTATGCTTAGTAATGGCTAAGCCAGTTAGCAAAGAATGCCTCCCAGAAATTAGCCTGGGTCTGTAAGAAAGATAGCTGCAGTCAAGTGAAAATAAATTTTGAAAGTCCTTGACTGGGCACAGTGGCTCATGTCTGTAATCCCAGCACTTTGGGAGACCGAGGCAGGTGGATCACCTGAGGTCAGGAGTTCGAGACCAGCTTAACTAACATGGTGAAACGCCGTCTTTAGTAAATAATAAAAAAAAAAATTTAGCTAGGCATAGTGACGCATGCCTGTAATCCCAGCTACTCAGGAGGCTGAGGCAGGAGAATCTCTTGAACCTAGGAGGCAGAGGTTGTAGTGAGCTGAGTGCTATTGCACTCCAGCCTGGGCAACA
>NW_012114833.1:1917290-1918208 GCF_000951035.1 Colobus angolensis palliatus | reverse complement strand
CCACCCTCCTCAGCCTCCCAAACTGCTGCGATTACAGGCATGAGCCACTGAGCCTGGCTATGCAGTCATCTTTAACCTTGTTTTAAAAAGGGTTTCTAATATATAGAGTATGTTATTTTTGCAGGACTTATTTTGACTGTTGTATAAAGTCCAGGGTGCAAATGTGGCACCTTTTACTTTTGCATTTTCCTGACGATGGGTCACTACAAACATTCTTGTATGTGTGCAGGAATTTCTCTTGGGTATAATTTCTGGGTTGTAGAGAATTGTGAATGTTCATCTTACATAATGCCAAACTGTTTCCCAAAGCAGCTGCACAAATTTATATTCCCACTGGTCACGAAAAAGAGATTCTGTGGATCCTTATCCTTTGCAACACTTGGTATTGTTAGTATTGATTTTGCCAATCGAATAGAAACTATGATCGCTCATTGTGGTCCTGACCTGCATTTCCATTTCCATTATTTTTACCTTAATAGCGAAAGAATGGGGGTTTGGATTAAAATTTCTCCTTTCAGTGTGACTTCCTCGGGTACACTTCTGCCCTGAATTTTGCTCGAGAAGCTCATTTGATTGCTTAAGTATATTCTAAGGAAGAAAGCACATTTTACCAATAGTTGGGCTTAGTAACATTCGTATTATTAGGAATTTTTTAAAATGCTCTTTATAAATATCATGTGTAAAAAGTGTTTCTACGAGATATTGATAATTGTTGGCAGATTTTTACTTCTTTCTGACAATGTGCTTGGAATATAAATAAGACAGAACACAAGATTCTGTCGCCCAGGCTGGAGTGCAGTGGCGCGATCTCGGCTCGCTATGACCTCTGCCTCCCAGGTTCAAGCAATTCTCCTGCCATAGCCTCCGGAGTAGCTGGGATTACAGAGGCATGCCACCACACCCAGCTAATTTTTTTTT
>NW_012114833.1:1909497-1911444 GCF_000951035.1 Colobus angolensis palliatus | reverse complement strand
TTTTTTGAGATGGAGTTTTGCTCTTGTTTACCAGGCTGGAGTGCAGTGGCATGATCTCGGCTCACCACAACCTCTGCCTCCCGGATTTAAGCGATTATCCTGCCTCAGCCTCTCGAGTAGCTGGGATTACAGGCATGCACCACCATGCCTGGCTAATTTTGTATTTTTAGTAGAGTCAGGGTTTCTCCATGTTGGCCAGGCTGGTCTCGAACTCCTTACTTTATGTGATCCACCCGCCTCGGCCTCCCAAAGTGCTGGGATTACAGGCGGGAGCCACTGCGTCCGGCCTCCCCAGTATTTTTGAGCCTTTGGTGGAGTATCAGCTGTGAGTTCTTCAGCTGCTGCTTTTGAACCTTGTACTTTTCTCAGGGAGGGTCTGTTAATCCAAGATTAGGGCCTGACAAGAAGTCTGAAATGTTTGTGACATTTCAGCCTACTCTAGCTTTGGTCATATTGTTTATTGTTTATTGATCTCCTGCAGTGACCACAATGTGCAAGGCAGTGTGAGTAACAGACCTGCATACCACTGTCACACAACTGGAGTGGAGGAGAGGTGGGGAAGTGTGCACACACCCTGGTCATTCAGTAAGAGGCCAAAAGGTTCAGGCAAAGTGCTTTGTGGGAGCCCCTGGATAGTCAAACATGCAGCTTTCACTTCCCCTGTAGTCTTTTGGGATAAAGCTGGCAAACTATGTCAGTAAAGAAGGAGAGGTCTATGAAAAGACTGTGAGGTTCCCTAGAACAAGATCAATATATGCTTATCCCAAGGGGAAAGAGAGGGGAAGTGGGGCCTATTCCCTGGATGACTGCTGGATGCTGACACATGGAGAGAGTAGATGGTAAGAAACACCTCTGAATAAAATTGAAACTGGCAGCTTGGTGTGTGGTGAATCACACAGCAGGTGTCACCACACAGAGATGTGGCTTTAAGAGGCCCCTTTCATAATCATACACATGGAGCAAACTGTCAATAAGTTTTGGGGTCATGCTGGGTGCTCTACACTTTTTTCTTTTATGTGCAATGCTTTGCCATGTTGCCTTACTTTTTTTTTTTTTTTTTTTTGAGTACTTGGAGTTCTGATTGCTTAGTGATGCTTCATTCCATTTGGCATCTTGTCACATGCGCAGCCACAGCTCTACATTTAATACCGATTTAACAATCTTGACTCACACCATTCGATCTGCATTGCTGGGCCATTGCCTGAAACCAAGAGGAGGGCAGATGGCATGGCTGAGCTTGCATAGGAAACTGCCAGATTGCGTTGTCCTTTGAAGCAGCAGGAGGTGCTGCCTTCCTAATACAGGGTGTGGTTTCCCTGGGCTCACCAGATGAAACCCTGACCCTGGGCATGACAGTCACTGTCCTTCACAGCCAGGTCCCGCCTCTCTTTTCCCTATCACTCATCTTCCTCCAGCCTTGACCCTTCTTCTAACAAACTTGCCTTACTCCCCCTTTGCAAGCCACATGCATTTCATTCCTCACTCCAGATCTTCCTGCCATCCCCTTAGCCAGAAGGACCCCTCCTCATTGCTGCTGAAATCACTAGCTGGGCAGGCATGGACCTATATGGATTTTCTGCAGTGATCTGGAGGAACTGTCCTTCCTCTGGATGCCTTTTTGGGTATTATTTCATTTGGCCATGCACCCCATCAGCTGGGTATTCGTCCTCTCTCCATTAGATCAAGACCTCCCTCCTCCCCACCAGAACATGGGACCATGTCTTCTCACTGTAGTGTCCTCTAGAGTGCTGGGCCTAGGGCCTTATACTTGGAAGACTCTCAAATTTCATTGAAGCTTTTTTTTTTTTTTTTTTTTTTTGCGACGGAGTCTAGCTTTGTCGCCTCTGGAGTGCAGTGGCGTGATCTCAGCTCACTGCAACCTCCGCCTCCCATGTTCAAGCGATTCTTCTGCCTCAGCCTCCCGAGTAGGTGGGATTACAGGCTCGC
>NW_012114833.1:1906442-1908012 GCF_000951035.1 Colobus angolensis palliatus | reverse complement strand
CCTCCCAAAGTGCTGGCTTGAGCCACCGCGCCCGGCCCCCCTCATATCATTTTAAAGTGAATTCTAAATATGATATTTTACCTGTGAGTGTTTCAGTATATATCTGTAAAGGATAAATATTTTTTTATTTTTATTTTTTTGAGATGGAGTCTCTTCTGTCACCCAGGCTGGAGTGCCGTGGCATGATCTTGGCTCACTGCAACCTCTGCCTCCTGAGTTCAAGCAATTCTTCCACCGCAGCCTCCCTAGTAGTTGGGATTATAGGCACCTCCCATCATTCTCTGCTAATTTTTTTATTTTTGTAGAGATGGAGTTTCACAGGCATGAGCCACTGTGCTCAGCCAAGGGTAAGGATTTTAAAAACATATCCACAGGCCAGGGGGGTTGGCTCATGCCTGTAATCCCAGCACTTTGGGAGGCCAAGGTGAGTGGATCACCTGAGGTCAGGAGCTCGAGACCATCCTGACCAACATGGTGAAAACCCATCTCTACTAAATATAAAAAATTAGCTGGGTGTGGTGGCGGGTGCCTGTATTCCCAGCTATTGGGGAGGCTGAGGCAAGAGAATCACTTGAACCCAAGAAGCGGAGGTTGCAGCGAGCTGAGGCTGCGCTGTTGCACTCTAGCCTGGGCAACAAGAGCGAAAACTCTGTCTCAATAATAATAATAATAATAATAATACAATAAAATAAATAAATAAAAACATATCCACAATACCACTATTACAACTAAAACAAATTAACAATAATTCCTTATCATCAGATATCCAATCAGTGTTCACAGTTTCAGTGGTTTCAAATGTCATGAATTTTTTTTTTTGATATGTTTGTTTGTATCAGGACCCAAACAATATCTACCCGTAGAATTTCCCACAGTCTGGATTTTGCTGATGGCATTTTCTTGGTGTAGGTTAACATGTTCCTCTCTCCTCCATGTTAGTTTGACAGATGGATCTAGAAAGTTGAATAGGTGGTGGTGTGTTCTTCTATCAGGAGCTGGTGGCTTCTCTTTTTTTGTGATGTTAGCAGCTAGTGATGATCAATCTTAGATTAGTCTAAATCTTTTTTTTTTTTTTGAGATGGAATCTCGCTCTGTCACCCAGGCTGGAATGCAGTGGTGTGATCTTGGCTCACTTCAGCCTCTGCCTACTAGGTTCAAGCGACTCTCTGCCTCAGCCTCCTGAGTAGCTGGGATCACAGGCATGTGCTACCATACCTGGCTGATTTTTGTATTTTTTGTAGAGACGGGGTTTCACCGCGTTAGCCAGGATGGTCTCGATCTCCTAACCTCGTGATCCGCCCTCCTCAGCCTTCCAAAGTGCTGGGATTACAGGCGTGGGCCACCGCGCCTGGCCAGTGTTTTTTTTTTTTTTTTGAGACGGAGTCTCACTCTGTCGCCAGGCTGGAGTGCAGTGGTGCGACTTTGGCTCACTGCAAAGTCCACCTCCCAGCTTCAAGTGATTCTCCTGCTTCAGCCTCCCGAGTAGCTGGGACTACAGGTGCACACCACCACACCTGGCTAATTTTTGTATTTTTAGTAGAGACAGGGTTTCACCATGTTGGCCAGGATG
>NW_012114833.1:1904295-1906007 GCF_000951035.1 Colobus angolensis palliatus | reverse complement strand
TTGTTTTTGAAATGGAGTCTCGCTTTGTTGCCCGGGCTGGAGTGCAGTGGCACAATCTCAGCTTACTGTATTCTCTGCCTCCCAGGTTCAAGCAATTCTCCTGCCTCAGCCTCCTGAGTAACTGGGATTATAGACGTGCACCACCATGCCTGGCTAATTTTTTTGGTATTTTTAGTAGAGACAGGGTTTCACCATGTTGGCCAGGCTGGTCTTGAACTCCTGACCTCAGGTAATCCCCCTCCTCAGCCTCCCAAAGTGCTGGAATTACAGGCATGAGCCACTGTGCCCCGCCTTAGCAAGAATACTTCTACAAAGAAAAACTTCCCCTCATCTGCTACTCGTTGGTAACTCAGAGGTGCAGTTTACGCAGGAAGAGCAGAATCAGTGCTTGACTCTTTCCTGAAATTTTTCTTTCCACAAGTTTTCAAAATAATGAGTTGGTACTTCTGTTCTAGTGGTGGCCAATTAGTTGTGTTTTCTTAAGTATCATTACATTCTCATAGATATGAGCATGTTTGATGTGTTTCCCACTGCTATCACTACCCTTAAAGATGCTCATGTTGTCTGGCCATGTCTTTAGTTAGTGGAAGGCTCTTCAAGTTGGCCCTAGAGTCCTTTGGAAGGACCCCTGGTAGAATTAGGGTTTAATAGCTTCATTGCTGTCTGGCTTGAAAACATGTTCCTGGCTTTTCTTGTACTTATTTTACATATATATATATGTATGTATTTTTTGACACAGGGTCTCACTCTGTCACCCAGGGTGGAGCACAGTGGTGCGATCTCAGCTCACTGTAACCTCTGCCTCCCAGGTTCAAGCGATTCTCCTGTCTCAGCCTCCCTAGAGCTGGGATTACAGGCATGTGCCACCATACCAGGCTTATTTTTGTAGTTTTAGTAGAGATGGGGTTTCACCATCTTGGCCAGGCTGGTCCCAAACTCCTGACCTCAGGCGATCTGCCCGCCTCGGGAATCGGGGCGTGAGTCATCACGCCCAGCCTTGTACTTGTCTTGTCCTAGGCCTGGAGTCAGCCATTTCTCCAAGGAGCCACATTTCTTTTTGGTGGGAAGTAGTGTTTGAAGATCATAATCTTGGTGCCATAAGGGGTCATTGTCACCCAGTTGGTCATTGTTTTTAGGTCTTTTTAGTGTATAGAGCTAGGAAATATATACATATTTATGTATGTATATATACATATTTATGTATGTTTAAAAGCTAGGAAAATCTGTATTTGTTATACAGAGCTAGGAAAATATATATTTATGCAACATTTGATATATATATGTACATACATATATATACATATACATTTATATCCTAGCTTGGTATAAAACAAACATGGCCGGGCACAGTGGCTCACGCCTGTGATCCCAGCACTTTGGGAGGCCGAGGCGGGCAGATCACGAGGTCAGGAGATTGAGACCATCCTGGCTAACACAGTGAAACCCCGTCTCTACCAAAAATACAAAAAATTAGCCGGGCGTGGTGGTGGGCGCCTGTAGTCCCAGCTACTTGGGAGGCTGAGGCAGGAGAATGGTGTGAACCCGGGAGGTGGAGCTTGCAGCGAGCGAGCCGAGATAGCACCACTGCAGTCCAGCCTGGGCGACAGAGCGAGACTCTGTCTCAAAAAAAAAAGTACAATATGTTTGTTCTCTTTAAAAATAGAATATATTATCAGTTCATACTGGTATTCTCAACACAAAATTAAGACCAG
>NW_012114833.1:1902326-1903850 GCF_000951035.1 Colobus angolensis palliatus | reverse complement strand
CTGTAGAAAGATCTTTGTCACTTTATTCAGCTAATGCTCAGACTTCAGACTGGGCTTCATACATCTCTCCCAGAGGTGCTCACGTGACACAAAAGGTGCAGGCCAACACTGGTGTAACACTCAGGATAATGCAAGTGACCCAAAGGGAGATCAGTGGCAAGTGGGTCCATGGGGAAGCAACTCTTTGAGAAAGACAGAGCGTGTCAAACTGTTTCAGACGCTGTTCTCCAGATCTCCTTTACCATTGGTAGTTTTTGCCTCCAGCTTCCTCCTCACCCTCCTCCTCTTTCTTCTCCAAACCTTGGGACTTGAACTAATCCTCCCACCTCACCTTTTCCTCCCACCTGGCAGAATGACATCTTTGTTCCTCTAGAGCAGTACATCAACTGGGAGAGGAGGAGCCCGGGAAATTCTTGTTGAACTGAAATGTGCTCAAGCCTTCCCACCTCCTTCATTTGCCCTGGGAGAAGAGTGCCAGATGTGTATTTGTTGGTTCTGGGTCCTTTGAAAGTATTATGTAAGGATGTGGATGGTCATTTCCATGAGGTCAGGGCTCCCAATTGCTATGGAACCTCAGCATCCTGTCTCATCCTTTTGCACATTGTATGAAATGAAAAGCAGAAAACTGATCAAGAATAGAATATTGCAGGAAATAATGTTTTATATGTGTGTGGATCTACTTCATCACACTTCCAGTCTTCATGACCTGGGAGGGAACCGGAGCATCCACGATCACGCTCATTTTACAGATGGGGAAAACAAGGCACAGAAAGTGTAGTTGCTTTGTCTAAGGCCCAGCAACTTGCATTACTGTTCATCGTTTCCTTCCATATACAGGTTGTATCTTGGGGTCATTATGGACATAACATCAGCTCTTTATTCTTTTATTTATTTATCCAGCAATATGTTTATCTAGTGTCCTCTATGCGCCAGGCCTGCTTGGGCTGCCAGTAAAGGAAGGAGCCCTGGTTTTTTGGTTTGTTTTTGTTTATTTTGAGATGTAGTCTCACTCGATATTACCCAGGCTGGAATGGTGCAGTGGCACCATCACGGCTCACTGCAGGCTCGATGTTCTGCACTCAAGCAATCCTTCCACCTCAGCCTCCAGAGTAGCTGGGACTACAGGCATGCATCACCACACTTGGCTAATTTTTTATTTCTTTGTAGAGATTAAGCCTCACTATGTTGTCCTGGTTGGTTTCAAACTCCTGGCTTCAAGCACTCCACCCACCTTGGCCTTCCAAAGTGTTGGGATTACAGGTGTGAGTGAGCCACGGTGCCCGGCTGGAGCCCTGGTGTTTATACTCAGTCCTGTACCTGCAGACCCTGAGCCTGTCAGGCAGGGGCCAGTTGCCTGAACTTTGGCAGAAACTCAGATTCACTTTCTTTTTTTCCCACAGAGATTTTCAACAAGTATAGAAAGAGTCCCCCAAATAAACAATGTCTCTGGCAGCTGTCCCCATCCCAGGGCAGCAGAGGTATAGAAGCCATTGTGGCTTCTCCCCAGAATGACAAATACAGAGA
>NW_012114833.1:1898368-1900302 GCF_000951035.1 Colobus angolensis palliatus | reverse complement strand
AACAACAACAACAAAGAAACACAAAAACAAACAAACAAAAAAACTGTATAATAGTTTTGAAGCATCTGGGATCCTGGGTTTCTCTCTGTATTTGTCATTCTGGGGAGAAGCCAGGCATGGTGGCGCGCACCTGTAGTCCCAGCTGCTCAGGAGGCTGAGGCAGGAGAATTGTTTGAACCTGGGAGGCGGAGATTGCAGTGAGCCCAGTGAGCTGAGATCGTGCTACTGCACTCCAGCTTGGGTGACAGAGCAAGACTTCATCTCAAAAAAAAAAAAAAGACTTGTTCAAGATTTCACAACTAGTGAATTGCATAGCCAGAGTGAAGCCCAGATCGGCTATGTCCCAAGTCCAAAGCTTTACTACATCTTAGTTACTACACTGTCCTGACCCCTTTTCCCCTAAAAGCTTTGAAAATAAATGTGTTTGAATTAGTGATCCTTCCAATATACCCTTTGTCTGCTTTAAGTATGCGGTTGTCTAGCTGCTGGGTGGATTTTCCATTATATTCCATTAATTAAGTATATTCCATTAATATACTTAATACGTATATTAAGTATACGTTTCCTGGGTGGAACACGTTGAAAGCATCTTTTAGGACTCTTCCTGGGTGCCAGTGTTTCTCGCAGTTCCAGATTGCCTAGCTCTTAAGTATCATACTGAAATGTTACTCTCAGATCATGGATAGAAGAACCATATCCTTCATAGTCAGTGTCTAACAGTTGCTAGGTTGTAATATCCTCTAGGCTGTAAAGATAGTGGAAAATCAAGCCCCTGCCCCAACTTGAGCCTGGGAGGTTGAGGCTGCAATGAGCTGTGATCATGCCACTGCACTCCAGCCTGGGCAATAGAGCAAGACCCTGTCTAAATAAATAAATAACATTTTAAAAATAAAGCAAAATACTCCATTGGTTCCCAACCCATGTTGGGAAGAAAAGAAAAAAAAAATCATAAAAATAAAATAATTTTTAAATCACATTGTGATTTAAAATTCAGGCAGATTCCATATCTTGGCTATTGTGAATAGTTCTACAATAAATATGGAAGTGTAGATATCTCTTCAACACACTGATTTTTTTCCTTGTGATTTTTTTTATTGTGGTAAAAAACACGTAACATAAAATTTACTATCTTAACTATTTTTAAGTGTACAGTTCAGTAGCATTGCGTATATTCACATTGTTGTGAAACACATCTCCAAAACGTTTGCATCCTGCAAATATGAAACTCTATGTTCATTAGACAACTCCTCCCATTTTTCCCTTTCCCTACCCCTGGTAACCACCATTCTACTTTCTATTTCTTTTTATTTGAGACAGAGTTTCACTCTTGTTTTCCAGGCTAGAGTGCAATGGTACAATCTTGGCCCACTACAACCTCCACCTCCCGGGTTCAAGTAATTCTCCTGCCTTAGCCTCCCGAGTAGCTGGGATTACAGGTGCCCACCACCATGCCCGGCTAATTTTTGTATTTTAGTAGAGAGAGATGGGGTTTCAGCATGTTGGCCAGGCTGGTCTTGAACTCCTGACCTCAGGTGATCTGCCCACCTCGGCTTCCCAAAGTGCTGGGATGAGCCGCTGCCCCTGGCCTACCATTCTACTTTCTGTTTCTGTGAACTTGACTGCTTTAGATACCTCGTAAAATGGAATCATACAGTATTTGTCTTTTCGTGACTGGCTTACTTCACTTTGTATAATGTCCTCAAGTTTCATAGGAGTCATAGCATGTGTCAAAATTTCCTTCCTTTATAAGGCTGAATAATACTCCATTTTGTGTATAGATCATATTTTGCTTATTCATTTATGATTTTCATTTATTATTGCTCATTCATTTATTATCAAATGTCAACGGACATTTCAGTTGCTCCCTCTTCTTGGCTATTGGGAATAGTGCTGCTATGAACATGGATGTGCAAATATCTCGAGACCCTGCTTTC
>NW_012114833.1:1884001-1890048 GCF_000951035.1 Colobus angolensis palliatus | reverse complement strand
GGGGTTTCTCCATGTTGGCCAGGCTGGTCTCGAACTTCTGACCTCAGGTGATCCACCTGCCTCAGCCTCCCAAAGTGCTGGGATTACAGGCCTGAGCCACTGCACCCGACTGAGCATCTTTTCATATGCTTGTTGATCGTTTGTATAACATTTTTAGAGAAATGTCTATTCAAATCCTTTGTTTGTTTGTTTTTGTTTTTGTTTTTGAGACAGAGTCTCACACGGTCGCCTGGGCTGAAGTGCAATGGCGCGATCTTGGCTCACTGCAACCTCCGCCTCCCAGGTTCAAGCGATTGTCCTACCTCAGCCTTCTGAGTAACTGGGATTACAGGCGCCCACCACCATGCCCAGCTACTTTTTTGTATTTTTTGTAGAGATGGGGTTTCACCATGTTGGCCAGGCTGTTCTCGAACTCCTGACCTCAAGTGATCCGCCCACCTCAGCCTCCCAAAGTGTTGGAATTACAGGCGTGAGCCATGGTGCCTGGCCCCTTTGCTCATTTTTTAATCATTTATTTGATTTTTGTTGTTGAGTTGTAGAAGTTCTTCTTACATTATGGACATTAACCCACTGTCAGATATATGATTAGCAAATATTTTCTCCTATTCCATAAGTTTCCTTTTTACTTTGTTGATTGTGTCCTTCAATGGACATAGGACATAGGTTCAATGTAGTCCCATTTGTCTGTTTTTGCTTTTGTTTCCTATGCTTTTGGTGTCATATCCAAGAAATCATTGCCAAATCCAATGTCATGAAACTTTTTGCCTATTTGTTTTCTGGGAGTTGTACAGATGTTACATTTAGGCATTTAAATCTGTTTTGTTTTAATTTTACTGATTTTTTTTTTTTTTATTTTTTGTGGAGACAGGGTCTCCCTATGTTGCTCAGGCTGATCTTGAACTCCTGGCCTCAAGTGATTCTCCCACCTCAGCCTCCCAAGTAGCTGGGATTACAGGCAGCCACTGCACCTTGCTGGGTCTTTAACCCATTTTGAGTTAATTTTTGCATATGGTGTGAGATAAGGGTCTAACTTCATTCTTTTGCATAAGAACATCCAGTTTTTTCGACATCATTTGTTGACGAGACTGTCCTTTCCCCCACTGAGTGGTCTTGGCATCCCTGTCAAAGATCATTTGACCAGGGAGAAAATCAAGGCCTTTTGAAAAACACCTACACTAAGGGGAAATGACAACATGTTTCAATGGCCAGCTGCAGCTATGCCATCCAGGACCAGACGGGAAGTTACATCCAGGAAGGTGTACATCTAAGGTCCCTTCTCACATCTCTAGGCTTTGCTAACTAGCTATAAAGCCCTGTACTTACAAAAAGAGTGATTGCTATAGCCTGTAAGAAAGTAGATGGAAGTCAAAAGCAGATTCTTAGGTTGCTGACAAAGATTGCTGGTTGAGACTCGTATTTTGACACTTAGAGTCTCCTTATTCATCTTCTATTCATCTCAAATATATGCCACCATGACTCCCACTCAGGACTGGCCTCATCTCTGCCTCTCCAGCATCATCATCTGCTGCTGAACCCATGCTCCACTGTGACACCCCAGTGACAGTGGGCTCTGTGTACATTCTGACAGGCGAGGGTGGGCGGGAGTTAGAACCAAGTCCTCAGCTCACCTGTGCTCCTGGATCAAGCAACTTCAAAACACATTGCCCAGAGGTGATTTAAACTCAGATGTTAAAGCAGCGGTGGTTTACTCTTGCTTGAGGGTCCGCAGATGACCAGGGCAGGTCTCCTTCAGGCAGTGGCACTTGGGAGTAAGCTAGGAGATGTGTCTTCCCGTTGTGATGGCAGAAGTACAGGAGGGTAAGCGGGAGTCACAGCATCCCAGCTTGAGCCTGCATACCCTCACTCCATTCCACATTCCATTGGCTGAATCAAGGCACACGGCCCTGTCCAGTATCAGTTGGGTGGGAAGATATCCATTCCCCATTCTAGAGGATCCTGCAAAGTCCAGTGGCAAAGGTTTTGGACTTATAATTGTAGTTCAGGGATGGCAGAAAGAATTGGGAGAAATGCTTCAGTCTGCCACAGCCTCTAACCTCCCTTCTAACGATCACACTCTTTAGTCTCTTTATCTGTAGAATAAGAGGACTGGGCTAGGTGATGTCTGGGGTTCCTTCTAGCCTTACCTTTCTGAAAATGTGATGGGAAACCATCTGGAAGGAGGAGGAGGAGGGATGAGATATCAAATATCATCTGTATGCTTGGCACTGGGCTTGACACATCAAGGGATTCGGGAAATGTCCGTTGACTTAATGGCTTGGAGATCTGAGTCCAGGAGGCCAGGAATCTGGTGACTGACCCTGGTAGGGAAAGAATGGGGGATGCTTTAGCTGGGCCTCAGGTGTTCACTGGCCTTCCTGCCCCTGGGGCCACAGGCCCTGGGCACTGCTGTTGGAGTTGCAACTTTACAACTTCGGAGTTGGGGTGACAGCATCCGGGTCCTTGTCTCCTTTTTTTTTTTTTTTTTTTTTTTCCCTGCCATTACTAACAGATTTGTTGCAGTAATGGCCTGGGCCCTTGCTCCTGAGCCCTGGTGCGGCATGGGAACAGGGCTGATGGTGTGTTCTGGTTCTCAGACTTGGGAGCCTTGCCGGCAGACTGAGTGGGAACTTTTTGCTGAGTTGTTCATGCACTGTGACAGGAAAGGCAACTTTGAATTTTTTATTTTTAGAAAATAAAATAATTTTGCTAGATACAGGCATGGAAGCAATTTTCTTCTTTGGAATCCTGCAGTTCTCCTAAGTTTAAATTTATTTTATCTGTCAGCTTACCGAGCCTTTGCCTTTTAGAGATGGGATTGGAGTGTTCTTAACCTTGAACTGATTCCCGTTGTGCCTTCTCTCCAGCCTGTACTTACCTAAGTGCCTTGCAGCCCTCTCAACATTATCCCTGGCTTCAGGCTACTGCCCTCCTCACTCCCCCTCTCTTTCAACCTTAGTTTGTGCTCAGTGGCAATGTGTCATTATGTGTGCATGTGCAGCTGGGTGGCAGGACCAGTAGCTCATGTTTTGTCTGTTACCTCCCAGAAGCCCCAGCCCACAATAAATCAGTGTTCAGTAACTGATAGCCAGCCACACACTGCACAGATGTGCCATGAATGGGAAGCTGATTAGATTTTCCAGGTCCCTGGAAAAGTTGCATGGTGTGGTGGCAGAAGAATCTCTAGGTAGGAAAGGAACTTAAAAGTCACCAAGGCCAGGCACGGTGGCTCACACCTGTAATCCCAGCACTTTGGGAGGCTGAGGTAAATGGATCACTTGAGGCCAGGAGTTTGAGACCAGCCTGGCCAACATGGCGAAATCCCTTCTCTACCAAAAATATAAAATAAGCCAGGTGTGGTGGCACACCCCTGTAATCCGAGCTACTTGGAAGGCTGAGGCAGGAGAATTGCTTGAACCAAAGAGGCAGAGGTTGCAGTGAGCTAAGATGGCACCACTGCACTCCATCCTAGGCAGAGCCGGGATAGCTTGAGTTCAGGAGTTCAAGACCAACCTGGATAACATAGATGCCATCTCTCAAAAACAAACAAACAACAACAACAAAAAGTGCCATCAAGCCAATGATCTCTCTGTTCATTGACTTCTTCCCATAGCATCTCAACCCCCCTTTTCACCAGCCTCTGAGCACACCTCTCAGGTAACAGAGAGCAAACCTCTAAGACAAGCTGATTATTCCTTAAACAACTCTGAATGTTAGAAAATCCTTCTGTTGAGCTGAGATAGGTTTCCGAGCAACCTCTGTCCTCATTGGGATATTTCTCTGTCCCACACAGCTGGGGTTATCCCTTCCACATGGCTGTACTTTTCATCTTCAGAGGGGCTGTCTCAGCGTTCCTGTGTATTATCTGTTGCTGCATAACGAATCACCTTGAAATTTAGCACTGTAAGACAACAATAAGCATTATCTCATAGTTTCCATGCATCAGGAATTCACATATGGGTGATTAATTGGGGTGATCCTGAGTGGGCTCAGAATCTGTCCTGAGGGCTGCAGTCATTTGAAGGCTTGACTGGCTGGAGGCTCCACTTCCAACGTGGCTCATTCACATGCCTGGCAAAATGGTGCGGGCAATTAGCAGGAGGCCTCAGTTCCTCACCCTGTGAAGTTCTCCAAAGGGCCGCTTGAGCATCCTCACAACATGAAAAGCTGGCTTTTCTAAGGGAGCGTGAGCCAAGACAGAGCTAGGCAGGACCCCCAGTATGCCTACCCTGAAATCCACACTCAGTATGCTCTTAGTTACACGGGTGATCCCTGCTCAGTGTAGGAGGAAAACGCCACATGTCCATGACCTTCACTTTCCTTATCTGTCAGCAGCCCTGCTTGGCTATGTTAAACAAAAAGGGAAGAAGTACTTGGTAAACTGTTTCATAAGTGTAAGGGATATTTTTGAATATAAGGGTTTTGCTAGTAATGAATGTTTAACTAATGAGACCCTCCTGTTTAACTCCCATATTCCTGTTTAACAGGAAAGCAGGACTGGATTTGCCAGAGGATGAGGAAGACATAGTTGAGGCCTCCTTGGGGAGCAGCTAGGTTGTGGAACCTTGTCATGGGAGACCCTTCTCTGCTGACAGAGCCCTTCCCTTGCTCAGTCCAAATGGTAGATGGGAGGCCCAGCACGGTGGCTCACGCCTGTAATCCCAACACTGTGGGAGGCTGAGGCAGGCAGATCACTTGAGGTCAGGAGTTCAAGACTAGCCTGGCCAACATGGTGAAACCTCGTCTCTACTAAAAATACAAAAAAATTAACCAGACATGGTGGTAGGTGCCTATAATCCCAGCTATTTGGGAGGCTGAGGCAGGATAATTGCTTGAACCTGGGAGGAAGAGGTTGCAGTGAGCTGAGATTGCACCATTGCACTCCAGCCTGAATGACAGAGGGAGACTCCATCTCACAACACAACACAACAAAACAAAACAAACAAAACACACACACACACACACACACACACACACACACACACACACACACACACAAACAAAACCCAAAAGACAAATGGTGCATGGGAGAAAGAAGGTCACATGTCGTTGGTTGCTGGGTGCTACAGGGGCCCGGAAGAGTAGCTGCCCCATGGAGGCCAGGACCTCATCTGTCTCTTTCACCACTCTGAGCCCAGTGCCTGGCCTGTGGCAGGCCCTCAGTGAATGCCGCGCTGACTGAGTGAAGGACAAGTGTGCGGAGCAGGGGTGAAGATGGTCTCCCACGCAGACTCTGTTTGGGGAGTCTGCAACTGCCTATGGTGTGGGGTCTTTGGTTCTGCAGGCTGCTGCTGTGTTTCGACAGGAGTTTACTTGCCATTCCTGCTTCAAGTGAAGCTTGATGGGAGTCGCTTTTACATAAGACCATTTCATATATGGTTCGTGTCAGTGTCTATAATACCGGAGGCCATGAAGAGAAGAAGCAAAATTCCTGAATAAATTGTGTGTCTCACCGTCAGATCTGTAAACTCATATTGTAATCTGAACATTTAAATTTATAATTGGCCTTGGTGTGTTAAATTTGGAGTTAAATGTTTCCTTAATTATCTCAAATTCGTGGCATTTCAATCTTTCACTTGGCTTGGTAACTGGTTTTCTTTTGTAGAAACTTCTTTGCTTAGTGTAGTATTTTGGTAGGTTTTTGTGCTGTGGGACTTTTAAGCTTGTGAAAGGAAGAATCTGGGTTGCAGGAATATCCTATAGATTGTGGCTGCAGCTACCAAAATTGTGTGTTGATTTAAACAACAAATCTGTTCAAGTATCCTGAACTCTGTGGAGGAGAACCTGGATGTACAGGCCCACAGCTATGCTTGAAATAGATCCAGCCCTGTGCCGGAGAGACCCTGCCAGCTCCCAGCTTCTTGCCTTGAGACACTTAGTTTGCAGCCTCATTCCTGTGCCCGGCTCCCTGGGACTCAAGAGGTCCCCTTCGTCACCAAAGACATTCCGTGCTGCTGTTTCGTCATGGCTATACACAGGGAAGATTTAAACAATACTTACAGATTTTATTTTTTATTTTGGAAATTTTTAAAATATACAAAAATGGAGAT
>NW_012114833.1:1874845-1876706 GCF_000951035.1 Colobus angolensis palliatus | reverse complement strand
CTTCGTGATCTACCTGCCTCAGCCTCCCAAAGTGCTGGGATTACAGGTGTAAGCCACCACACCCAGCCCTATTTATTTATGTATTTATTTTTCCTGAGACAGCGTCTTGCTCTGTTGCCCAGGCTGGAGTGCAGTGGCGTGATCTCGGCTCACTGCAACCTCTGCCTCCCAGGTTCAAGCAATTCTCCTGCCTCAGCCTCCAAAGTAGCTGGGATTACTGGCAAGCGCCATGACGCCCAGCTAATTTTTGCATTTTAGTAGAGATGGAGTTTCACCATGTTGGCCAGGCTGGTCTCAAACTTCTGACCTCAAGTGATCCAGCCGCCTTGGCCTCCCAAATTGCTGGGATTACAGGCATGAGCCACCACACCTGGCCAGATTTTTATTTAAAAAAACTTTACCTATTAAGAGCAGTTTTAGGTTCACAGCAGAATTGAGCAGAAGGTACTGGATTTCCCATCTACTCTCTCCTGACACAGGCATATTGTCCCCCATTATCAACATCCCCACCAGAGTGGTCTATTTGTTGCAGTGGATGAACCCACATCTTTATCACCCACAGTGCATGGTTTACATTAGGGTTCACTGTTGGTGCGGTACCTTCTATGGACTTGGACAAATGTCTATTGGCGTGTATCCACCATTACAGAATCATACAGAGTATTTTCACTGCCCTAAAAATCAGTCTGTGCTCTGCCTATTCATCACTCCCCATCCCCTAACCCTAAGCAATCACTGATCTTTTTACTGTCTCCATTAGTTTTGCCTTTTCCAGAAAGTCAGGTGGTTGGAATCACACAGTATGTACAATATGTAGTCTTTTCAGATTGGCTTTTTTCCCTTAGTAATATACATTTAAGTTTCCACCATGTCTGGTTTTTGTTTGCTTGTTTTGAAACAGAGCCTCGCTCTGTCGCTCAGACTGGAGTGCAGTGGCGCAATCTCAGCTCATTGCAACCTCCATCTCCCAGGCTCAATTGATTCTCCTGCCTCAGCCTCCTGGGTAGCTGGGATTACAGGTGTGTGCCACCACACCTGACTAGTTTATTTTGTATTTTTAATAGAGATGGAGTTTCACCATGTTGACCAGGCTGGTCTCCAACTCCTGACCTTAGGTGATCTGCCTACCTTGGCCTCCCAAAGTGCTGGGATTACAGGCGTGAGCCACCATGCCCAGCTTCCACCATGTCTTTTTGTGGTTTGTTAGCTCATTTCTTTTTAGCACTGAATAATATTTCATTGTCTAGATGGACTATAGTTTATCTATTCACGCACTGAAGGACATTTTGGTTGCATGCATATTTTGGCAGTTATGAATAAAGCTGCTATAAACACCCATTTACAGGGTTTTGTGTAGACCTAACACATCTTGCTATGAGCAGGGCAGGGACAAGACAGTCCAGGTCTGTGTCTCATGGAACTTGTGCTTTAGCTTGTGAGCTGTGCATAATAGACAATGACCAAGTAAACCAAAATATTATTTCTGGACAGATAACCCCAGTGTGCTCCATGGAAAGAGCCCTGTACTGGTGGCAAAGAAACCAAATGATAGGCTGGGTGCAGTGGCTCAGGCCTGTAATCCCAGCACCTTGGGAGGCCGAGGTGGGCAGATCTCTTGAGGCCAGGAGTTCATGACCAGCCTGGCCAACATGGTGAAACCTCGTTTCTGCTAAAAATACAAAAATTAGCCAGGCTTGGTGGCATGTACCTGTAATCCCAGCTACTATCGGGAGGCTAAAGCATGAGAATCACTTGGACCCGGGAGGTAGAGGTTACAGTGAGCCGAGATCGCACCACTGCACTTCAGCCTGGGAGACAGAGTGAAATTCTTCAGCCCCCTCCACCAAAAAAAAAAAAAAAA
>NW_012114833.1:1872835-1874235 GCF_000951035.1 Colobus angolensis palliatus | reverse complement strand
AGCCCCCCAGCTAGAAGAGTCATGTTTGTGATAAGCTCCCATAGAAGGTAAAGTGCTACATAGATGAAAGTTGTATTGATAGGAATGCTGTCCTTCATAAATTACTGTCATCCTATGTTTGTGTAAAAATGTAGTGATGTCTATTTATGATAGCAAAGACTTTGAACCAACCCAAATCCCCATCAATGGTAGACTGGATAAAGAACATGTGGCACATCTACACCATGGAATACTATGCAGCCATAGAAAAGAATGAGTTCATGTCCTTCGCAGGGACCTGAATGAAGCTGGAAGCCATCATTCTCAGCATTCCAACACAGGGACAGAAAACTAAACACCACGTTCTCACTCATAAGTGGAAGTTGAACAATGAGAACACATGGACATGGGGAGGGGAACATCACACTCTGGGGTCTGTTGAAGGGTTGGGGGAAAGAGGAGGGAGAGCTTTAGAACAAATACCTAATGCATGTGGGGCTTAAGACCTAGATGACAGGTTGATGGGTGCAGCAAACCACCATGGCACATGTATACCTACGTAACAAACCTGCACATTCTGCTCATGTATCCCAGAACTTAAAGTAAAATAATAAATAAATAAATAAATAAACTGTAATGATGTGATGTTCAGTGATGGGAGAATGGCTTCCAGGCCTCCTTTTTAATTGTTATTTTTAAAATTACATTAGAAGTGTCCTTGTAGTAGCATTTATTTAACATTTCTCAAGGGAAACTTTAAATGGCCAAGAATCAGGCCAGTAGAAAAATGAAACAGTGTCAGGTCTCAGAGTGGTAGCCTCATCTCCGAAAGCGAACACTGCATAAGCAGAGGCTTCTGTTTGATGGGCAATGACTGACATTTGTGATGCTGAGCGTCCTCTCAGTGGCACCCTCTGACCAGCTTTAATGGCTTTTGAGAGTATAAGTGAACCTGGGGGCCAAAAGTCTGTGCAGCCCAATTGGGAAGACATGGAAGGGGCTGGGAGTAGGTAGGTGGGCCTGGCTCTGGCGGCTCCGTGCCCTGTGGCGCCCCAGCCTATGCGTGTGGAACAGGGAGATACTGATTTGCTTTAATGCCACCCCCAGGGCAAATGCCAGAGAAAAGGCAAGTAGGCAAGGCAAAAAAACTTTATTTACAAGCCAATGTGAGAGAGGGGCGAGGTTCACCGGTCTCCGGCGGCAGAGGCGGACAAAGTCGCTCAGACGAAGCCGCTCCGGCGTTCTCGGGCGAGGTTCCTAGGTCCGCATATGAGCAGGGGCCAAGGAAGTTCGCACCGCCCGCCGGCCCGGAGCGGCTTTTATGTCCTGGGCCCGGGAGTGGGAGGGCAGTGGGCGGGACATAGGCGGGTCGGGGGCGGGGTGGTAGGCGTGGCTAGGCGGGTTCCGGTTTTTCTCCGTCG
>NW_012114833.1:1865348-1867640 GCF_000951035.1 Colobus angolensis palliatus | reverse complement strand
CATGGTGAAACCCCATCTGTAAAAAAAATAAAAAAAAAAAAAATACAAAAAGTAGCTGGGCACAGTAGTGCATGGCTGTTTTTGCTCAACATTATATTTGTGAAATTTTTTTCCAGGTTTTTTTGTTTGTTCATTTTTTGTTTTTGTAGAGACAGGTTCTTGCTGTGTCACCTAGGCTACAATACAGTGGTACGATCATAGATTACTGTAGCCTCAAACTCCTGGGCTCAAAGGATCCTTCTGCCTTAGACTCCCAAGTAGCGGGATCTACAGGAACATGTCAACATGCCTGGCTTTTTCTTATTTTTATAGAGACAGGTCTCGCTTTGTTACCCAGACTGGTCTCGAACTTCTGGCTTCAAGCAGTCCTCCGGCCTTGGTCTCCCAAAGTGCTGGGATTATAGGTGTGAGCCACTGCACCTGGCCTCTTCCAGGTTCTTCTATGTAACTGACTCATTTGTTCTCGTTGCTGTATTATATTCCACCATTTGAATGAACCACAAAATGGATAAACCACCATTTGTCTGTCCATTCTAGTGTCTATGGACCTGCAGGTTGTTTTCAGATTTTGGCTTTTAGGAATAATGTTGTGAACATTTTGGTACCTGCCCTCTGGTGAGCATATGTGCACATTTCTAATGCCGAAATCCACAGGAGTAAAGTTGCTTAACATATACATTCACTGATAACTGACGAGGTTGAGTGCTTTTTCGTATGTTTATCAGCCATTTGGGTATCTTCCTTTGTGAAGTGCCTACTCAAGTTTTCTACCCATTTTAAATTGGTTCATTTACTAGTATATGGTTCTCCCCAAAATTAGAAATAGAACTACCGTATGATCCAGAAATTCTACTTTTGGATATTTATCCAAAAGAATTGAAATTAGGATCTCAAAGATATTAGCACTGTCATGTTCATTGCAGCATTATTCACAGTACCCACCTAAATGTCCATCAATGGATGGATGGATCTAAAATTATTGGCCGGGCACGGTGGCGCATGCCTGTAAACCCAGCACTTTGGGAGGCCAAGGTGGGAAGATCACCTGGGGTCAGGAGTTTGAGACCAGCCTGGCTATCATAATGAAACCGCGTCCTTACTAAAAATACAAACATTAGCTGGGCATAGTGGTGGGCGCCTGTAATCCCAGCTACTCGGGACGCTGAGGCAGGAGAATTGCTTGAACCCAGGAGGCGGAGATTACTGTGAGCCAAGATCGTGCCACTGCACTCCAGCCTGGGTGATAGAGAGAGACTCCATCTGAAAAAAAAAAAAAAAAAAAGGTACACACACATACAACAGAATGGTAGCCTTAAAAAGGTAGGAAATCGGCCAGTCATGGTGGCTCATGCCTGTAATCCCAGCACTTTGAGAGGCCAAGGCAGGTGGATCACGAGGTCAGGAGTTTGAGACCAGCCTGGCAAACATAGTGAAACCCTGTCTCTACTAAAAATACAAAAATTAGCCGGGCTCTTGTGGACTTCAGCTCTTGTGGACTTCAACACCTTGATTATGGGCTTCTAGCCTCCAGAAGTGTGAGATAATAAATTTCTGGGTTTTTGTTTTTTGGGGTTTTTTTGAGATGGAATCTTCCTCTGTCACCCAGGCTGGAGTGCAGTGGCCCAATCTCGCTCGGTTCACTGCAACCTCTGCCTCCCAGGTTCAAGCAATTCTCGTATCTCAGCCTTCCAAGTAGCTGGGACTACAGGCGCGTGCCACCATGCCTGACTAATTTTTGGATTTCACCATGTTTCCCAGGCTAGTCTCAAACTCCTGACCTCAAGTGATTTGCCCACCTCAGCCTCCCGAAGTCCTGGGATTACAGGTGCGAGCCACCACACCCAGCCTCCAGTTTGCTTTTAAAACCAATTTTTACAAAGTATAAAAGTATAACATACATGCAGAAAAACTGGTCAATTACAAGGATGTAGCTAGTGAATTTTCATGGAGTGAGCACCTCCCTTATTTTGAATTTATTTCCCTCCACTTATTGTTAACAAACAGTGACTTGTCATTTATAGGCCTGTGTCCTTCCCAAGCTAGACCACTGAGGCCAGAAAGATGTGTCTTTATTTTTGTATCTACTCCCTCCCCAGTTTCTAGCACAGTTCCTTTATATAGTAGCCCACAGGAAGTGCTTGCTGAATTAGAATGCAGAAGGTTGGATGGGAATTTCACAGTGGATCAGGGTCACCTTGAGCTTGTGTTGAATGGAAGTTCCACATAAGGCTAAGTGCTTTGCTCCAGAGTGGTAGCTTTTGGTCTTTCTGTGCGTCTGGATTCAGATTTGCC
>NW_012114833.1:1859579-1859918 GCF_000951035.1 Colobus angolensis palliatus | reverse complement strand
AGTGTGTGAGGATGGGAAGCACACACCTTGCAAAGGGCAACCATGCATGATGGTGAGCAGGGCCACTCTTGGATCTGTCTGCTGTAGCTGTGGGGGACATGGCACCAGATATCAGTTGTCAGCTTAAGGCATCCTGGAGGACAGAGGCTCAAACCTGAGGGGCATTTCTCCATTCGTGCCCCTGCTAAGCCAGTAGGACATTCCATTGTTTCGTCAGGCTCGCTGCCCACTAGTGCAGCTGGAATCATAAATTCACCAATTCCAGTGAATTTATGAGGAGTCATTGGCACAGCTGCTAGGCTGAAATGGGCCACTTTGTATAAGCCTGTGTTGAATGGA
>NW_012114833.1:1858431-1859529 GCF_000951035.1 Colobus angolensis palliatus | reverse complement strand
ATTCCAGTGAATTTATGAGGAGTCATTGGCACAGCTGCTAGGCTGAAATGGGCCACTTTGTATAAGCCTGTGTTGAATGGAAGTCCAGGCCAGCACATGAGGCATTCAGTACTTTGGACCATAGTGCTACTGGAGGTACTACAGACAGGGAAGGCAACTCCATTACCAAAAAGGGCTTCTGTTTCATGAAGGATAAATTGTATATCCCTCCAAGGTGGAAAGGGTCTGATATAGTTAGTGGCTGTCTGGCTCTTCCCAAGGATGGGCCATATCAAGGAGGGTTCCATGCTGGTCTCTACTGCTGGTAGATTGGGCACTCAGTGGAGTTGCAAGATGAGCCTTGGTGCTGGGGAGGCAAAAGAGGAAGAAAAGCAAGGGGTGGATGCAAACTAATATGAGGCTTCAAGGCCTGGCCACCGCTTTGCAGCAAACTGCAAGGCTCACAGAGGCCACTCATGTTCTCTGGGCTCATGGACTTCTCTGGAAGGTTTGCAAGGATACCTCGGAGAGATCTGCAGGGGGCATAAATGAAGAGCATTTCCTGGCCTGGTTCCCATCCACTTCCCATTTCCCACTGCTCATTGTTTAACCTGTGAGTCACTAACCCTTCCATACTGTGGGTTGCAAAAAGCCAGCTTCTTGGTGACCACTCAGGAAGCCAGATTGCATACTCTGAAATGCAGTACTCCCCAGCCCAAAAATGCAGGGGCGACTTGGCTTAAATGGAGGAGGGAGAGAGGGGATGGAGGAGGTGCGCCATTCTGAGTTGGTGCACAAAGTTTGTGTCCAATACAGCTGTGTTAGTCGCTAACCATAAATGGTCTCCATGGCCTAAAAAGTGATACATTAACTATTACAGGCTTCCAAGTTCGGACAGCTGGAATCCTTGACAGAGGTGAGAGTGTGACTGGGGTCATTGCGAGTAGCATTGCGAGTATCATTAATCGGTATAGTTAACTTAGTGGGATGTTGGTTGTGGTAAATTCTCTTGCAGTTAAATTGTACTGCAGATGTTTATCATTTTGTTTATATTTGTTCTAAATACATCAGATATCAAAGTAATGCCTCAAAACATGTCTCCTTAAAAATGGCAGAAGA
>NW_012114833.1:1857115-1858381 GCF_000951035.1 Colobus angolensis palliatus | reverse complement strand
TTTTTTTTTTTTTTCCCCATGGACATTTTTGGGGAAGGTCTTCTGGAAAACATAGCCCAAGGCAGGAATTAAAGAGCTGACGCTGGTCGGGCACGGTGCCCCATGCCTGTAATCTCAGCACTTTGGGAGGCTGAGGCGGGCTGATCATGAGGTCAGGAGATCAAGACTATCCTGGCTAATACGGTGAAATCCTGTCTCTACTAAATATACAAAAAATTAGCTGGACGTTGTGGCATGCGCCTATAGTCCCAGCTACTTGGGAGGCTGAGGCAGGAGAATTGCTTGAACCCAGGAGGTGGAGGTTGCAGTGAGCCGAGATCACGCCACTGCACTCCAGCCTGGGTGATAGAGTGAGACTGTCTTAAATAAATAAATAAATAAATGAAAGATAAAGAGCTGACACTTTGGGAGGTGCAATCCCAGGGCTGTGAACCAGCCATAGCAAGTGGCAGAGGAGAGATCAAAGTGACCACCCAACACATTCGCTTGCTGGATGACACTTCACAGCGAGCTACAGAGAGACACGGCGGGTCGCTCAGCAAGCATGCTTGCCTGGCACATGGGCTTTTCCAGAACATATGCAAGAAGAAAATACACTTCAGAGCCATCCATGGAGGGAAGAGTGGAGGCAGATTTATGTGACCTGTTCCTTTTCATCTCCTATTTTCCACTGTGGCATTTCATGCAAGCCCAGAAGTGGAGGGACGGCATGACCTGGATGAGGCATCACCGAGAGAGACAAAGAAGGAGGTGGTCGAGGGAATCTGAGAAGGCGCACAAGGTTTGTGTCCAATACAGTCCACACCTTGCGCTACTCAGGTCTGCTCGTGCCCTCCCATGATATCAGCTCTCCTGCTTCAATGTGGGAATCTCCATTTTCCTTGGGGAACAAAAACATCCTCATCCCTTCCCTGAGCAGGATGGTACAAGTCCCATCAGTGACAGAAGCCATTTCCTGGTGCTGGCCCAGTAGGGTTACCAGGAAGGATAAAGCAAGAAGGTGGTGAAACAAGTTCATCTGCTGCTGCTGTGGCCAGTGCTGATGCGGTCATTGTTACTCATCGTTTCTGTCCTGCACTACGCACCCTAGACCTTCTCCACTTTCCGCCAGCACTCGGGCTGGTCAGCGATGTTTGCACTGAGGGGTCTGCGTGTGTTGTTGGCCTTGCCAATTATCAGCCATTACCAAACATGGAATTATTAAGAGATACCGGGGCTGGGCACAGTGGCTCATGCTTGTAATCCCAGCACTTTGGGAGGCCAAGG
>NW_012114833.1:1853861-1854364 GCF_000951035.1 Colobus angolensis palliatus | reverse complement strand
TACTGATGTTATTCCTTTATCTTTGAGAATCCTAAACCTATTTATATTAAATACTTTTCATATTGTTATGGCTGAAGTGATTCTTCTTCTTCTTTTTCTTTCTTCTTTCTTCTTCTTTCTTCTTTCTTTTTTTTTGAGATGAAGTGTCACTCTGTTGACCAGGCTGGAGTGCAGTGGTATGATCTCGGTTCACTACAACCTCCATCTCCCAAGTTCAAGCAATTCTTGTGCCTCAACCTCCCAAGTAGCTGGGACTACAGGTGTGCACCACCATGCCCAGCTAATTTTTGGTATTTTAAAATTATTATTTATTTATTTTGAGACAGAATCTCACTCTGTCACCCAGACTGGAGTGTGGTGGCATGATCTCAGCTCACTGCAACCTCTGCCTCCCAGGTTCAAGTGATTTTCATGCCTCAGCCTCCCGAGTAGCTGGAATTACAGGTACACACCACCATGCCCAGCTACTTTTTGTGTTTTTAGTGGAGACGGGGTTTCACCAT
>NW_012114833.1:1852136-1853811 GCF_000951035.1 Colobus angolensis palliatus | reverse complement strand
GAGTGCAGTGGTGCGATCTCTGCTCACTGCAACTATCACCTCCTGGGTTCAAGCGATTCTCCTGCCTCAGCCTCCTGAGTAGCTAGGATTACAGACATGCACCACCATGCCTGACTAATTTTTGTATTTTTAGTAGAGACAGGATTTCACCATGTTGGCCGGGCTGGACTCAAACTCCTGGCCTCAAGTGATCTGCCCACTTCAGTGCTGGGATTACAGGAGTGAACCATCATGCCTGGCCACATTATCATGTATTTTGGATATGAGCTCTGTTAAAACTGGGAGGCCCTAGGACATGGCCTGGTAGTAAGGCCACTGAAGCTGCTCAGGGCTCAGTGAGAGCAAATGGTTCTGGAATGTTGCACACCCCCATAGGCTCTTGGGGGAGAGGAGTTACCACTACAGCTTGCAGGGCCCAGATCCATAGTGTACTGTGAGCAGGGCTTTAACTTTGTCACCATCTGGACTATTGGACTTCCCTGGAAGGTTAAGCTTCATGGAGAGGGTTACCTCAGCTAGGACTCACAATGGGAGAAACAAAATCATTTATTTACAACATGAGCAGGTGCACTACTCCCAAACAACAATCTGAATTTTAGGATACGTCCCTAAATTTTACACCCTTTCAGTACTGAGCTTGAAGCCATTGAAAATTTTTTAAAACTGAATAAAAAGGATAAAAATAATACCTTGGCTACAGGTTAAAAATGGATTGAACATAAAATACCTAAATGAAAGAGAAGAGCAGAGCTAAATTCTAAGACTAGCAAATGTATCAGATCTTGATAATTTTAAGGGTTGTTAGCCCCCACATTTATATATTTCACTATATAATTCTTTCCAAATAATGTAGAAAGATAAAACTGAAAAACTAAGAGGCTGGGTGTGGTGGCTCATACCTGTAATCCTAGCACTTTGGAAGGCCAAGGTGGGAGGATAACTTGAGCTCAGGAGTTCAAGAACAGCCTAGGCAACATAGTGAGACCTTGTCTCTACCAGAAAAAAAAAAAAAAATTAGCTGGGCATGGTGGCACATGCCTATGGTCTCTGTTACTTGGGAGGCTGAGACAGGAAGATTGAGTGCAGGAGTTCAAGGCAGCAGTGAGCTATGATTGCACCATTCCACTCCAACCTGGGCAACAGAGTGAGACTCTATTTCAAAAACAAATTATAAAACCCTTAATAAAATGTAACCCTAACTAGAATGAGTAAAGGATCAATTTAGATTTAGATGCTGGGTGACTAGAAAAACTAATCTGCTATATTGTCATTTTCTGAAGTGCTCATGTTACTTATTCGTATCTACCTGCTCTTGTTTCATTTTTATCAACTTCTGTTTCATTAAATTGTTTCTTCTTCTCTCTTTTTTTTTTTCTTTTTTTTCTTTTTGAGACAGGGTCTTAACTCTGTCACCCAGGCTGGAATGCCTGGCTAATTTTTGTGGTTTTTGTGAAGACAGGGTTTCACCATGTTGCCCAGACTGGTCTTGAGCTCCTGGCCTCAAGTGATCTCCCACTTCAGCCTCCCAAAATGCTGGGATTACAGGTGTGAGCCACTGTGCCCCAGCCTATTCCTCCTTTTACTGATGTTATTCCTTTATCTTTGAGAATCCTAAACCTATTTATATTAAATACTTTTCATATTGTTATGGCTGAAGTGATTCTTCTTCTTCTTT
>NW_012114833.1:1844927-1847151 GCF_000951035.1 Colobus angolensis palliatus | reverse complement strand
AGTTTCGCTCTTGTCGCCCAGGCTGGAGTGCAATGGTGCCATCTTGGCTCATTGCAACCTCCGCCTCCCAGGTTCAAGCGATTCTCCTGCCGCAGCCTCCCGAGTAGCTGGAACTACAGGCACCCACCACCATACCTGGCTAATTTTTGTATTTTTCAGCAGAGATGGGGTTTCACCATGTTGGCCAGGCTGGTCACAATCTCCTGACCTCAAGTGATCCACCTGCTTCCTTTTCCCAAAGTGCTGGGATTACAGGAGTGAGCCACCGCACCCAGCTGACAAATGTCCGATTGAGTGTCATCATTTGACTTTAGAACTGATAGAAGAATCAAAAAAATGACAGATGATGAGCTGCCAGGAAAAATAAATTCACATTAAAAGGTAGCAGAAAATTACCAAATGAGCTCCTGCCATTGGCCGTATTAAATGCTGGCCAATCACTCTTCCTTTTCTAATGCCCTACATGGGAAAAGATTTATTATGTCATAGGGGTTCCGAATTTCCTTCAAGTGTCTAAGGAGTGAGTTATATCCAGTCATGATAGTTGGGTCTCCATTTTCTGACATTAATTGTAACTGGAAATGGCATACAGTTTAGTTACCTACCCTGTCCTTATTTTGATACCATTAACTCCATCATCTTATAACTAGCAGAGGGCCCAGTCCCTTGTCATGAGGTTGTACTGTGTTTGCCCAACCAGTGCCTTCAACTAATCCGTGTAGAGCCAGAGAATGGGGCATCCTTGCTCTGTAGATCTCATGATAGAACAAAAGGACAGCATCGGGGAGACACTGGTCCCAGGTGCCTCCCAGCAGGAGATGCCTCTACATCTGCCCCCTCAGGCTCTGGGCCTCCAATTTCAGTTTTAGTGGCAGGATCCCAACCTGCTCCAACTCCGTAGTTCTTTTGTTTTGTTTTGTTTTGAGATGGAGTCTCGCTCGGTCACCCAGGCTGGAGTGCAGTGGCACCATTTTGGCTCACTGCAATCTCCGCCTCCCGGGTTCAAGTGATTCTTCTGCCCCAGCCTCCCAAGTAGCTGGGACTACAGGTGCATGCTACCACGCCCAGCTAATTTTTATAATTTTGTAACTGCCCAAGGGGTTCACCTTGCCCACTGTCTAGACAGAGCCGATTCATTAAGAAAGGGGAACTGCAATAGAGAAAGAGTAATTCACACAGAGCCTGCTGTACAGGAGACAGGAGTTTTATTATTATTCAAGTCTGTCTCCCTGAGCGTTGGGGAGCAGAGTTTTTGTTTTGTTTTGTCTGTTTTTGAGAAAGAGTTTCACTCTGTAGCCCAGGCTGGAGTGCAGTGGCGCGATCTCAGCTCACTGCAACCTCTGCCTCCCCCGTCCTGGTTTAAGCAGTTCTCCTGCTTCAGCCTCCCAAGTAGCTGGAATTACAGGCAAGTGCCACCATGCCCAGATAATTTTTGTATTTTTAATAGAGATGGGATTTCACCACGTTGGCCAGGCTGGTCTTGACCTCAGGTGATCCGACCATCTCGGCCTCCCAAAGTGTTGGGATTACAGGTGGAGCCACTGCGCCCGGCAGAGGGGAACAGAGTTCTTAAGGATAACTTGGTGGGTGGAGGGGGAAACAGTGAACCAGGAGTGCTGATTGGTCAGGGATGAAATTGTAGGGAGTCGAAGCTGTCTCCTTGTCCTGAGTCAGTTCCTAGGTGGGGGCCACAAGATGAGACGAGCCAGTTTATGTATGTGGGTGGTGCCAGCTGATCCATCAAGTACAGGGTTTGCAAAATATCTCAAGCACTGCTCTTGGGAGCAGTTTAGGGAGGGTCAGAATCTTATAGCCGCCAAATGCCTGACTCCTAAGCAATAATTTCTAATCCTGTGGCTAATGTTACTCTAGTCCCCAGGCGAGAAGGAGGTCTGCTTTGGGAAAGGGCTGTTCTCATCTTTGTTTAAACTGTAAACTACAAGCTAGGCGTGGTGGCTCATGCCTGTAATCACAGCAAATTTGAGAGGCTGAGGCGGGCGGATCTCCTGAGGTTGGGAATTCAAGACCAGCCTGACCAACATGGAGAAACCCTGCCTCTACTAAAAATACAAAAAATTAGCCAGGCGTGGTGGCGCATGCCTGTAATCCCTGGTACTCGTGAGGCTGAGGCAGGAGAACTAGAACCCAGGAGGCGGAGGTTGCGGTGAGCCGGGATCACGCCACTGCACTCCAGCCTGGGCAACAAGAGTGAAACTCCATTGCA
>NW_012114833.1:1842999-1844312 GCF_000951035.1 Colobus angolensis palliatus | reverse complement strand
GCCCGGCCGGCAGTTTCGTTTTTAGTAGAAACGGGGTTTCACCTTGTTGGCTTATGACCTCAAGTGATCCACCCTCCTCGGTCTCCCAAAGTGCTGGGATTACAGGTGTGAGCCACCGCGCCTGGCCCCAACTCGTTCTAAGACTTAATGAAAAGAGTTTAGCACAGAGAACGAAGGCTGATCCGTCTTGAGAGACCCTGGTGTCTGCGAGGCTTTAGACCACACCAGACACTCCCTGCACACATGGCACCAATGCAGGCCCCCGTCCCTCTGCCACTCCCCACAGAGAGCAGTCGTGGCCTTAGAGTCCCCTTCACCCAAGCCATGACCAGGCAGTTCCAACAGTCATCATCTCTCAACTTTGACTCTAGGGCCTCTCCCAGCTCTGAGGGTCTGAGATTCTGAGGATTTGCCTGGAGGGTTTCTTTAGTCTGGAGCCATTGAGATTAGGAGCCTCACCCCATTCCTTCTCTTACATCCTACAGAAATCAGGGTGAAATGGCCCACACGTGCCGTGGAACCATCAACCTGTCCACCGCGCACATTGACACAGAGGACTCTTGTGGTATCTTGCTGACCAGTGGGGCCAGGAGCTACCACCTCAAGGCCAGCTCAGAGGTGGACCGGCAGCAGTGGATCACCGCCCTGGAGCTGGCCAAGGCCAAGGCTGTCCGCGTGATGAACACTCATTCAGGTAGTGAGCGCTTGGGACAGCGGGTGTGTATATGGTGGTGTCATGAGTGGAGGAAGTGGGAATTGCAAGCAACTGGTGGCCATTGGTGGCCAGGAGACCCAGGCCAGCCTGGATCAATCTGGAAGGTCAAGGTGCGTGCATGTTCTGTGTATCGTCAGCAGTGAGATGCTCAGCCATTCTGTCTGGCCAGCAGTTCTTGGCATGGAAATGTTTTTGATGGAGAGGAGCTGTGTGTGCTTTTCTTTGGGCTAGTCAGGACTTCAGCAGACCCTTCAGATGCTGCAGGTGTCAGGTCCAGAAGCAGCAGTCAGTGTGTGCCTCAAGCCAGCCTTTTTCCTAGGTTCCCCCATAGTGGAGAGTGAAACCATTTAGCCAAAGCTGCTGCCTTTGCTTATTAGGGAGGCCAGCTCAGATGTCCTGACAAGACATTTTATTTTTTACTTTAATAAATTTATTTTATTTTTTGAGACAGAATCTCACTCTGTCGCCCAGGCTGGAGTACAGTGGTGTGATCTCGGCTCACTGCAACCTCTGCCTTCCATGTTCAAGCAATTATCCTGCCTTAGCCTTCCAAGTAGCTGGGATTATAGGCGCACACCACCATGCCCAGCTAATTTTT
>NW_012114833.1:1839659-1841730 GCF_000951035.1 Colobus angolensis palliatus | reverse complement strand
ATATATATTCAAATAGGTACTTATTTCAGAATAACTGCATTCACCGCCTTATTTTCCATTTAGCAATATGTCTTGGAAAATTTCCCTGTCAATATATAAAAAGCTTCCTCTTTGTTCTTATGACAATGTAGTATTTCACTGTATGGGTGGACCATAGTTTAACCTATAGCTTGTTGATGAGCATTTAGGTTGTTTTCCTTATTTTGTTGTGACATACTGTGCTGCCGTGAGTAACCTTGCAAGTACTTCATTTCATGCACATATGAATATAAATGAAATTTATGTTCCAGGAAGCCGGCTTGCTAGGTCAATGGGCGTGTACATTTGTAATTGTGCAAGGTATTGTCAAACTGCCTTCCACAGGGGTTGTGCCATGGAATGTTAACAGGAGTGTGTGAGGACACACACCTCCCACAGCCCTGCCTGGCCAGAGCTACAGTAAATGTTTCTGATGGTTGAAAAAAAAAAATGTGTCTACACACGCAGCTGTGATCGTTCTGAAGTCATTAGCGGAATGGTGTATTCCATAGACCTATGTGTTTGTCTGGTGAGGCAGACAAGGGGGCACAGCCCCTGCTCTCCCGGACTATCTTGGAGACTGGGTGGGGAGATGGTGAGTCCTGTGGAAGGAGCTTGGCATTCAGCAGGATGTGAGGGGCTAGTGATGTTGGTCCTTATGCCCCATCCCTGTCTCCCACGTTGGGGTCTGTCCCCCAGCTCTAGGGTCTCAGTGAGTATTAATGGGCGCTGAAAACCAGTCTGGCTTTCTCTTTTGTCTCACTCATTTGGAGCATGGGCCACCTGCTTGGTGACTGTTCTCCCTGAGGTCAGCACTCATGTAGCTCTTGTGCATCAGCAATGATGCTGAGTTTGACAGGAGGTCCCCCAGGTACCACTCCATTACTGAGTGAAGGAGGCAGGTGGACCCTCTCAGACATGGGCTGTGTTGGGACTCCCAGAAGGACCCGTGGTCTCAGTTTGTGTGCCTGTGGGAAGCCACTGTGGCAAAAGCTGTGGCTGGTGGCACAGCTGGGCTCAGGGCACTCGTACTGGCCAAGTGAGGATGCCCACTAGAGATCTAGCTTCCTCTTCTTGGTTTCGCTTTTCTGAGTATAAATAAATAAGTAAATGATAAATTACCTTATTTTTTAGGAACTTCTTGAAAATAATGCAGCAGGTGGCAGTCATGGGACTAGTCATCCTGGAACAGTTTTCCTAAAACAGCCAATGCGAGGGGTTTTTGCAATTGGCAGGGTTGGGGGGTGAGGGCAGGGAGCAGAGAAGTGCTTGTTAACTCAGCTGGGCAGTGCTAGAGACTGCTAGCCCAGACTTCATCTAAAGGAGAAGGGAGCCCTGAGGGAGTAACCTTAGGCTCAGCTTCCTTCATTGTATGAGATGCAGCACATGTGCCAAGAGGGCAGCCTTCTGGGCAAGGCCACAGGACAGAAACAAACGTCCAGGTACCACTCAAGGTAGGATTCCTCTCTTGTTGGCTTTTTGAAGCACGAATGAACTATGTATGTGAAGGAAAAGCCTTCAGGCAGCTACTCTGTGTTTGTAGAAAGATTGGGACCACCAGGTTATGTCTTGGAAAATAGCCCTTTTGTTGGCTTTCTGTTAAAGGCAAGGTCCTCCTCTCTGAGCTCTCAGGCTGATGTCAGAGAGTTGTGGTTTGTAACTTTTTGCCTGTCTTGGAGTCAGCTTGGGGCAGCCTTGAATGAGAGAAGATGGCCTAATGTCGCTCTCCTTGGGCCTGGCTGATGGTGGCCAGCTGGGTCAAGGACACAGACAGCACTTTAGGCAGGCCACTGTGGGTTATCCTGGGGCCTGTTTTCTTTTCCTGAACTGAGAACCCTGTCTTATCCTGCTGGAAGCCTACTTCCTACTTCTACTTATCTCTTGAAATCACCTGCTACTCCCCAGCTCTTTTGCCGTGCCCTAATCCAAGTGCAATCCCCTCCTATCTGGATGTCTATCAGGAGTTCGAGACCAGCCTGGCCAACATGGTGAAATACAAAAATTAGCCAGGTGTGGTGCTAAAAATACAAAAATTAGCCAGGTGTGGTGGTGC
>NW_012114833.1:1834569-1834959 GCF_000951035.1 Colobus angolensis palliatus | reverse complement strand
AAAAAAAAAAAACTATTAGAGTTAATAAATGAATTTGGCAAAGGTTCAGGGTTTTCCATATACTTGTATTTCTACATAGTTGTAAATAATAACCCAAAAAGGAAATGAAGAAAACAATTTCATTTAAATAGCATCAAAGGTCGGGTACAGTGGCTCATGCCTGTAATCCTAGCACTTTGGGAGGCTGAGATGGGCAGATTGCCTGAGCTTAGGAGTTCGAGGCCTGCCTGAGCAACACGGTGAAACCCCCTCTCTATAAAATACCAAAACTTAGCCAGGCGTGGCAGCATGTGCCTGTAATTCCAGCTACTCCAGAGGCTGAGGCAGGAGAATTGCTTGAACCCGGGAGGCAGAGGTTGCAGTGAGCTGAGATCACACCACTGCAGTCCA
>NW_012114833.1:1833904-1834519 GCF_000951035.1 Colobus angolensis palliatus | reverse complement strand
CACCACTGCAGTCCAGCCTGGGCGACAGAGCAAGATTCCTTCTCCAAAAATAAAAAATAATAAATAAATAAATAACATCAAAATTTAAAATACTTAGGAATAAATTTAACCAAGGAGGTGAAAAGGAAACTGAAACTAAAACATATTGGTGAAAAAAAAAAGAAGACCTTTATAAATGGAAAGACATTCCATGTTTATGGATTGAAAGACATAATATTATTAACATGGTGAACTGCCTAAGCAATCCATAGAATCAATGTGATCCCTATCAAAATCCACTGACCCTTTTTTGCAGAGATGGAAGCGTTTATTCTAAAATTCATATGGAATTAATTTCAGAGGACCCCCAAATTGTCAAAACAGTCTTGAAAAAGAACAGAGTTGGAAGACTCCACTTTTGAAACTTGCTAAGGGCTATAATAGTCAAGACAATGTGGTACTTGAGTAAAGATAGACATACAGATCAATGGAATAGAATTGAGAGTCCAGAAATAAACCCATACATCTCTAACCAATGGATTTTCAGCAAGAGTACCAAGATCATTTAATAGGGAAAGGCCTGTCTCTTCAGCAAATGGTACAGAAATGATTGGATATCCACATACAAAATAATGA
>NW_012114833.1:1830407-1832754 GCF_000951035.1 Colobus angolensis palliatus | reverse complement strand
TAGGCAACAGAGCAAGACTAGGTCTCAAAATAATAATAAAATAAAATAGTGGACACATGGCTGGGTGTGGTGGCTCATGCCTATAATCCCAGCACCTTGGGAGGCTGAACTGAGTGGATCACTTGAGCTCAGGAGTTCGAGACCAGCCTGGGCAACATGGCAAAACCTCATCTCTACGTAAAAACCAACCAACCAAACAACAACAACAAAAATAGCCAGTGTGGTGGCACATAGCTGTAGTCCCAGCTACTCAGGAAGCTGAGGTGGGAGGATGGCTTGAGCCCAGGAGGCAGAGGTTGCTCCCAGAGGCTGAGATTGTGCCACTGCACTCTTGCCTGGGTGACAGAGCCAGACCCTGTCTCCCCCCAACCCCCCCGCCAAAGGCAAAGTACTTGAACAGACACGTCTCCAAAGAAGCTAACAAATCCATGAAAAGAGAATCAACATTATTAGTCATTGAGGAAATGCAAATCCAAAAAAACACTTCACGCCCATTAGGATGGAAAATAATAACATCAAAAAAGAAAAGTAACAAATGTTGGCAAGAGAGTGGAGACATTGGAACCCATATACATTGCTGGTGGAAATGTAAAATGATGCAGCCACTGTGGAAATAGTTTGGCATTTTCTCAATAAGTTAAATAGAATTGCCCCTGTGGCCCAGCAATTCCACTTCTGGGTCTATACCAAAAAATAATTGAAATCAGGTGCTCAAACAAGAACTTACACACGAACAGTCATAGCAGCACTATTCACAATAGCCAAAAGGTGCAAAGAACCCACATGCCCATTAATGGGTGAATGGATAAAGAAAATGTGGTATATCCGTACAATGGAATATTATTCAGTCATGAAAAGGAATGAAGCACTGACACATGCTACAACATGGATGAACCTTGACAACATTATGGTAAGTGAAAAAAGCCAGACACAGAACACCCACATATTTTGTGATTCCATTTATACAAAATATCCAGAACAGGTAAATCCATAGTGATAGAAAGCAGACTAGTGGTTGGTAGGAACTAGGGGGAGATGGGAAGTGACAGCTTAATGGGTACAGGATTTCTTTTTAGGGTAATGAAAATATTGTGTAACTAGACAGAGGTGGTGGTTGCACGTTATGAACGTACTAAATATCACTTTAAAATGGGCCAGACATGGTGGCACATGCCTGTAATTCCAACACTTTGGGAGGCTGAGGCAAGAGGATTGCTTGAGCCCAGAAGTTAGAGGTTGCACTGAACCATGTTCACGCCACTGTACTCCAGCCTGGGTAACAGAGCAATGCCTTGTCCCCAAAAATAATAATAATAAAAATAAAATGATTAAAATGGTAAACGTTATGTATGTTTACATCCACGCACACCCAAAATTATCTTAGGTGGCTTGCTAGTGCTGGTTGGGTAAAATCCAAGCTCTTCCTCACCTCGGAGGTAAGGCCCCGTGTGATCAGGCGCCTGCTGGCAGCTCCTTTCCTGCTCCTCTCTGCCCCGCCCACTGGGCTCAGTTCTGCTTCAGGGCCTTTGTACTTCCTGGTATCTCTGCCTAGAACACATCTGACTGGTGTCCCATTTTCAGAGCTCAGCCTAATGTCACCTCAAAGTACTTTAAGCTGTTCCTCTCTATTGAGACATCTCCATTATAGGACCCTGGATATTTTCTTCACTGCCATCTGCTGTCATTTTTATTTTTATTTATTTATATTTTGAGATGGAGTCTTGCTCTGTCACCCAGACTGGAGTGCAGTGGTGTGATCTTGGTTTACTGCAACCTCCATCTCTTGGATTCAAGTGATTCTCCTGCCTCAGTCTGCAGCTGGGACTACAGGCACCTGCCACCACACCTGGCTGATTTTTGTATTTTTAGTAGAGGCCAGGTTTTACCATGTTGATCAGGCTGGTCTCGAATTCCCGACCTCAAATGATCCACCCACCTCTGCCTCCCAAAGTGCTGGGATTACAGCCATGAGCCTCCACACCCAGCCTATTTTTATTTATTTATTTATTTTAATATGGAGTCCACACTGTCACCCAGGCTGGAGTGCAGTGGTGCGATCTCGGCTCACTGCATGCAACCTCCGCCTCCTGAGGCTGGTCTTGAACTCCTGACCTCAGGTGATCTGCCTGCCTCAGTCTCCCAAAGTGCTGGGATTACAGGTGTGAGCCACTGTGCCCGGCCTAAACTAAAAAACTTCCAAGACCCCCGAACCATTTAAATTTTTTATTGTTCATCTCCTCAATAGAACCTAAGTTCCTTGAGGGCAGAGAGAGCCTGTATGTCTTGTTTCCATGGTGACCTCAGGGCCAGGCCCTGAGTTTGTTACCGGAGTTGGTGCCCAGCAAGG
>NW_012114833.1:1828153-1830357 GCF_000951035.1 Colobus angolensis palliatus | reverse complement strand
CTGCTCCTCTCTGCCCCGCCCACTGGGCTCAGTTCTGCTTCAGGGCCTTTGTACTTCCTGGTATCTCTGCCTAGAACACATCTGACTGGTGTCCCATTTTCAGAGCTCAGCCTAATGTCACCTCAAAGTACTTTAAGCTGTTCCTCTCTATTGAGACATCTCCATTATAGGACCCTGGATATTTTCTTCACTGCCATCTGCTGTCATTTTTATTTTTATTTATTTATATTTTGAGATGGAGTCTTGCTCTGTCACCCAGACTGGAGTGCAGTGGTGTGATCTTGGTTTACTGCAACCTCCATCTCTTGGATTCAAGTGATTCTCCTGCCTCAGTCTGCAGCTGGGACTACAGGCACCTGCCACCACACCTGGCTGATTTTTGTATTTTTAGTAGAGGCCAGGTTTTACCATGTTGATCAGGCTGGTCTCGAATTCCCGACCTCAAATGATCCACCCACCTCTGCCTCCCAAAGTGCTGGGATTACAGCCATGAGCCTCCACACCCAGCCTATTTTTATTTATTTATTTATTTTAATATGGAGTCCACACTGTCACCCAGGCTGGAGTGCAGTGGTGCGATCTCGGCTCACTGCATGCAACCTCCGCCTCCTGAGGCTGGTCTTGAACTCCTGACCTCAGGTGATCTGCCTGCCTCAGTCTCCCAAAGTGCTGGGATTACAGGTGTGAGCCACTGTGCCCGGCCTAAACTAAAAAACTTCCAAGACCCCCGAACCATTTAAATTTTTTATTGTTCATCTCCTCAATAGAACCTAAGTTCCTTGAGGGCAGAGAGAGCCTGTATGTCTTGTTTCCATGGTGACCTCAGGGCCAGGCCCTGAGTTTGTTACCGGAGTTGGTGCCCAGCAAGGATCTGTTGTGGGGCCAGTGTGCCATGACACCCTTGGCAGCACCAGCAGTGTCCTTGCAGAAGAAGACTGTGGTGCTGCAGTTCCTTTCTACCTGTTGTCACCAGAAAAGGGGGTCTGGTCCCAGATCCCCAGAGGGGGTTCTTGAATCTGTCGCAGGAAAGAATTCAAGGCGAGTCACAGAGTGGAGTTAAGATCACTTATTAGAGACTAATCAATTACAGAGCAGGGTGTCCTCAGAAAGCAAAAGGAGCAATGCACTACCTTAAAAGTAGTGCTCGCTTATATAGGTTGTTAAGAATTGTGTATTTAGGCCGGTCAGGAGTTTGAGATCAGCCTGGCCAACATGGTGAAACCCCGTCTGTAATAAAAATACAAAAATTAGCTGGGCATAGTGGTGCGCGCCTGTAATCCCAGCTAGTCGGGAGGCTGAGGCAGGAGAATCGCTTGAACCGGGGAGGCAGAAGTTGCAGTGAGCTGAGATTGCACCACTACACTCCAGCCTGGGCGAGACAGAGCGCCACTCTGTCTACAAACAAACAAACAAACAAACAACCAAAAAAGAATCATGTATTTATTACGAAGGCTGGTGATTAACTAGTGGCAGACTATTGTATTGTTACTTTCCTATTGTTACTAATTCTTGATTTTAGCAAGAATTTATGAGTGTACTATTATTTTTAAATCAAAACCTATTCTTAAACTAAGAATGCTTTTTTGTTCTTAAAGTACTGGGACATTTCCATAAGTATTGAGTCTTTAGTTGGTTAACATCATTAGCTCATTCCCTCAACTATAAACATGTGACCAGGACTGCCCAACCTCCTGGGAATGTAACCCAGGTTTGACTTTATCTGGGCTTTATTCAAGATGGAGTCACCGTGGTTAGGATGCCTCTGACACTGTCACCACTGGAACAAATGAACTTGTGACATTTGGCTGGAGAAAGGAAGACCAGGCAGAACCTGCTTGAATTGCAAGTTTGAGGGTTCAGGGTGTGCAAATGAACCCACAGACTCGTTTCTAATTCTGTTTGTTTTTTATTTTTGAGATAGAGTCTTGCTCTGTCACCCAGACTGGAGTGCAGTGGCGCGATCTTGGCTTACTGCAACCTCCGCCTCCCGGGTTCAAGCAATTCTCCTGCCTCAGCCCCGTAAGTATCTGAGATTACAGGCATGTGCCACAATGCCTGGCCAATTTTTGTATTTTTAGTAGAGACGAGGTTTTGCCATGTTGGCCAGCCTGGTCTTGAACTCCTGGCCTTAGGTGATCTGCCCACCTCAGCTTCCCAAAGTGTGAGGATTACAGACGTGAGCCACCGCGCCTGGCCACAGACTC
>NW_012114833.1:1817166-1824441 GCF_000951035.1 Colobus angolensis palliatus | reverse complement strand
ACAGCGTTTAACCACATTAGCCAGGATGGTCTCAATCTCCTGACCTCGTGATCTGCCCGCCTTGGCCTCCCAAAGTGCTGGGATTACAGGTATGAGCCACCACGCCCAACCTACAGCTTGTTTTTATACATTTTAGGCAGACATAAGACATCAATCAATGCAAGATGTACATTCCTTCAGTCCAAAAAGGCAGGACAGGGGTGCAAATGGGTAGGAGGGGTGGGTGAGGTTTCCAGGTCATAGGTGGATTCAAAGATTTTCTGAATGACAGTTGGTTGAAAGAGCTTATCTAAAGACCTGGAATCCATACAAGGGAGTGTCTGGGTTCAGTTAAGGGGTCCTGGAGACCAGGGTTCTTATTATGCAGATGAAGCCTCCAAGTAGCAGACTTCAGAGAGGGTAGATTGTAAATGGTTCTCACCAGACTTAAAAAGGTGCCACACTCTTAGTTCTCTCCTGGATCAAGGAAAAGACCTGGAAAAAGAAAGAGATTCTCTAGAGAATGTAGACTTTCCCAAGAGACAGATTTGCAGGGCCATTTCAAAATATGTCAAAGAAATGTATTTTCAGGTAAAATACTTTGATCTCTTTTAGGGCCTGCTATTTGTCATGTGATACTATACTAGAGTCAGGCTGGAACTTGGTGTCATTGCTACAAAAAGTCTTAAGATCTCTGCTTTAATGTTAATGCTGGCCAGCTGTGCCTGAATTCCAAAGGGAGGAGGGTACAGAGGCATGTCCAACCCCCACTTCCCATCATGGCCCTAGCTAGTTTTTTTAGGTTAACTTTGGAGTGCCCTTGGCTGAAAGGAGGAGCCCATTTACATGGTTGCGGGCTTCAAATTTTTTTTTCAGTTTATAGCCCTGTATGAACTCAAACTTCAGGAGCAAGGCATGGCAGCTCCCACAGAGGTAAGAACCAAGACCCTCTGTGGTTGGAAGGGAGGGTCTTCCAACCCTTCCTTGGAAGGTTCAGGATAACTTGGTGGAGACGGCTCCGTGCTCCTTCCCTTGAAGCTGAGGGGATTGGCCTGGGCAGGATCTGGGACTAGGGCCTCCATCTGCCCAGGAAGGTGGTGGATGGGAAGGCTGGACAGGCTCAGTGGCCAGAGTGTAGAAGTCACCTGTCCACCCCAGGAGGCCAGACCATCTTTGGTCAGCAGCCGCCACAGAGCGGGATGATGTGCTTTCCAAGGATTTTGCATGTGATGGTTTGAACACGGGTTATTTGGCTTCCTTTGAAAGAGTTACTGTTGGACTTATCCCCAGGAGATGGGCATATTTGCCTGCAGCCCTTCAGGGAGAAACAAACTTTTTCCACATATTTCAAGTTATGAGAGGGATTTGAAAGCAGTGAAGCAAGCATGTCCTGTAGAAAGACCTGGAATTCAGTGGCCTTTTCTCCAGCCAGTTTGGTGTTCCTTCCGCTTTGCCTGGTGGCAGCTCTCACATTCCCTTCCTGTGTATTTGGGGCTGGATGACACATTTTTCCCTGTGTGGAATTTATTTGTTCTTAATTGTTATGCCCAAATATCGTGTGACGTCGATCAAACTCTGAGAAATCAGAGGCACACAGTACTTGTGAGAATTACATTGGGTCTTTCTGCTGCTTGGGGAAAAAAATAGATTTTCCTTTGAATCTTTTTATAAATCATCACTCAAAGAAATGGACTTCAGCCAAAAATTGGGCAGACTTTTCCAAGTGCGTGAGAAGATGCTGACACTCCCTAGATGGTGTTTTCCCTGCACACTGCCTCTGTTTATATTTCCTGTTTATTGTTGACATTGGAAGACTCCTGTTCTGTGAAAGAAAGCAAGGCAATCCTGCAAGGTCACTCAAAGGTAAAATGGTTCTTATGCACTAAAGTGCATGCATATGTCCCTTAGCAGGCTTTGATTGGTGTCCTTGTGTGTCCTGGGGGCTGAGCCAGATGCAGGGAACTCAGAGATAAACAGGCACAGGCTTGGACCTGGCCTTTGAGGAGCTCACTGTTTGGGGCTGAGGAGAGACTCGTGTGGGCAGCACAGGTACACTGGCCCATGTAGAGGAGAGAAGAGCTGTACTTGGGGTGGAGTAGGCACCTCACCTTCTCCCTGTGCCCCTTGCCTCACACCCCACCCTGCTCTGTAGCAAGCTGCCTTACCTTCCCCACGTCCTTTGTGTCACCTCTGAGGGCTCCCCCTTGTCCTCAGGGAAGCCTGTGTGCTGTGCTGTGCTGTGCTGTCCTGCCGGCCTCATGTTGGGGTCTCCGTGTGTGTCTGACTCCTCCACCTGGAGCTCCTCTGCATGGACCTCCTGCCGCTGTGCTGGGGCAGGGGGTGACCTGTCCAGCCCCCTGGCTTCTGGATCAGCTTTGGTCATTGCCTCTTGGGGCTGCCCTTGCCCCACCTCAAAGCCTTCCCTTGCCATATAGCTGTCTGCTGACTACATTTTCCTGTCCCCATCACTGATCTTCCCCACATCTGTCTTCAAGCGCGTAAAAACTCCCTGTCCTCTGCTTTCTTCCTGTACACCCACCCTTCCTGGTGGGCAGCCTCTCCTCTTTCTTGCTAGGACCTTATCTTCCTGACCTCTTGGCTTTCAGCACATGCATCTCCAATGCCCTAGCCAGGATCAGCTCACTTGTGTCCTCCTGTGGGCATCTTCTCAGCTGCTGAGGGACAACATCTGTAGCTGTGTAGTCCGCAGCCACTAAACAGTCATGCTTTACACCCACTGGGCATGCCAGACCCAGGGGGCGCTTAGAGCAGAGAGGGTGTGGAGCTCTGGGCAGCTCATGGCTGGGACCTCAGATGATGTCCTGGGTCGTAGTTAGGGGACTTCCCTGCTGGTCTGGAGATAGACAGGGCCCCATATCACCAAAGAAACCAGAGCTCACCACAGGACCAAGCAGCCTTTCAAAACAGTCCTTATTGTCAGATTCTCAATTCCTTTCTTATCCTTTATTAGAAAAATTTCATATGAGAAAGGGCATGGAGTTTTCTGCTGTTCTGATGAGGAGTCAGGCAAACCCAGGACCGTGTGATCGGCTGTTCCAGCAGCTTCCAAAGTGTAGGCCTCCTTTGACTTCGGGAAGCTTTGTCTTGTTTCCAGCTGCCATCTGGTGGCTGGATTGAGGCCCTTCGGAGGGCATGTTGAGTCAGCCAGGGCTGGCTTGCTCACCTGTCTTTTTAAAGTCCCTGCGGGGTCATCAGAATGTGGGACCTCTGGGGAGAAGAGTCCAACCAGAAGGAACTTTTACCTACGCAGCCCCCACCCTCCAAGAGGGGCAAACCTGGCCCAGGGACTGGTCGATTGTGCCCCTCCTCAGCGTTCCCCTCCCCATGCCTCTCATTCTTCCAAATCCTGGTGTCTTGGTGCCTCTGCTAGGATTGCACCCCACCCATCTCAGCCCTCAGGTCCACCAGGGCCCTTGGCCATGGAGCTTGTCCTCAACCCCTGGGCCTCGTTCCCTGGTCGGCATGCCCTCACATCTTCAGCTGTGCCTTAGCGTGGAGCACCAGTCCCCACGCAGCCTGACCTCACTAGGCCCTGTCCACCTCTGCCCCACGTGGCCACCTCCAGACCCTGTGGGCTCTGGCTCAGTAATCTGAAAGTCAGAAGCCCTTTTCTGGCTACCACAGCAGTTACCCTTCCAGTGCCCTTCCAGATCTGACTCCTCCAGGCGGCAGTTGCGTTTTTCTTTTCCTTTCTCACTTGGCCTCGCCCTGTGGTTCACCCCTGCTGGGGTGAGTTCTTCCTCTCTCTCCTGATTGTCTGGCTTCCTTCACACCTGTCTGTCCTCTGTCTAACCATGGGGCAGCCCAGGCACTAGACAGGTCGGGCCCAAATCCAGACTGTGTCACTTACAAGTTAGGTCCCTCTGCCTCTGTCTCCTCACCCATAAAGTGTATGTAGTGATAAAGACCTCTTAGGGGCCGGGCGTGGTGGCTTACACCTGTAACCCCAGCACTTTGGGAGGCTGAGGTGGGCAGATCACAAGGTCAGGAGTTCGAGACCAGCCTGACCAATATGGTGAAACCCCGTCTCTACTACAAATACAAAAATTAGCCAGGTGTGGTGGCATGCACCTGTAGACACAGCTACTCGGAAGGCTGAGGCAGAAGAATTGTTCGAACCCAGGAGGTGGAGGTTGCAGTGAGCAGAGATCATGCCACTGCACTCCAGCCTGGGCGACAGAGTAAGACTCTGTCAAAAAACAAAACAACAACAACAACAACAAAACCTCTTAGAGTTGTCAAGAGGGATAAATCAAATCATGTTACAAACTGCCCAGCAATCACTGGAGTGTGGTGGCCACTCAGCTGACGGCAGTGACATTGTTGGTCTTTTGGTGATGACCTGTCAATTCTGTACCTTCTACCTTCAGGCAGGGGTGATAGGGTCCTCTGCTGAGCACACGTACGTATGCTATGCAGCCACGTTCTGCAGTGACCCTCCAGCCATGCAGACCACACTCCTCAAACCCAGGTTATCTGCTGGGCCTTGATCAGTACCTGTCCCCTTTGTGTGAGTCCCCCACCACCTTTCTCTCCCATCTCCCAGTGGCTCCAGAAGTCTTTGCTACTCTGTGTATTTTCACTGCTGCCTCCTGCCACACCGCAAAACATCTTGCTTCCTCATGCATAGAACAAAACCAGATCCACAGCCTGAGCCCCTCAGCTCTCTGCCATCACACTTGTGCTCTCTGCATCACCCTGCCAAGTGAATCCCAAATTATTCTAATAGAGACATTTCTCCCCTTTGAAGTAGTGCCCAACTTCAAAGGGTGATTTTCTCCGTCTTGCTGGGGGAGTTGGTTTTATCGCTGTTTTCTTTCTCTTCTTTCTTTTTTTTTTTGAGACAGAGTCTTGCTCTGTCGCCCGAGCTGGAATGCAATGGCACGATCTTGGCTCACTGCAATCTCCGCCTCCCGGGTTCAAGTGATTCTCCTGCCTCAGCCTCCCGAGTGGCTGGGTCTACAGGTGGGCACCACCATGCCCAGCTAATTTTTGTATTTTCAGTAGAGACAGGGTTCCACCATGTGGGCCAGGCTGGTCTCAAACTCCTGACCTCAAGTGGTCTGCCCGCCTCGGCCTCCCAAAGTGCTGGGATTACAGGCATGAGCCACCACACCCAGCCTTATCGCTGTCTTCTCTCTCCTGTAGCCTCAGCCTCTCTCCTGGCCTCTTCCCACTGCATATGAACCCACCACTCGCTACTTTGAAACTGTCCTAGCCAAGGTCTCAGGTCACTTTCCAGACCTGGCAGATGACCAAGAAGTGAACCTGGGTGTCACTTTGAGTCCTGCCCACCCTGATCCGTCACGTGCATCTTGTCAGAAGATCCTGTCAGTGCCAGACCTGAGCACTTTCACATCTGCCCACTGCCCTCCATCTGCCTGGCCTCCAGCCCGGTTTCACTACCCAACCTCCCAGATTCTGGACAGCAAGAGTGAGTCTTTTAAAATTTAGTTCTACTCAGTTCTAGTTCCAGGTAGGATTAAATGAGAAGGTTTCACTCTGCAGCTGTGAAACGTGGACAGGGCCGGGCGCAGTGGCTGATGCCTGTAATCCTAGCACTTTGGAAGCCTGAGGCAGGCCGATCACTTGAGGCCAGGAGTTCGAGACCAGCCTGGCCAACATGGTAAAACCCCGTCTCTACTAAAAATACAAAAATTAGCTGGGTGTGGTGGCACACACCTGTAATCCCAGCTACTCAGGAGGCTGAGGTGTGAGAATCACTTGATCCCAGGAGTAAGTGGTTGGCAATGAGCCGAGATGGCACCACTGCATTCCAGCCTGGGTGACAGAGTGAGACTCTGTCTCAAAAATAAACTGTGGACAGAATGCACAGTGCAGCTATTTGAGCACCCTGAAAATTAAGTAGCCACAAGCAGACTGGAGAAGACCAGAATCTGAGGTAACACCAAACAGGTGGTGAGGTTACAATATTTTCCCTCCAGTGTCTTCTAAAATGGACTCAGGGGAGACCCAGAAGTAAGCAGACAGATAAAACTCCTGGAGAAGCCCTCTAGTTCAGGCTCAAGGAGGAAAGGGTCCCCTGGCAGTGATAGAAGTGGCAACGAGAGGCCCACAGGTGTCAAAAACTCAGAAGAATACATCCATGCCAGTGGGAAGAGCTCTAGTCCCAAGAGGTGAGGCAACCCCTGTTACATTTTTCTCTTACTCTTCCTACTACTTAGCCCCTGATATAGGTGCAGTGGTGGGAAGTGGGCAACCAGAGGACTGAAACAGAGAGCCTGAGAGAACCAGAAAAAAACAGGAGATTGCAGAGAGAGAACACCTTGGGAAAGTGACCCCCATAACGTTGTTTTCATGAACTCCTGGCTTCACGTCCAAGCCGCACATGGATGGATCTGATCCTAAACAGCGTACTAAAGATTTTGAGAACTGAACTTAAAGCTATATGAATACCCCCGTCCCTGTGGCCACTGACTGGCACACATGTGGGACAGATCCAACTAGTACTGCAAAGGGCCGGGCGTGGTGTAACCTGGCACTTTGGGAGGCTGAGGCGGGTGGATCACTTGAGGCCAGGAGTTCGAGACCAGTTGGCCAACATGGTGAAACCTCATCTCTACTAAAAATACAAAAATTAGCCAGGTGTGGTGGTGCACACCTGTAATCCCAGCTACTTGGGAGGTTGAGGCAGGAGAATCACTTGAACCTGGGAGGTGGAGCTTGCAGTGAGCTGAGATTGCACTATTGCACTCCAGAACAAGACTCTGTCTCAAATACAAAAATAGTACTGCAAAGGCTTTGAAAATGGAACAAACAGTGAAACCACCACCCAGAGAAGGCTGGTCCCTACATGTTACCTTAACCCAACTTATTTGATAGACTGCTAAAATGAAAATATCAAATTACCAACATCAGGAATGAAATAAACAATTAATAGCACAAACAAACATAAAAGGACAATACTACAAAAACATAAAATAGATTAAAAACATACATAAAAGGAATGCTACAGACAACTCTGCTGACAAATTTGACAACTTGGATGAAATGAACCAATTCCTCAAAAATCAAATTCTAACATTTGCCCAAGATCAAATCCATAAACTGAATAATCCTATAACTATTAAAGAAGTTGCATTCATAGTTTAAAACACTTCAAAAAAGAAGTCTTCAGGCCTATATGATTTCACTGGTAAATTTTATCAAATATTTGAAAAAATAATAACACTATTTCCACACAATGTCTTCCAGAAAACAGAAGAGGAGTGAGTAATTTCTTTTCTTTTTTTCTTTTTCTTTCTTTCTTTCTTT
>NW_012114833.1:1812719-1815443 GCF_000951035.1 Colobus angolensis palliatus | reverse complement strand
AAGGTCACAGGATACAAGGTCAGTATGTAAAGGCCAATCATATTTCTGTGTACTAACAATGAACAATTGGTAACAAAAAATTTTTAAAAATCACTTACAATGACCCCATGAAATACTTAGATATACACAAAACAAATATAGTATCTATATGTAAATAGTGTTAAATACTGATGAAATAGAAGACCAAAATGAATGGCGAGACATACAATGCTCATGGATCAGAAGATTCAAGAGAATGAAGACATCAGTTCTCCCTTGACTGGTCAGTAGCTTGAATGCAAGTCCAATAAAAACCCCAGCAGGACATTTTCTCAGCACAGACAAGCTTATTATAAATTTATATGGAAAGATAAAGAAATTAGAATAGCTAAAGCAACTTTGAAAAAGAATAAAGTTGGAGTAATTACCCAATTTTAAGACTTACCACAAAGAAACAAGACAGTGTGATGTTGGCAAACACTATATAGATTAATAAGATAGACATATACATTAATGGAACAGAATAGAGAGTCCAGAAATGGGCCCACACAAATATGGTCAGATGGCTTTTGACAGTGGTGCAGAAACATTTTAATTGAGAAAGGATAGTCTTTTCAACAAGTAGTGTTGGAACAATTGGACATCCATATGCAATAAAATGAATCTTGATTTATACTTCTTATTTATATACAATTTAACTCAAAATGTAAACCATACAACTATAATACTTTTACCTGTAATCCCAGCAGTTTTGGAGGCCGAGGCAGGTGGATCGTTTGAGACCAGCCTGGGCGATATGGCGAAACCCCATCTCTACCCAAAATACAAAAATGAGCCAGGCATACTGGTGTGCAACTATAGTCCCAGCTACTTGGGAGGCTGAGTCAGGAGAGAATCATTTGAACCTGGGAAGCAGAGGTTGCAGTGAACCGAGATTACACTACTGCACTCCAGCCTGGGTGACAGAGTGAGACTCCATCTCAAAAAAATAAAAATAAAAATAAAATGCAATTTTGATTTATGTCTCTTCTCTGGCTCCTCTTGCCCTCTAGACCCATCCAGCTTCTGCTGTCTTCACTGGCACACCATCTTGCTGCCAGCCAGCATGAATGCTGTACCTCTTGTTGGCAAAGTCTGTTCCCAAGTATCCAGTCCCTTCCCACACCCTATTTTCCTTAAATCTGTTTACCCTCCAGGAAGAGACCATTCAGGAAAGCCTTCCCTGAGCCAGCCTCCTGCCTGGGCCAGATGTTGGCTCCCAGGTGTTTGCTCCTCAGCTCTGCCCCTTGAACATGGTGGCATAGCAGTTAGTCTGAGCATGGGCTTCCTAGAGCCTCAGAGTCCCTGCTTGTCAGTCCCCTGGAAGCTTCAATTCTGTGCTTCCCGGAATCCCTTCAATCAAAGATTTCTAAGTCAGTGGGAGCAGAGATGCTGGAGCTGGCCTGCCTGGGTTCAAATCATGGCTCCCACACTTACCCACTATGTGACCTTGGACAAGTTGCTTGCCATCTTTTGCCTTATTTCTCTCCTTTGTAAAATGGTTTCATGATAGAACCAACTCTTAGAGGTACTATCAGCTTAGATAATGTATGAAGAGATCTTGGCACACGGCTTGGCAAATGCTCGACTAAAGTAAGCTGCAGTTATTGATAGTCGCTTTCGCAGCTTTAAAGTAATACAGGTTCCCAAGTCCCCTGCCCTGCTGAAACAGAATGACTTTTGGGGGCAGGGGGTACTTGTATTTTTCTTCAAAAGCTCCTTGAGTGGGATTGGCAGATTCAACAAATAAAAACACAGGTTGGAAGGGCGCAGTGGCTTACACCTGTAATCCCAGCACTTTGGGAGGCCGAGGCAGACAGATCACTTGAAGTCAGGAGTTCAAGACCAGCCTGGCCAACATGGTGAAACCTGTTTCTACTAAAAATACAAAAATTAGCCGGGCATGATGGTGCATGCCTCTAATCCCAGCTACTTGGGAGGCTGAGGCAGGAGAATCGCTTGAACCCAGGAGGCAGAGGTTGCAGTGAGCTGAGATTGAGCCACTGCTCTCCAGCCTGGGCAACAGAGTGGCCAGAAAGAAAAAAAACACCCCACAGGTCACTCAGGTTAATTTGAGCTTCAAATACAAAAGGAATAATGTTTTAGGATAAGGATGTCTCATGCGATATTTGGGTAGTGTTTATACTAAAATTTATTTATTGTGTATCTGAAATTCAAATGTAACTGGGCATCCTGCATTTTATCTACGAGTATTTAACCCTATCCTGGGGGACCTCAACACCCAGCCCACTCTGGGTCTGTGCTCCCAACTCCCTGGTCCAAAGGCAAACCTCCAAATCAGAAAAGAGAAAGTATCCTTTTACTCAACACAGGGGGGCGCTAGAAGATGGCTTGTTCGCTTTCTTTTCTGTAACTCAATGTCTAGGGAAGCACCAGCAGGTTGGCTGGCTTGCAACAAATCTCTCCGTACCTGTGAGTCATTTTCCGATGTTCAGGTCTGTAAGAAACTGATACAGAGTTGGCCACCTCCCTCTTGGGCCTTCCCTTCTAGGGGGCTAGCCTAGCGCCTCAGGGGCTCCTCTGTTCTTGCTTCTCCCCTAGGTTCACCTGCCTTCCACTGATGTCATAACTCTATTCTGATATCACAGCCCAGCACTTGGAATTATCCCAGGCAGCCCAGGTTCTGCCCTTAGAGCAACTAAGGCAGGCAGTTGAGTGGGGCAAGGGGGTCGGGGGTGAGGAGGG
>NW_012114833.1:1810387-1811669 GCF_000951035.1 Colobus angolensis palliatus | reverse complement strand
TATTTATTTTTGAAATGGGGTCTTGCTCTGTTGCCCAGGCTGGAGTGCAGTGGTATGATCTCAGCTTACTGCAACCTCCACCTCCCGGGTTTAGACAATTCTCCTGCCTCAGCCTCCCGAGTAACTGGGATGACAGGCATGTGCCACCATGCCTGGTTAATTTTTGTATTTTTAGTAGAGATAGGGTTTCACCATGTTGTCCAGGCTGGTCTTGAACTCCTGACCTCAAGTGATCTGCCCACCTCAGCCTCCCAAACTGCTGCAACTACAGGCATGAGCAACTGCTTCTGGCCTTCCCCCATTTTTATAATAAACATTCCACACAGGGCTCCTGCCAGCCCTCCAGGCTTCTCACTTTGAGAAGCACAGTCTGCTCTGTCAGACTCCCTGGATTGCCTATTGCTGCTAGCTCTCTTCCCCCATCTCCAAATTCCATGTTTTTCTTGGAGGGGGGTTTAATTCAGCTTTACTCCACATATTTATTTAATGTGCTGGATCCAGGAAGACAAAAGTGAAGGTGTAGGGCCCTATTGTTCATCAGGCGCATTGTATCTGAGTTTTTGGCCCCTGCCTTCTAGGCCTAGGTGCAGCCCCTCTCTCTACCTAAGAAAGCCGCTTGTGTCTATATCAGGAGTGCTATACCCTTTCTTCATCAGAGACTTTCTCTTCATGGTTGTCACCCGAACTGAGAAAATGGAACATAAGCGTGAATTAATTGGTCATTAAAACTGATAGTGGAGCCAGGCATGGCAGCTCATGCCCGTAATCCCAGCATTTTGGGAGGCTGTAGTGGGAGGATCGCTTGAGGCCAGAAGTACAGAGCAGCCTGGGCAACATAGCAAGACCCCATCTTTCAAAAAAAAAAAAATAGCTGGGTGTGGTGGCATGCACCTGTAGTCCTACCTATTCGAAAGACTGAGGTGGGGGGATCGCTTGAGCCCAGGAGGTCAAGGCTACAGTGAGCCATGACCATGTCTGGGTGACAGAACAAAACCCTTTCTCTAAAAACAAAAACAAAAAACTGGTAGTGGTGAAGGGTGTGGCTCATGGAAGGGATTGGTTTCTCTTTCTCTGGTGGCCCTGGAATGAACATTGGATGGTACCTGGCAGGGCAGCCATGGCTCCTTGATCGCTCAGCAGCTCAAGGTGCAAATTCCTTCCTCACCGGCTGCAAATTTGGGCTTTCGCGACAAAGCCACACAGCTTTTTGAACAAATAAACATATCTAGGTTAGTTCATAGGGTTTTTAGTTACCGTCTTGCCTGTGTGCTCTTGAAGTTTC
>NW_012114833.1:1806614-1807860 GCF_000951035.1 Colobus angolensis palliatus | reverse complement strand
AAACTCCATCTCAAAAAAAAAAAAAAAAAAAAGCATTGTTGCCATTAAGGTAATTTAAGCATCATTTTCCTGCCAGGGCAATTACCTTGATTACTAATTGTTTCCTTTGTAACTAGAAGGCATAATAGCACTTACCTTTGTAATTATCAGGTTGGAGAAGTTTATTCTTTGTTGCCATTTAGGTGTTAACCTTCACATGGACCTGTAGCATGAGCACCGAACTCTGATGCAGGCAAGGCTGTCAACTCAGGATGTCACTAATTCCAGAGGTGGAGGGCCCCGGGGTCCAGACCGGATGCCTGACCTAAACCTGAGGCTGGCAGGACTGTGACATTTCCCTGGATACCCCCTGCATTTCACTTTGCCAGTTTGAGCTTTGACTGGAGATGGTCATGGAAAGGTTGAGACTGAGTATTCTGGACTACAGAACCAGAAGGCTGGGCTCTGAGGTGGCCCCTCGGTCAGTTTGCTGAATCACAGTACCATGCCTGGTGGTATGAACAAGTATGGCTTAGTAAAAGGGACACAAAATTTGGGATCCTGGCATTGCTCTTGAGTCACTATGTGACTTTGGACGAGGCCCTCTACCTCTCTAGGCTATTCTTTGCCCATCACAGGGACAAATAATGTCTGCATCATGAGATGGTTGTGAGAGTAAATAACAACAATAATATTTTTTAAATTAGGCTGGGCACAGTGGCTCATGCCTGTATTGCTAGCACTTTGGGAGGCTAAGGCAGGCAGATCACCAGATGTCAGGAGTTAGAGACCAGCCTAGCCAACATGGCAAAACCCGGTCTCTACTAAAAATACAAAAATTAGCTGGGTGTGGTGGCGTGCACCTGTAGTCCCAGCTACTCAGGAGGCTGAGGCAGAAGAATCACTTGAACCCAGGAGGCAGAAGTTGCGTGAGCAGGGATTGCACCACTGCACTCCCGCCTGGGAAAGAGATTGAGACTCCATCTCAAAAACAAAAAAAAAAATGTTAAATTAAATTAAATAATACAAAACAAGTCTGGGTGAGAGGGAACCATGTGGAATAGCCTCCAAATGCCAGTCATCATCACTACCATTCCAGGCTCTTCAGCTCAGGTCCTTAGTTGACAACAGATCTGTGTGTGATGGTCTCATGCATGTGGGATGTCTTCTACCCACACTGGCTACACCTGCATAGACAGTGATACAGTTCGGTTGTGTCCCACCCAAATCTCACCTCGAATTGTAATTGTCACCATGTGTCGAGGGT
>NW_012114833.1:1801057-1805934 GCF_000951035.1 Colobus angolensis palliatus | reverse complement strand
ATTACAGGCGTGTGCCACCATGCCCAGCTAATTTTTGTATTTTTTAGTAGAGACAGGGTTTCACCATGTTGGCCAGGCTGATGAACTCCTGACCTCAACTGATCAGCCCGTCTCGGCCTCCCAAACTGCTGGGATTACTGGCATGAGCCACCGGGCTGGCTGCCTTCTGCCATGATGTGAGGCCTCCCCAGCCATGTGGAACTGTGAGTCCATTAAACCTCTTGCCTTTATAAATTACCCAGTCTCAGGTATGTCCTTATTAGCAGCACGAGAACAGACTAATATAGATAGGGATCTGTTTTACTAATTAGTTTTTAAAAAATTATTTTTTCATGGTTTTCTATCCAGGGTCAGTTGGTAGCAAGGAACAAAACCCCGCTGAGACTGGCTGAAGCACAAGTGGGGCCTGCGCTCAGGGTGCAGGAAGTGGAGCATCCATGGGGAGAAGTGTGGCCGCAGCTGCTCTCTCTGACACCCCCATTTCTGGTTCTCTCCCGGTGTCCCCTCTGTGTCCTTTCCCTCTGTAGCCTGGCTTCCTTTTTCCTCCGTAATTTCGTTTTGTAGGTGGGCCTGGCCTGGCTCTTGCCTGGCCTTGTGGCTGCCATCTCTGGCTCCAGCTTCAAATTCGTGGGTGAGAGGCTCTGGCACAGCTCAGAGCAGCCTCCCTGCCCTGGCCCGATCCAGCATGGTCAAAGCAGGGCAAGGTCATGCCTGAGGGGCTCCATGTCCACTGAGTCGTTTGGGCTCCATGTCCACTGAGGCTGCCCCCTCACCTGTGTCCAGCCCAGGCCAAGGAACCATGGTGGGCTCAGACCCTCCTCCGGAGGGAGGCCAGGCTGACAGGTAGGCATGACAACCACAGATTGTGGAAGAGAAACCTTGGAAGACAAGGCAAGTTGCTGAAGGCACAGGCAGGAATCATGGAAGCTTCCAGAGGCTCCGGAGGGGCAACCTGGGGTGCTGGGGAGGGCCTGATGAGCATAGGAAGGGCTGAGTCCAGTGGAGGCTGGCTCTTGGCAGCACAGTGGTGGCCCCTGTCCATGTATGGCACAGCTGAATACAGTGGCACCAGCAGCCCAAGGCTTCTATGTGGTTCCAGAGCCTTGGGCTGGCTGGTGTGAGCTGCTGTATTCCTCTGTAGGGGCCACTGCCAGTGGGGGTGCCAATAGGTGGGATCCAGACTGGCTTCCTCTGTCAGCCTAGGTTGCTTCCCTTGTTCTGTGGCCAGTGGTCTCTGGTGAAGGATATCTGTATCCTTCTGTATCATGCAGATGATTTGAAAACCGTTGGTCCAGAGCTTCCACCTGAATCGGGATTGACTGTAGAAACTGAGGCTGAGCTTGAAGGTGGGAAGGACTTGCATGTGGGCTCAGGCTATGGCAAGAGGCAGGACCTGGCTGTTTCATGATCTCCCTGCCCTCCACGACTTGGAGCCAGTTCTCCTTCCATGGAAAGGACAGAGGCCGTGCTCATCCACAGGCCTCAATGCCTAGACACAGAAGGAGCATTCTCTCCAGCCCCCAGATGTTTGGTGTGCACAGTGCCACACCAGTAGCCTGCCCTAGTCCAGGTGAGAGCAGAGAAGGGTACAGTGGCCATCAGGCAGCTGCAAGCCAGAGAATCAGGCCAGAGACAAGCCCCTGGGGCAGGCTGTGCTCTGACCTTGCAGGCTGGAGTTGACAGTTCACTGCGGCCTCAGGCACTGCCCTCTGGAGAGCCTGGGATGGATCCTGCAAGTTGCGACTCCCGTGGGTGAGCTCTGGTTTTAGTGACTGAGTGGTGGGTTTTCCTCCCCCCACAGCAGCCACCTTACATTTTTCTTTGGAAGACAATCAGAAACACTTGACTGCTCAGAAATGAGATAACCTCTCCTGAGGAACGAGGGTTTTCATTTTAATTAGGCTCTTCAGTCTTGGTACCGTGCCCGCCGTGGAAGACCTGCAGCCACAAATGAGCCCATCTTTCCTTGTCTCTGTTAAGCACCAGCAGCGGGGAGGCCAGGCTGGCCCGTGGGGTGGATGTCTTGTCATGAGTGAGGCAGCTCTGTGTTACAGAGAACTGTGCAGAGATGTCCTGTGAGCTCAGCCAGAAGTGTCACCTTCAGGACCTGGCCACAGGAGCCCTCAAGTCCTACCTGTCCTAGGAGCAGCCCTGCTGGCTCTGGGCGAGCCTGGGACTAGTTAGGCCTGCCTTTGAGGCCACTCTGAGGTCTGGGTTTCCCTCTCCTCAGCTGAGTGATGTCTTCTGTGGCCTCTGCCTCTCTTGGCCTCAGCATCTCAGCTGTTAGCTGGCATGAACCCCACGCGCTATGAGGTGTCACACACCACACGGGGTACGGCTGCTGTTTTAAACGCATTTTTTTGGTTTGTTTGTTTTGAGATGGAGTCTCGCTCTGTTGCCCAGGCTGGAGTGCACTGGTGTGGTCTTGGCTCACTGCAGCCTCCGTGTCCTGGGTTCAAGCAATTCTCCTGCCTTAGCCTTCCGAGTAGCTGGGATTACAGGCTGCCTGCCACCATGCCTGGCTAGTTTTTGTATTTTTATTATAGACAGGGTTTCACCATTTTGGCCCGGCTGGTTTCAAAATCCTGACCTCGTGATCCACTTGCCTCGGCCTCCCAAAGTGCTGGGATTAAAGGCGTGAGCCACCGAGCCTGGCCTGTTAAACACACTTTTTTTTTTTTTTTTGAGACAGAGTTTCACTCTTGTTGCTCAAGCTGGAGTGCAATGGCACGATCTTGGTTCACTGCAACCTCCGCCTCTTGAGTTCAAGCAATTCTCCTGCCTTTGCCTCCTGAGTAGCTGGGCTTACAGGCATGAACCTGGTCTCGAACTCCTGACCTCAGGTGATTCACCTGCCTCGGCCTCCCAAAGTGCTGGTATTACAGGCATGAGCCACTGCGCCTGGCCTGTTAAACACCTTTTTATCCAGGACACGCTCCTGACTCCCCAGCCCAGGTCGGCTTCCCATGTAGTGGAAAGAGTGCTATACGACTCCATGGCACCCACCCCAGTTGCACTGATTATTCACCTGTACACTTATTTAATGTTTGACTTCCCTGATAATCCATAGCAACAGAAGGGTGAGGATTGTGACAAGTGGCTTGCCACTGAATGCCCAGTGACTAGCACCCTGCTTGTCTCAGAGTATACATGCTTGAATTATTTGTTGGAGGAATCGGGGGAGGGAAGAAGGGAGACAGGACTGCATGAATGAATGAGTGTGAGATGTGGGCGCTGGTGCTCTGGCCAGACACAGTGGTCACTTTGGTCCACAGAATCTGGGTGTAGAGCCTCTTGGCCACTTGGATAAGCAGTCTCGGGGTCCTTACAGAGCCAGCTTGGAAAAGCAAGTCCTTCCAAAGGATAGCTCCGAGTATGGGAGGCCATGAGGGACTTCAAGGTGACTCCAGAGAGCTAAGCTAGCGAGGCACTCCAGCAGGGGCAGTGGAGTCCTTAGCAAGGGGCAGTCCAGGGACAGTCACCATATTAGCCCTCCAGCTGCTGTCATTTGTGTGAAGTGCAGTGGGGGCCAGGGATACTTGGCTGTCGTGATAACACAGGTGTCTGAGTTTTTACCTATGCAAGATCAATGCTTAATGGTCTTCCTCTCCCGAGTGGAGGACTGGTGTCACGGGTGGTCAAGACAGTCCTGACCACCAGTGAGAGGTGGCTCATAAGAGAGAGAAGGCAAGGTTTGGACTCCCCAGGGGTCTGGGCCCTTCCTTGGCTACTTAGCTGTGGTACCTGGGCAAGCCCACCAACTTCTCCAAGCTCTAGCTGCCTTGTCTCTAAAATAGGGACAGTTCCAGCCCTAGCCTACCTGACATCCACTGTGGGGACAAAGGAGTGTGTGCTGGCGAAAGGGTTGCCTAGGATCACCATTGGGGTACCTGTCGTTTACAGGGGTAGCCAACAATAAAGTTGGGCCCCTCTCAGATCCTCAGTGAGGTGGCAGTGACTGTGGAGGGCATTGTCATTGGAGTAAGTGCCCAGGCATCAAGCTAGCCAGGTGGTTTGTGTTATGAATGTGCCACCACCTGGGGCCCTTCAGTCAGAATGCTAGGAGCAGAAGATGTGTCCCTAAACATTTCTGCCTTTTAAGAAAACTACTTCAAGTTTTGTACAAATACTCAATGGAAAAAGAAAAGCATAGACCGTGCAAATCTCCTCAAATCTACTAACCCAGCAGTAATGACAGTTAAATCTTTACTGCAAGTATTCTGGACAATCTAGATGTAGAATTTTATATCAGTGGGATAATCCCAATGTTTGGTTTTATAACTGACTCATTAAACTTGACAATATGTTGTGGACATTCCATGTCAATGAGTATACATCTGTGGCACCACTTTTTCTAAAAAGATAAATTTTATTGGATACACTGAGGGCATTCAATAGATAATGAAATGGTTACCAAACAATGAGGATGTGAGATGATAGCATCACTTTTTATAGCATTTTATTATGGAAAATATCTAACATTTCTATGCATGTAGATATACACATATATGGTCCAGTTCTCATCACTTAGCTTTCAATGATGTTCAATTATGGCCAATCTTATTTCATCTCAGCCCTATTTCCCCCGTTTTTACTATTTTAATATTGTGATAAATACATACAACATTGAATTTACCATTAAAGGCATTTAGTACGTTCACAGTGTTGCACAGCCATCACCTCTGCCTAGCTCCAGAACATTTTCCTCACTCGAAAGGAAACCCTGCACCCACTAAGCAGTGACTCCCCATTTCCTCTCTCTCAGCCTCTGGCAACCACTAATCTGCTTTCCCCGCTATTATTTTACAGCAAACCACATCTGCGCACATTTCACTGTGCATCTCTAAAAAACCAGGAATCTTTTAAAAACATAAATT
>NW_012114833.1:1798390-1799047 GCF_000951035.1 Colobus angolensis palliatus | reverse complement strand
TACCGAATGCCTGTACCCCCATTGTGTCTAGGAAGTAACTAACTTGCTTTGGGTTTTACAGGCTCATAAGCAGAAGTGACTTGCCTTGTCTCAGATGAGACTTTGGACTGTGGACTTTTGAGTTAATGCTGAAATGAATTAAAACTTTGGGGGACTGTTGGGAAGGCATGATTGGTTTTGAAATGTGAGGACATGAGATTTGGGAGGGGCCAGGGGTGGGATGATATGGTTTGGCTGTGTCCCCACTCAAATCTCATCTTGAATTCCCACGTGTTCTGGGAGGGACCCGGTGGGAGGTGGTTGAATCATGGGGACAGGTCTTTCCCGTGCTGTTCTCATGATAGTGAATAAGTCTCACAAGATCTGATGGTTTTTAAAAAGGGGTATTTCCCTACACAAGTTATCTTCTCTTGTCTGCTGCCATGTGAGATGTGCCTTTTACCTTCCACCATGATTGTGAGATCTCCCCAGTCACGTGGAGCTGTAAGTCCATTGAACTTGAGGTTAGGAGTTCAAGAGCAGCCTGGCCAACATGGTGAAATCCCATCTCTACTAAAAGTACAAAAAATTAGCCGGGCGTGGTGGCAGGCATCTGTAGTCCCAGCTACTCAGGAGGCTGAGGCAGGAGAATGGCGTGAACCTGGGAGGCGGAGCTTG
>NW_012114833.1:1792168-1793431 GCF_000951035.1 Colobus angolensis palliatus | reverse complement strand
TTTTTAGTAGAGACGGGGTTTTGCCATGTTGGTTCGGCTGGTCTTGCACTCCTGACCTCAGGTGATCTGCTCGCCTCGGCCTCCCAAAATGCTGGGATTACAGGCATGAGCCATGCCCGGCCTTAAAATGTTAGTTTTTATATATGTTATATAATATACATAAAGTGTAAGTCAAGTAGTACAATATATTTATAATCTATAAACCATTATTCATATAGTGAGGGCTCATGTTTCTTGGATGGGGACATTTGTAAATGCCTCCAGAGGGTGGTCCCGGGCGGTATGGTCACCTAGCACACTCCTGCCTCAGTCTCTTGGCCTCTCTTCCCTTCCTGGGTACACCTGCAGCTGCAGGAGCTGGACAAAGTAACCCCAAGTGACAAGAACCCACATCTTGCCCTTTACTGAGAAAGTGCCAGAGAGAAAAGAAGTACCTTTTTTGAAAGTGTCCTCAGTTCCTTTCTAGAATGAAGTAGAAATAGAGCTGAGGGGACAAAGGAGGGGTCCAGTCTCATGCTTGAGGTGTGGGGACCCATAGGACCCCCAGCCTCTTTGGTGACTGGGTGGTCTGTCCCTCGGTGATGACTGGTCCTTGCTGCCCACCCTGGCCCACCTGGGCAGCCCCTGCTCTTTGCTCCTCTCTCCCCACACCTGTGACACAGAAGTTCAGCTTGTCCTCCCACCTCAGACTCTCTCTTGCCCTTTGGTGTTCCTTTCCTCATTGTTTTTCCTTTTAGATGTGTGTTTCATGTGTGCCAGACAGATTCTCATTCTGTATGAAGCAAAAAACTTTCATCTCTTTGTAGTCAATTCCAAGCCAAATCAAGATGCCGGAATTGAAGGATCATTCAGGCTGAGTGTTCAGTCCTTGAGGGGCCCATAGCCCTGGGCGAGCAGAAAGGCACTGTTATTTAGCATTATTTGAAAACCATGAGTCGCCTGGTACCATTTCCTGCACCCCAGTGCTAATGCTTCTGCTGCTAATATGCCACAGTGATCCATTTCCTCTCAGAATGTGGCACGGTGAAGATCCAGTAGCATGTCCTGTGAAAAATTTCATCCAGCAGTGCCACAGCTGCTGAGGAGTCAACCTCATCCGTGAGTTTTCCTCAGCCCCTGCTATGTATAAAGAACCCGACACACATGACACGGGGTAAATGCCACAGCTCTGGGACTCTGGCATTTTCCACATGTTGTAATGCACCCAGGCTACTAAGACTTCACTGAACTGTTTTCTGTTTGTTTGTTTCATTTTGTTTGTTT
>NW_012114833.1:1789610-1791292 GCF_000951035.1 Colobus angolensis palliatus | reverse complement strand
GCTAATTTTTTTTTGTATTTTTTAGTAGAGATGGGGTTTCACCGTGTTAGCCAGGATGGTCTTGATCTCCTGACCTCGTGATCCGCCCATCTTGGCCTCCCAAAGTGCTGGGATTACAGGCTTGAGCCACCGCGCCCAGCCGAACCTCTTTCTTTTGTAAGTCTCCCAGTCTTGGATATGTCTTTATCAGCATCATGTAAACGGACTAATACAACTACTCTTCCCTCTGTAAAGAAATGCCTGGTCACACTGGGCTGAGGGTCTCCCAGATGCAGTAGCAGCTCAAGGCCATTGCTTGATAACCAGATGCTGGATAAAAATGCCATAGTGCCCACAGCAACAGCCCATGCAGCCCCTCTGCTAAGGGAGGACCGGGAGCAGTCAGGGAGAGCGATGATAGCAGCTGGGGAGATCAGGCAGACAGAAAGCCCTATTAGTGAAGCTGGGCTGGTTCACACACGTGCTTATCAGTCTGGAACCCCAGGAAGCCGGTGGGAGGAAATCGATGCTCTGTCTTTTGGAGGAGAGGAAGAAGGAATTGGTGAAAAAAATGATCCTCCACTATTCACTTCAACTTGATTTTCTATGCTATTAAAAAGGTTATAGTGACATTAAAGGGGTTTATTTATTTATTAAGACAGAATTTCACTCCATCACCCAGGCTGGAGTGCACTGATGCAATCTCAGTTCACTGCAACTCTGCCTCCCAGGTTCAAGATATTCTTGTGCCTCAACCTCCCGAGTAGCTGGGACTATAGGCATGCACCAGCATGCCCGGCTAATTTTTGCTTTTGTTTTTGTTTTTATTTTTTGTAGTAGAGATGGGGTTTCACCATGTTGGCCAGGCTGCTTTCAAACTCCTAACCTCAAGTGATCCACCCGCCTTGGCTTCCCAAAGTGCTTACAGGTGTGAGCCACGGCACCCAACATTAAAGGAGATTTAAAAGAAGAAATAAAAACATTGCCATGATCCTAGCCATTGCTGTTTCTTCAGGACCTGCTCATACTGCCTGTGTGCAGGTGCGCGTGCGCGCGCGCACACACACACACACACGCACGCCACTGACAGCGCTGCGACCACCACTGTATTCTTTGCCCGGGCATTCCAGCAACATCAGCATACTGGCTGCTCTTCAGTTTTTGTTGCCACTTTCTGCTTTTGCTTCTGCTCTGTGGACAGCCTGGCCCCAGTTTTCTTATCCTGTCGTCCAGTGTTTGGACACTTGAGCAGCCTGCGGTTACGGCCTGTCCATGCCATGTCCATGCTTGAGCTCCCTTCATTGGTAACACTTTCATAGGGAAAATTCTATTGGGTAGTGGATGTGAATGGTATTGTGGCTCTGGATTTCTCCTGTCCTCTAGCCCAGTTGTTTTAAAAAATAGAAGTGAGTGCCTCCCCAGGAAGGCACAAGATACCCACTACAGTACGAGATGAAAACATTAGAAGTTCTATTCAGGCCGGGCGTGGTGGCTCACGCCTGTAATCCCAGCACTTTGGGAGGCTGAGTGGGGTGGATCATGAGGTCAGGAGATCGAGACCATCCTGCCTAACACGGTGAAACCCCGTCTCTACTAAAATTACAAAAAATTAGCCGGGCGTGGTGGCGGGCGCCTGTAGTCCCAGCTACTCGGGAGGCTGAGGCAGGAGAATGGTGTGAACCCGGAAGGTGGAGCTTGCAGTA
>NW_012114833.1:1786696-1787090 GCF_000951035.1 Colobus angolensis palliatus | reverse complement strand
TAACAGTTTTGAAATCCATCTGTGTTGTTGCCCGCATCACTAGTGTGTTGCTTTTTATTGCTGAGTAGTGCTCCATTGTGTGGATGCACCAGTGTGTTTATCTGTTGCCTGTGAATGGACATTTGAGTTGTTTCCAGGTTCGGCCATAACAGAGCTGCTGTGAACATTTGTGTACAAGTCTTTCTGTGGACATACGCGTTTTTTTCTCTTGGGTAAATATCTAGGAATAGAATGGCTGGCTCATAGAGTAGATATGTGTTTAACTTTTGAAGAAATTGACACATCATCTTCCAAAGTAGTTATACCATTTTACATTCCCATAAGCAGTGTGGGAGTGTCCCAGGCTGGGGGACAAAATCAGCCGTCCCAGGACAACCCAAGGAAGTGTCAAACA
>NW_012114833.1:1783968-1784862 GCF_000951035.1 Colobus angolensis palliatus | reverse complement strand
GAACTCCTGATCTCAAGTGACCCACCCACCTTGTCCTCCCAAAGTGCTGGTATTACTGATGTGAGCCACTAAGCTAGGCCAGAGAGCATATTTTGTCTAAAGGTAAATTAATAACTGCAATACCGATAATACTATTGCTTCCCAAATCTGCCTGGTCATGTAAAATCTTTGCCACTGGGAATGCTTGCATAAGAACGCAACTTACGGAGATTTCTTAGAAATAGAAAAACCGTGACACCTCGATGCAAATGTGCCTTTTCTCAACCTGGCGCTCTTGCTCGCAACATTGCCCTTTGACCCTGGAAGCTTCTAGGGCAATACCTATTTAGGTAAACCAACTGGTGCTGAAGAGGAGAGCTTGGGTCTAGGAAATGCCCATTTTAATCACTTGGGACCATGTTTCTTGAAAGTGGCCTTAAGTGTGTATCTGCAGAATGATTGTTTCCTTCCAGGAAGTGGCTTCAGAAGCAAGGATGACATCTTTAGGATTGATGTAGGTTTCTATGGTCCTGTCCTGAGTGTTTAGTTTCACAAAGGCCTGTTTTTTAAAATACTGCAGGTGCAAATCCTAGATTTTCATTCTTAGCACTAGAATGGCATTTCCAGAAACAGATTTACGTATCTCTAGGAATTCACTTAGTGATGAAAGTACCATTCAAATCACTTGGAAAAGAAGGGATCATTCAACAAGTTTTATTTATTTATTTATTTATTAATTAGAGACAGACACGCTCTCTGTCACCCAGGTTGGAGTGCAGTGGCATGATCACAGCTCACTGCAGTCTTGACCCCCTAGGACCAAGTGATCCTCTCACCTCAACCTCCTGAGTAGCTGGGACTATGGGCACATGCCACCATGCCTGGCTAATTAAAATAAATTTTTTTTTTTTTTTT
>NW_012114833.1:1776159-1776468 GCF_000951035.1 Colobus angolensis palliatus | reverse complement strand
AAACATTGACTGTACATCTCTCTGTGCTAGACAGCACTAGGAGGTGAGGAGTCATGGAAAACAAAAATCAATGACACCTGCCAGAGACCCCACTGCCTGCTATGGGGAGACAGACAAACCAATACAAAATCATGATGCAGTGGCCCAATGCTTCACCATGGTGAAAAGCACACAAGGAGAGGCACTTAGCCCAGTTTCGAGGGTTGGGGAAGGCTGCCTAGAGGAGGTGATATGTCAGCTGAGATCTAAAGGGTGAGGAGGAATTCACTTGTTGAAGATAGAAGGAATACAATTTGAAAACTTCCTATC
>NW_012114833.1:1765234-1768621 GCF_000951035.1 Colobus angolensis palliatus | reverse complement strand
GGTGGCTCATTTGGAGTCAGGAGTTCGAGACCAGCATGGTCAACATGGTGAAACCCCATCTCAACTAACAATACAAAAATTAGGCGGGCATGGTGGTGCATGCCTATAATCCCAGCAAATCGGGAGGCTGAGGCATGAGAATCACTTGAACCTGGGAGGTGGAGGTTTCAGTAAGCTGAGATCATGCCACTGCACTCCAGCCTGGGTAACAGAAGGAGACTCTGTCTAAAAAAAAGAAAAAGAAAAGAGGAATAGCATGGGGGAACTGCCCCCATGATTCAGTTGCCTTCCACAGGGTCCCTCCCACCATGGGGATTATGGGATCACAACTGAACATGAGATATGGGTGGGGACACAAAGCCAAACCGTATCCCCACTGGCTCTCGAGTATCAAAAGAACCTTGGAAGGGTGTTAGCTGGAGCCTGGTACCCTCAGAGCAAGGCAGGACAGTGGCCGAGGGGCCCGTGGGTCTTAGTGACAGATGGTAGTATCGGAGGTCTTGACAGTGGGAAAGGACAGAAGCATGGAGATTGAGGGCGCTTCAGTAGGCAGAGCCAAGCTCCGTGTCTGGGCCTAACTGAACAGGACTGGGGTCTCAACCATGTCATTTACCAGTCATGTGACCTGGAACAAATAACCTCCCCCATCTTCAGTTCCTTTGTTTGAAAACTAGGGCTGTTGTGAGGATGTGTGAAGTGTCAGCCCTGTACCTGGCCCATATGGCCTCAGTACAAGTGACAGCGATTGTGATGGTGGGGACAGTTTGATGAGCTGCAAAGTGTCTTCTGCTGAGTAGGAAAAGGAAGAGGACGGGAATGCTACCGTCTCCTTTTATATAGAATTTCCCCAGTGCCATGTTAATCATTCTGCAGTTGCTGCCAAAGCACTGGACATAGAATCCTACCCAGTTGCCACGGACGATTTTCCTCCAAAGAGAAACCAGCAGTAGAGAGAGGCCAGCCCTTTGAAACGTGGGGAGCTTTCACTGAGAGCCCTCAGTCAAATAGCCAGAGTGAGCTCTGGGGCAGCTGACAGACCAGCCAAGGCCTCTCATATGATTTAATCTGACAGATACATAAGGGAGCATAAAATGATTTTGCTGTGACCCAGACATGCAGAGCTCCCACAATTACATGTCTCCTTTCATGAAAAATTAGATTATCTCCGTAGCTCCAGCATAATGAGTCTCTAATGCCAAGAACTGTGTTAATTAGTAAGTTGTACATGTTGACTTTTAAGTCAGGGCATCTTTCGGGGTGAACAATTTTATTTATTTATTTATTTTTGAGATGGAGTCTTGCTCTGTCACCCAGGCTGGAATGCAGTGGCACCATCTCAGTTCACTGCAACCTCTGCCTCCTGGGTTCAAGCAATTCTCCTGCCTCAGCCTCCTGAGTAGCTGGGATTACAGGCGCCCACCACCACACCCGGCTAATTTTTGTGTTTTTAGTAGAGTCAGGGTTTTGCCATGTTGGCCAGACTAGTCTCAAACTCCTGACCTCAGGTGATCTGCCCATCTCAGCCTCCCAAAGTGCTGGGATTACAGGCGTGAGCCACCACACCTGGCTGAACAATTTATTTTTAATAGCTTTGGACAAATCTACATGTGATGACTTGAAAGGGCAAAAAAATTACTTGGCGTTAGCCCATTTATAGTATGCCTGGAGAATCGGTTGGCCATCTCGGAGACCATGTCCCTGCAGGAACAGGTGAATAGGAAGTGCTTGCTCCTCGTGCTGAGTGGTGGAAGTTTTTCTGCTCCCTCTTAGAACTTCAGTGCTCAATGGCTCTCAGAGGCTTCACTGTGTTATCTCTGAGATGCAGCCTAGAGGTTGTAGGAGAGAGGATCTGGGAAGATGTCCAACCTTGACAAGAGAGAAGGGGCCTGAATCTGGCAAGCAAGTGGGGGCCACATTCTCTGGGCATTCAGAAGCCAGGATTTCATGGGCCATGAAATCTGCCGTCTTTTAGAAGTGGGCTCTGGTCTGCTTTCTCTCTACAAGTTCACATTGTCCACCATTTCCAGGAGCCTGCAGCTAACACAAGTGAATGAGTGGTTTCCTCGGCATTGACCCCATCAGCTCAGACACTTGTAAAAGAGAAGTTAACTTACAGAGCATAAAAAAATCAGAAAAAGATGGGAAGAGCCTACGGACAGCCCGGTACAGCTGTGTGTGGATCACCCATTGGAACAAGCATTTGTTTAGGCTTCCAAGCCTGTTGGAGGACCCTAAGAGGGAAGAAAATGATTTAGCTTTTTGGTTTGGGTACAGACTTTCCAGAAGGCAGCACCAGTGACCAGACGGTGGACAGACTTCAGTTCCAGCTCCAAGAGCACAGGCAGGGAGAAATGCTAAGAAGGAGGGTCTGCCCTTGAGATTCTTTCTCTGTAACAGCTTTGCATCTTCCACCAGTAAAAACTTTGTTCCCATTTTAGATCACAGTTAGATTTTATTATGTGCCATGCTCTTGAGAGTAATAGGAATGTGAATCTCGGTGAAAACATGTGTTGTTTCTTGTGTACCTCTTTATACATGTGACAATAGCTATCATCTGAAAGGAGCGACGTGCAAGGGGAAAGAGTGACTCCATCTCCGTGCTGCAAGGTGACTGGACCACAGAAGGAGGATACAGCCCCTTGGGTCAGCAGATGGGTTTTGTTGGAGTGGCCCATTGAGTGTGGGTGCCTTGGGCTGGAGGTGATGTGGATGACACACAGAGCTTATTCTTTGTGCCCTCTCAAACTTCACCCTTGGCCCTGGCCTGCAGGGATTCCCAGGTTCAGGAAAGACTTTGAATCTGCAGCCCCATGAAAATACATGGCACTGCTGTCGACCCACTTTTTGGGAAGCGAGAGAGAGAGAGAGAAAGAGAGAGAGAGAGAAGCATATAAAAGATTCGACAGCTTGAAACTACGTCAGCCAATTTGTAGAGGTTTTGGGCACTCTTCTAGTTTCCATACACATGATCCGTGATGGATTTGGAGAGACACGGGAAGAAGGACAAAGCCAGAGGCTCTTCATTAGTCTTGGGAATTCAAGGAGACTTCAGTTTGGTGGCTGCATTTGGAGAGACTGTGTGTGCACACGTGCGTGTGGTTGCTCCAAGCAGTTTCTGCTGCTGCTTGCCCATGTGTCTATAGCTTCCAGGCAGTTTTTCAGCAAGACTCTAAGCCGGATGCAAAAGCAAACCTGAAGAGATATGTCAAACTGCATTAAAAAAATAAATAAATAAAGAGGGAGTATACTTTGTAGGTTAAAGGAAATTTTTTTGAGATGTGGTAATTTGCCGAGAATCCACTGACAAATGTGGTTAAGGGTCATTTCAGGACCAATAGGCTTTTGGATCAACAATTGAAAAATCCCTTAAGGGATGTTTCTTCCCTT
>NW_012114833.1:1757562-1758978 GCF_000951035.1 Colobus angolensis palliatus | reverse complement strand
ACAGGTACACACCACTGCACCCAGGTGATGTTTTAACTTTTTTTGTGGAGATGGGATCTCATCATCTTCCCAGGCTGGTCTTGAGCTCCTGAGCTCAAGTGATCCTCCTACCTCAGCCTCCCAAAGTGCTGGGATTACAGGTGTGAGCCACTGGGACTGACCTAAGATGTTCTATCTTTGGTCTTCAGGGCTTTGACTATGATATTTGTAGATAAGGTTTTGTTTTATTTCTCCTTCTTGGGGCTCATTGAGCTTCTTGAATCTGTGGGTTAATGTCTTTCACCTTATTGGGGAAAATTCATCACCATTATTTCATCCACAACTGCTTCTGAACCTGTTCTCTCTTCTCGCTTCCTCTTAAGGGACACAAATTACACGTATATTAGACTTTTTGAACCATGTCTTTATGCACTCTTCCATCTTTTCCATTCTTTATTCTCTCTAGATATTTTTTATTGACCAGTTTTTGAGTTCACTGAGCCTGCTTTCAGCTTTATCCATTGTGCTGTTAAACCTATCCAATGCATTCCTCTTTTTTTTTTTTTTTTGAGACAGAGTCTCACTGTGTCATCCAGGCTGGAGTGCAGTGGTGCGATCTTGGCTCACCGCAACCTCCACCTCCCAGGTTCAAGCGATTCTCCTGCCTCAGCCTCCCAAGTAGCTGGGATTACAGGCATGCGCCACCATGCCCAGCTAATTTTGTATTTTTAGTAGAGATGGGGTTTCTCCATGTTGGTCAAGCTGGTCTCAAACTCTCAACCTCAGGTGATCCGCCCGCCTCAGCCTCCCAAAGTGCTGGGATTACAGGCATGAGCCACACCGCCTGGCCTCCAGTGCATTCTTAACTTCAGATGTTTTTAAATCTTGGAATGTCTATTTGATTATTTGTATAGATTTCTAGTTCTGTTGAAATGCTCCATATAGTCATCCATTTTGTCCTTTGTCTTTCCTTTTTTAAAAACTTATTAATCATAATTATTTTCAAGTTGGCTCCTTCTGCTTTGAATACCCTAGATATGCCAAGTGGTTTTTCTCACTGGTTTTTGACATTTCAGCCATCTGTATTTTTGAAAGTTTACATTTCTCTTCTGTGGTATTTTCTCTGATTGCCCTGATTGCCCTGATTGCCATGGACTTCTTGCAGGGAGGGCATTGAGTCTTTGAGAACTTCCTGAGATCTAGGACAGCCACATAAGGCCCTGGCTTTATGTGGATATAGCTGCTTGGTGACTGCTGAGGGAAATGCTGGTCTCCTGGGCTGGATCCACCTCATTGAGGGCCCCTTGGTTAACCAAGGACACAAGGATGGTGATCAGGGTTGAATTTGTTTTTCCTGTTTTTACTCCTTATGAATCTCAAGTTTCAGAACATTATAAACATAAACATATTTACAAGGGAAATAACTTTGATATTAAA
>NW_012114833.1:1748920-1750892 GCF_000951035.1 Colobus angolensis palliatus | reverse complement strand
GCCTTGGCCTCCCAAAATGCTGGGATTACAGGCGTGAGTCACAGCACCCAGCCAAAATTTGTTTTTGTTGTAGCAAAATACATGAATCATAACATTTGCCATATTAACCACTTTTAAGTGTAATGTTCAGTAGCATTAAATATATTAGTGTTGTTGTGCATCCATGACCACCAATAATCCACCTATCCATCTCCCAAACTCTTTTCAGTTTCCAAAACTTTGACCCATGAAACAGTAACTCCCCATGCCCCAGTCCCTTTAGCCTCTGGCTCCCACCATTCTGCTTTCTGTCTGTTTGGATTTGACTATTCTAGGTACCTCATATAAGTGGAATCATATGGTATTTGTCTTTTTGTGACTGATCTATTTCACTTAGCTTAATGTCTTCCAGGGTTTTCCATGCTGTAGCATGTGATAGAATTTCCTTCCTTTTTAAGACTAACCAATATTCCATTGTATGGATAGACCACATTTTGTGTCTTCCATGTTTTAGCTATTGTGAACAATGCTGCTATGTTTATTTATTTATTTATTATTTTATTTTTTTGAGACAGAGTCTCCCCTGTGTCACCCAGGCTGGAGTGCAGTGGTGCAATCTTGGCTCACTGCAAACTCCGCTTCCTGGGTTCAAGCGATTCTCCAGCCTCAGCCTCCCAAGTAGCTGGGATTACAGGCATGTGCCACCACACCCGGCTAATTTTTTGTATCTTTGGTAGAGACAGGGTTTCACCACGTTGGGCAGGCTGGTCTCAAACTCCTGACCTCACGATCAGCTCAGTTGGCCTCCCAAAGTGCTGGGATTATAGTCATGAGCCACCACGACTGGCCCTATTTATTTATTTTTATGTAATTAACTTTTTTTGAGACAGGGTCTCACCCAGGCTGGAATGCAGTGGCACAATCAAGGCTCACTGCAGCCTCAACCTCCTGGATTTAGGTGATCCTCCCACCTCAGCCTCCTGAGTAACTAGGACTACAGGCACCTGCCACCATGCCTGGCTAATTTTTGTATATTTTTGTGGAGAGATATGGGATTTTGTCATGTTGCCCAGGCTGGTCTCGAACTCCTGAGCTCAAGCAATCCACCCACCTTGGTCTCCCAAAGTGCTAGGATTACAGGTGTGAGCCACCACACCCAACTGATGCTGCTGTGGATATTGGTGTACACATATCTCTTTGAGACCCTGGTATATGCCCAAAAGTGGAATTGCTGGCTCAAATGATAATCCTATTTTTAATATTTTGAGGAACCTCTGCACTATTTTCCACAGCAGCTGCTGCACCATTTTATATTTCCACCAACGCTGAGTTTCACATTCTCCACATCCTTGCCAACACTTGTTATTTTCAATTTTTTGATGGTAGCCATACTAATGGGTATAAGGTGGTATCTCATTGTGCTTTTGATTTGCATTTTCCTAATGATTAGTGAAGTCAAGCATCTTTTCATGTACATATTGGCCATTTGTGTGTCTTCTTTGGAGAAATGTCTACTCAAGTCCTTTGCCCATTTTTGAATCGGATTGGGTTTTTTGTTGTTGAGTTTTAGGCATTCTGTATCTGACTGTTAATCCCTTATCATATATATGATTTGCAAATATTTTCTCACATTCTCTGGATTTATTTTTTACTCTGTTGATAGTGTCCTTGGAGGCATAATTTTTTTAATTTTCACAAAGTCCATTTTGTCTATTTTTGTTGTTGTCTGTGCTTTTGGTGTCATACCCAAGAAATGTTTGCCAATTCCAATATTGCGAAGCTTTTGCACTAAGGTTTTGCTTATAACTGTTTTATAGTTTCAGCTCTTATATTTCAATCTTTGATCGATTTGAGTTAATTTCTTTATATGGTGTTAGGTAAAGGTTTGATTTCATTCTTCAGTATGTGGATACACACTTTTCACATTTGTTGAAAAGACTATTTTTTCCCTACTGAATGGTCTTGGCACACTTGTCAGAAGCCATTTGATCAG
>NW_012114833.1:1736064-1748365 GCF_000951035.1 Colobus angolensis palliatus | reverse complement strand
GCAATCTCAGCTCACTGCAGCCTCTGCCTCCCAGGTTCAGGCCGTCCTCCTGCCTCAGCCTACCAAGTAGCTGGGAGTACAGGCGCCCGCCACCACACCCAGCTAATTTTTGTATTTTTAGTAGGAACGGGGTCTCACCATGTTGAACAAGCTGGTCTCGAAGAACCCCTGGCCTCAAGTGATCCGCCCAGCTCGGCCTCACAAAGTGCTGGGATTACAGGCGTGAGCCACCGCTCCCAGCCTGCAGAGGTTTATTTCTGAAGAGCCATTGGAGTTTTAGGACTGAAAGATGCTGCAGGCAGTAGTTAATTCAATGCCTTCTTATTACAGATGAGGAAACTGAGGCCCAAAGACAAAGGGCAACTTGCCCTGGGTTTCGTAGTGACAGAGTTGAAAGTACCTCCTAGGCCTGACTCCACATCTGATGCTTTTAAAAGCTAGTTGTTAGTTTGCTTTGCTCTTAGAATAGTGTTATGTCAGTTACTATTTTGATAGAAGTGGCAAATGCATTTTTCATTCTGCAGAAAATGTATGTGGCTTAGCCATCCACTTCACTACTCCTGTGGAGCAGTTCATCACTGGCAGCTCCTGTATTTTGAAGCATTACTGTGGGAAGAATAGGCCACCTGTTTTGTGGGTTCCTATTTGCCCTGACATTTAGTTTGCAGAGTTTGAAAGTCCTGAATATAGCTATGTAATAACCTACTACAGAATGCCTTCCCAGTGCCCGTTTGTCTTTATTGCCTATAGCAAGGAACTTGATCTTTGAATTTTCTAGCAACCTAGAGCCTCTTTCCATCATGCCTACCAGTAAGACAGACCTGGACTGGGCTGCCTTCCCAAGCATTGTCTTGGCAGAGGCTGGGCTGGGGGTGAGAATAGGGGCAACGGGTAATATGAATTAGACAAAATTCCAAAGCAGATTTAAAATTATGCCATTCTTAGGATTTCCTGGGCTGGGTTTGCTCATTCAAGAGCTACTAAGCCCCTCTTAGTGGTATTGTGGACACTTTGCTGGGAACTGACAGGCCCCTCACAAAACCAGAAGGCAAGAACTCTTGCAGATTTTCTGGAGGAGCTTAAGAGAGGAGGCAGGGACCCAGGGAAGAGGCTGCCATGTGGGATGAAGGAGAGAGGAAGAGGGCTGGGTCCAGGCCTCCAGAAGTGTCAGAAGGAAATGGTGAGCCAAGGAAGCACTGGTGGAACCTGGGGCAGGCTGGTTGTGAGGGAGGAGGAAGGGATGAGCCATGGACATGCTTCTGTCTTCAGAGAACACCTGAGAGAGCAAGGCACAGCTGGGCTGGGAGGGTGGATGGGGGATTTGCTTTAGATTTGACAGCAACATTGGTGATACAGGTGGCATTCCAGGCAGGTTGGGGGTGGTTTACTAGTTGTCAGCAGCAATGGAAGTCACAGTCTACCTGCCGGGATGAGCATGTGGCTCATTCTGCAGAAAATGTACGTGGCTTAGCCATCCACTTCACTACTCCTGTGGAGCAGTGGCGTGTAGTGGCGAGGTCAAAGAGCAGGGCCGGAGCCATGGGGCAGAAGGTAGAAGACAGCCTGGGGCAGTAGTGTCTTCTGGCCTTTGTGCGTAAGAATCAGTGGTATGTGTTCTGGTTCTTTGGCTTTTCCAGAACCCAGAAAAGAATGGGGTAACTGAACTGAGATTTAAAATCTTGCTGTGTGGCTTGGGTTGTTTATGTTGGTTCCAAACCCTGAATCTTTTGGGGTCTTCAATTTGTGGGCATGTCAGTGGAAATTCTAAGCTTTGTTTTAATGGTGTGTGTTTGGGTGTCCGTCTCTGTGTGAGTGTGTTTAGAAATGGGCTTCTTTGGATTCCTCATTGGTCTCCCGGAAGGTGGGATTATAGACATGCTGGTGAATTCTGAATGTTTTATAAGTTAGACTATTAACGGAGTTAAATTGAAGAAACCTTTTGTCGTAAAACCTTCCAGGAATTCCATTCCAAATGAGGAAATGCATAAAGACTTGTCCACTTGGCAAACAGGTGTTTGGGAGGTGATCGTGTACTCTGTCCCCACATTTAATACCTGTGACCATTGCAGCAGGAAGCCCATGTAACCTGGTGCTCGTGAGCACTGATTTGTTTCTTGTCATTGAGTTTTGACAGTATACTACTTAAAAAAAAGAGAAGAAAGATAAACAAGCTCTTGGAAGTAATTTTCAAGTAGAGGTAGTGGTTTTTTTTTTTTTTTAAGGTACCATATGTGGAATGTGCTTCCTTTCTTTGACGTGAAATCTGAAGGAGCCCTTGCCTCCTGCCTAGCACATTTCCTAAATGATAGAGGCCCACTCCTGTTCCACCTATGCCCTTCATGAATGTTTTGGCTCCACGATCTTTTTGTAGCAGCCGTGGTCAATGAATGTTTGAGCAGAGGCCCCTATGCCTGCTTGGACAGCAATTATTAACCTCAACTTGAATGCATTCTATTCGATCTTTCTCCTTCAAAGTGGGAGCTCACCAAATAGTAAAAATCAAGGTGTCTTTGGATTTGAATTAATGTGACATTAAAACATTGTGGTTGCTTTAAAAAGAATTAGGAAGGGCTACGGGCAGTGGCTTACACCTGTAATCTCAGTGCTTTAGGGAGGCTGAGACAGCAGGGTCACTTGAGGCCAGGAGTTTGAGAACAGCTTGGACAACACAGCAAGACCCTATTTCAACAACAACAAAATCCTAGCTGGATATGGTGGTGCACATCTGTGGTCCTAGCTATTTAGGAGGCTGAGGTAGGAGGATCGCTTGAGCCCAGGAGTTCAGGGCTGCAGTGAGCTATGATCATGTCACTGAACTCCAGCCTGGGTGATCGAGCAAGACCCTGTCTCTACATAAATAGAATCAGTGAATAAATAAATGACGGGAGTTTCCCATTTAGTTCAGGGAAAGTAGGGTATCCTCATCTTGGACTCCAGAAAGGCCTGAGGGAGGCCTTGAAGTAGGCAGAGCCTGGAACCAGAAGGAGCCCCATCCCACCCTCATGTTTCAGAGGAGAAACTGAGACTCAGGTGGCCTGGGTCCTGTTGCTGGTCTGTGGCAGAGGCCAAGTCAGAACCAATGACCCCCAGGGACTTTCCTGGCTGGGGAGGAGGAGGCGTGGGAAGGGTTTGAACAGAATGTGGAAGCGGTTCTGCGAGATGTCATCAGGCTCTAGCAGTCCCATTTGTTGGTTGGTGCTGGGAGAGGGAATTGGATTCCAAGTGGGGATGGGACCCCATCTCCCGTAGTTCCCGAGATAGACTCGCCTGTAACTGGATCACTTCTTGCAACTCCAGGTAGCATATGACTGGAGAAATGAGGGCTGGAGCCATGGGCCATCCAAGGGCCCCTCCCCTGCTGGGTCCAGGCAAAGGGCCGGCACTCTCCATTCTCGATTGGGGTGCGATAGCGCCCTTAGTGTCGGGTCGGGTTCCGGGCCACGCTCGGGCGTTTTAAGAGGCTGAGGTGCGCCTTCCACTGCCCGCCTGGGTCCCGCCACGGAGAGCTCGCCTTTGTTTAGCCCTCTGGGCGACAGAAGAAGGCCAATCCAGGCTTGGGACAGGGCTGGCTGAGGCGCGCCGGATCCTCCGGGGAACCGATCGGTGGCCTCGCGCGGCTCTCATCCCTCTCGGAGCAGTGTTCCAGGGGGCGGAGGGAGCCTCCTCGGGCGGTAGGGAGGAGGCTGGAGGAATGAGGACGCAGCGCGGCGCGCCCTTGCCGCGCTCAGGCTGACGGGCGGGCGGGCGGAGCGGGCGCACGGCTCTTTTCCGTCCGGCTGCTCTCGGAGTGCGCGGGCTGGACGCTGTCCGCGGTGCTGAAGCGGCGCCCGCGGCAGGGAGGCGGACCCGGGGCCACCGGGCAGCGCACACCCAATCCCGGGACCGCCCTCCTCCTCCCAGGCTCGGAGAGGCGGTGGCAGCCGGCACTGCACCCAGATGGACTGAGAGCGCGGCGGCGGGAAGGCGGCGGCGGCGGCGGCGGCGGCAGCAGCAGCTGCAAGAGCCCTCGCAGCCTTGGGGCAGGACCCACGTCCACACCCGAGAGCCCCTCCCTGGGGTGAGTCAGGGCGGGCGAAACAGGGATGGGGTGGACGGGTCCTGGGGCATGGGATCTCTTGGGCTTTAAAATTTCCCTTCCCCGTTGTAAATTGCTTCCAGCCCAGATCTTGAGCAGCTTTCAGGGTTAAGGGCTCAGAGCTATGCCTCCGCACTTTCCCGGTCCTGGGATAGAGGGCAGGCCCCTCTGCCGTCACAAGCCAGGGGACAAAGGGTTTAGCCAGAAGCCAGACAGTCACAAGGCATGTCCTCCTCTCCACCTTGGGTGCAGCCCACAACAAGGTACCAGGAAAAGCTGTTTGACTAGGCTGGTGCCACAGAGGGGACACCTTCCTGTCTCTGGTCTCTATTCAGAGGCCTGGCCCCGAGCAACCTAGCCACTGGAATTCAGCCCAGAGGCCAGCCATCTTTTAGCAGGGGATGGCAAGCTTCAGCCTTCACTGGGGCTACAAGTGAGAAGTAAAGCCCTTTCCCTGCCTCCTTCCAGTCTCCATAGGCACCTGAGCTGCCATGATCAGGACTTCAGTGCGAGGGTCACTTCAGTGCACCTGGCTGTTATAAGTGAGCTGGACTCAGGCAGAGGAGCTCTGGAGTGGATACTGGGCAGACACTGCCTGCCAGTGGGGTGTGTGTGTGTGTGTGTGTGTGTGTGTGTGTGTGTGTGTGGTGTTCCCAGCAAGCAAAAGGGATTTTAAACTCCAGTGGTGCCTGTCACAGGAAAAGCCCTTCTCCAGCCAGCCTGTGCCTCTGAGTAAGCAGTTCGGGGTCACGCTGGGCAACTACCCAGCCAGAGGAGCTTTGGGCTTCCTCAACCCCTACAGCTGCCCCCCTTCTGCCTTGAGCCATCTGCTGAAGGGGGAGATGTGTTTAAACTTGATGGGTCACCTCTGCCTTCGATCCTACCAGCATTCGGTTCCCATCTCCATCACCTGGCAAGGTCAGACAGATAGATATCTTAACTCCTAGAACTGGATGGGTGGGCTTCTGGGGGGCTTTACTGCTTAGACAAAGGGCATTTGGTGTGCTAGGGAGGAGAGGGAGTGGAGAGGGGAGGTGGAATTAGTGGGACCATCCTCCAGGGCCCTGGAAATGTCTAGTTGTGCTAGATTCCAAGCCGTGCGAGACGCCTGTTCTAACCCAATGGATGTAAATGAAGCTTCTGGATCTTGACAGGTTCATTGCTGGAGGACTGAGGTCTGTGTTTTGTTCCGTCTGTCTAGCTTAAGCTGTGCGCGTCAGAAGTGACTCTGGTGGGCAGCTTCCTTGGACCATTGGATGCCTGATGGTGCCGATGAAATGAAAGAGAAGGGGGGAAGATATGTGAGATAATGTGCTGGTTTTAGGGTCAGTGTGAGCTGCAGTGGTGCTGCAGTGCTGATGGAAATGCATGCCAAGAATGTGTTAGCATTGCTTGCATAAAGCAGACCACTTGGTACCCAGGTACCATTTGTTTCTCACCAATGTTCTGTAGAGAGGGAAGGTCATAAGGGAAAAGTATAATAACTGCACATCTGACATATACTTGATTTACATTGTTCTTGACCACTTTTTTCCACGCAAAGTATTTTTTAACTACTATATAAACACTTTATATTTTGGCCAGATGAATGAACCTCTTTAGAGAATGGTTGTCTGGAAGGATGGCTGACTCATGACTGTACTTGACATTCTTGCTGACTTGTTTCATAAAACATGAAGTCTGGAAGCATAATGGCAGGGCAACTAAGCAGTAGGACATCGATTTTGTTTTGGGAAAATTGTGTATTTGAGCCTTGCATGTTATTTGTTTTGAAAATTACATTTATAACCAAAAAAGTTTTCCACTGATTGAGATCGATCTCTATATATGTTTTAACCCATAGTCTGAGCAACTTAAAACCTCCTCAATAATTAAAGTAGGATCAAGTTCTCTTCTGTAACTGAGGAAGATACTATTTGAGGGTTGACCCTAGGTGATTGGTACACAGTCCTAGATCCAGCTCTGTTCAGAAGTCCTGACTGGCTTGTATCACATGCAAGCCTGCATTTATGCAGTTATAAAACATGCATGAAAAATATGAACACTACTTCTGTCTGGATTTCTCAAGGCAGCAAACAAAGATGTAGTGATGACTGTTTGTCAAGAGAACACATTTCATTTTGGTGAAAGCAATTGATCTTGGGTTCCTGGTAGAATAGTTAAATGTTAGGGATGGTGGCAACAGCCGTGTGGTGTAAATGAGTGAAAAGAGATCCAGCTTTGCAGATTGAGAGACCTGAGTTTGAATCCTGATTTTAACCTATTATTAATTGTATGCCATGATTTAACCTCTATAAGCCTCTGTTTTATCATTTGTAAAATGGAGAAAATAATACCTGGCTGGTTTGCACAGGATTGGCATGTGGGTGCTCAATGTTATTCTAAATATTCCTTGCCATTGTCTACCTCCACTGGTTATTAAAGTAACATGAGTGTGTTTAGCTAACATTATCTCAAATTTGTGTTTATGTTCAAACTGTGAAGGCCATGAAAGGACTCAATAGCTTGAAGTGGCCTAGGCCTGATGGAGGTGGTGTTCCCAAGGTAGGGACTTTTCTTGGGTCTGTTGTCATCCAGGAACATTGGCTGGCCAGCCCTGGAGCTTGGGTAAAAGGACAAGGAAACTGTTCCCTCCGGGAGAATGAAGCCTAGATGCCAAAGGCCTTGAGGAGTCTGTTCAGAGAAACCCCTTTCAAGAAAGGCTTTGTGGCAAGGGAGGTTTTGTTACATGGAGAGGCTTCTCTGTCCTGATGTTCTATCTTTCTGGTACTGGGTTTCCTCCGGTGATATGTGTCTCTTCCTGCTTCTGTCCTGTATGCCCTGTGGTAATAACAGTTAAAATGAGAAGGTGCTTGTTTCAGGCCAGGCTTTCCTGCAGTAACTCAGTCATCATCATGACCCTGTGAGAGGAGAACCATTGCCATCCTTATTATACAAGTGAAGAGACTGAGGCTCAGACAGGTCATAGTGCCCAAGGTCTGACTCTGGCCCTGCCTCTACAGCATGAGGAGAGGACCTCACAGATGAACTGATGATACAGAAAGCAGGGGTAGCAGAGCCGGAGTCACCCCAGTCTCCAGGCTCACAATCCAGTGCTCTCTCTTCACATTGGGGTGAGAGCGCCCCACTGCTTGGTGGCAAGAGGAGGAATAATAAGCCGGGGTTAGGGCCAGCCAGGCAGAACTGCAGTGGGGAGGAGCTGGTGTCAGGTACCTTCCCTTCATGGCCTGCCACATCATCCTATCTCCAGGATGGGGCTTGTGATCTCAGTAGCTGGGGCAGCAGCCGCAGCAGTAAACAGAGCTAGAAGGTGGAGCAAAGCCGCTGGAAATCAACTAGGCCAACCTCTCATGATGTGAATGAAGAGCTTGAGGCCCAGAGAGGAAATGACTCATCCATGGAGGTGTTGGGGGGAGGAGAGAGATCTTTATTCCACTGCCCTGGACAGGAGCCCCTCCTAATGGACTGCTCCTCAGTGCCTCTGTGGAAAGCCTGGGTGTTACTGGTGGCTCTGTCAGAAAGGGCTGCCCAAGTCCAGGGACCTCCATGGATCCTAGAGATACCACTGAGCTGGACAGCTCCTTTTTCTCCCTCCCCACCTAGCAGCTCCATCTGGCCCCTGCTGGCACACGATTGCCCTTTGCAGACTGCATTGATTTCCATTTCCCGGGTGATGAGATAATTTAAAGGTTATTCAGTTGAGTTTTTGGTTCCCTTGACTTGAGTTCTTTCTCCAAGAGTACCTGCTGCCAACAGCCTGAGTTCGAGGCATTGAAATAAAAAGATGCAGTTATTGCCCATAAACTTGAATTGTTTACAAGGCATGTGTGAACTTTTACAGCTGTTTTGCACACATACCGTGCCTCGTTCCTCGATGGTTACTTAATGAGTATACCCGTGAGCTTGCTTTTCATGAATGGCATTTCATGATGCTGAAACCTTGTGCTGTTCCTGCAGGTGTGCTCCTTTTCCTAGTTTGCCATTTTCAGTTACTGACCCCATCCTCCTGTGTCTCCTACTCTGAACCCCAGCCCTTGCCTCTGCGAGACTCAACTCCTTCTTCTTCTTGCCGCCTGAGGCCATGCCCTGTCCATTTTCTACTGCATTTTCTCTGAATTCTGTCGCTTCCCTCAAGTCATGCTGCCACTGCCCTGATTGGGCTCCTCATTACTGACTCTTTGCAATGCCCTTCAACCGGGGTACCTCCCTGCATAGGGTCGCTTGTAGACTTACCCCTATGTGCACAAGCAGATTAATATTTCAGGAACACAGATTCTGCTCTCAGCACTGCTTTCCTGCTGACCCTTGCCTGGCCCACTACTGCCTCCAGGATGAAGGCAGATGCCTCAGCCTGGCCTGGAAGGGCTTTCTGCAGGCTGACCCAGCTCCCTGCCTCTCACACAGCAGCTGGGCCTGCTCTTCTCTCCCACGTGGTCATGTCCCTTCCCTCTCCCACCTCCAGCTCTAGAGCTGCCTCCTCCAAGCCACCTTCCTCCCTCCCCTGAGCTTCCTGAGTTTTCTTTCCCTGCCTAAATCCAGAGCACGCTTGCTCAGTCAGCTATTCAAGGGATCAGCTGGGTCTTTTTTTTTTCTTTCTTTCTTTTTTGGTGGTCTTTCTCTGTTGCCCAGGCTGGAGTGCAGTGATGCAATCACAGTTTTACACTTCATTGTAGCCTCAGCGTCCCAAGCTCAAGTGATCCTCCTGCCTTAGCCTCCTGAGTAGCTGGGACTACAGGCACATGCCACCATGCCTAGCTAATTTATTTTTATGTTTTTGTAGAGACAAGATCCTGCTGTGTTGCCTAGGCTGGTCTGGAACTCCTGGGCTCAAGCGATCCTCCTGCCTCTTCCTCCCAAAGTGCTGGGATTACAGGTGTGGGCCACTATGCCCAGCCAGCCGAATTTTACTATGGGCCAGGTACAGTGTGGGGCAGCAATAATGCTAAAGCGAGTGTTGTGGGTTGAATTGTCATGAGCAAGATATACACAGAAGACACAGGGAGGTCCCCCCAAAAGATATGTTAGACTGGATATGGTAGCTCACACCTATATTCCCAGCACTTTGGGAGGCCAAGGAGGGAGAATTACTTGAGCCCAGGAGTTCAAGACCAGCTCGGGCAACATAGCAAGATCCTGTCTCTACAAAAAATGAAAATAAAAAAAAATTAGCTGGACATGATGGGGTACTCCTGTAGTCCCAGCTACTCAGGACACTGAGCTGGGAGGAACACTTGAGCTCAGGAGGTGAAGGCTGTAGTAAGCTGTGATCACCACACTGCACTCTGGCCTGGGTGATAGAGTGAGACCCTGTCTCAAAAGAAAAACAAAAGAGATGTTGAAATCCTAAGCCCCTGTACCTGTGAACATGACTTTGTTTGGAAATAGGGTCTTTGCAGATGGAATCAAGTCAAGATGAGGTCTTTTGGGTGATTCGTAATCCAGTATGTCTGATGTCCTTATGAGAAGAGAGAAGTGTGGACTTAGGCCACGTGTGGTGTCTCACGCCTGTAATCCCAGCACTTTAGGAGGCTAAGGGGGGTGGATCACAAGGTCAGGAAATCGAGACCATCCCGGCTAACATGGTGAAACCCAGTCTCTACTAAAAATACAAAAAATTAGCCAGGCGTGGTGGTGAGCGCCTGTAGTCCCAGCTATTCAGGAGGCTGAGGCAGGAGAATGGCATGAACCCGGAAGGCAGAGGTTGCAGTGAGCTGAGATGGTGCCACTGCACTCCAGCCTGGGTGACAGAGCGAGACTTCATCTCAAGGAAAAAAAAAAAAGAAAAGAAAAGAAAAAGAAAAAAAGAAATGTGGACTTAGACACACACACAGAGGAGACCACTAGGTGAAGACACAGACAGAGAAGGGAAGGTCATGTGAAGTCAGAGGCAGAGACTGGAATTATGCTGCCACGGCCAAGGAACACCTGAGGCTACCAGGAGCTAGAAGAGGCAAGGAAGGATTCTCCCCTAGAGCCTTCGTAGGGAACGTGGCCCTGCTAACACCTTGATTTTAGACATCTGGCCTCCAGAACAGCAAGCAGGTAACTTTCTGTTGTTCTAGGCCACGGTATTTTTGGCAGCCCTGGGAAACTAATACAGTGAGTAGGACTCCTTCCCAGCCCAGGTGCTGGATATTTTTCGGGGAGACAGACTCTTCAGTGGAGCCTTATGAGTCAGTGTGGTGAGTGCCGCCAGAAATCTAAAAGTGTGTGATGAAGACTCTGAGAAAGGCTCTCCACCAATCAGTCTTCCAGCCCCTTGCTGGGGTGGCAACTGTCAAGGAAGGCTTCTTGTGGGGGGCAAGGCTCATACCCCATGTTCAGAGATGAGCAGAAGTCCACCAGAGAGCAAAAGACAGGTTAACTCAGGCCCCGTGAGTGAAGGCATGAGAGCAGAGAGCAGCCAGTGGAGCCAAGGCCTGGGACTGGGGAGTGCTGAGCCCCACAAGGCTTAGCTCCTAGTAGGCTGTGGTTTGCAAAGGACTTCGAACTTGAACTTGCCTCTCTTCATATCAGGGAGCTATGGAAGAGAAATGACAGGGAGCAGATGGTATTTTTAGTAGATCATCTCCATAATGTCATGGAAGATGGATCTGAAGGGGTACCACTTGGAAGCTGAGACCTCAGAAGTAAGCTAGAGGTGTGGCTGGTCGAGGTGGAGAAGAGGATATGGATTTGCAAATGATTTGTAATAACTTGGGGATTCGTTGCATATAGGGACACAGGGAGAAGGAGAAAGTGCAGGAACTGACCCTCAGGTCTCTGGCTGGTGCCTAGGAAAAGAAAGAATTGTCTGGAGAGGAAAAAGTTAGGAGGGAGTAGAGGAGAGATATTGGGCTTAGCTAGGGACAGGTGGAATGTGGGAGACATCCAAGAGACAGTGGAGCTCTATAGCTTGGAGGGCAAGACTGTGCTGGTGCTACCGATGGGGAAATGTGAACAGGGGGATAGGATATGGAGCTATGGACGTGGACACCATCGCTTGGGGCCATCATGGAGTGAGAAGAGGATGAGAGAGAGGACTAACTCATGTCCTCAAGTGAGAACAGAGGAGGTTAGAAGACAGTGGATGTGTGGCAAGAGGACCAGGGTGTTTCAAAGAGGGGTAGTTGGTGTGACTCAGACCTTCCACAGGAAGTGGCCTATGGAGGGCATCAGACAGGGCCACTGGACTCAGGGACGACTTGTCGTTTCTTGCCTTTCCCTGTGTCTTCTGTGTACACTTGCTTATGACACCCGCTATCCATGTCTGGTACCTCTCCTGACACCTCTCTGGGCCATGCTGTCCAGAGCAGACCTGATGAGGTGAATGCAGATGCATGCCTGGACACCCACACAGGTAGCTTCTCCTGGGCAGCCACAGCCATTAATCTCAAGGAAACTGGTGTCCACGACCATGAGCTTCTTCCAGAAGCCTGGCCGCAGAGGGTGAGGTGAGGCCTGCAGCCTCGCCAAAAGACAGGTACCATACCGGAGCCCCTGCCCCCACACCTGGTTGCAGCTGTGTCCATTCTTTGCAGGGCCCATCACCATGGGCGGCTCTGCTCCTCCGCCTCATAGGAATTGTGCCACGGGTGCGCCAAATGATCCAGCCCCTCTCTGATTGCTGCCTGCCAGGTTGGTCTGTGTGCACTGATGTGGTGGCTTCTCTGATGTGATCTCTGGGCCCTCCTGCCTGCAAACTCACCCAAGGAACATCCTTCTATATGCCTGATCTTCCACCATTGGAGAGTCACTCATAGGGCTTCACAGGTTTCAGTGTGAGCCGGAGCTGATCCTGGCACACTCCGTCCAATTGTAATTTGTTGAGACATTAATTTCAGTTAGGAAACACAAGATTGTGAAACATTTCAAGATTTTAAAATTTATAACATAAAATTTAGTCACCTTTCATGACCCCTCCCCATCTCCCTCCTCTCCCTAGAGATATACGCACTGATTTGTTGGTAGTGGTATTTTCCAGATCTTTTCCCATGCATTTTCAAAGCCATATAAGTACATGCAACCCCCCCACACACATACATATATAAAAATGAGATTGTACTGTACATACTGATTAGGAGCTTGCTTTTTCCCTTATTATTTTGGAGATCTTTACATGTTGATACAAATATACCTCTTTTATTTCTTTTTAGTTTCTAATTTTATATTTTTTATTTTTATTTATTTCTTTTTTTTTTTGGAGACAGGGTCTGGCTCTGTCACCCAGACTGGAGTGCAGTGGTG
>NW_012114833.1:1732885-1734199 GCF_000951035.1 Colobus angolensis palliatus | reverse complement strand
GTAACCTCTGCCTCCCAGTTCAAGCAACTCTGCTGCCTCTGCCTCCCAAGTACCTGGTGCATGCACCACACCCGGCTAATTTTTGTATTTTTAGTGGAGATGAGGTTTCAGCATGTTGGCCAGGCTGGTCTTGAACTCCTGGCCTCAAGTGATCCACCCACCTCAGCCTCCCAAAGTGCTGGGATTATAGGCGTGAGCCACTGCGCCCGGCCACAATGTTTCATTCTTGACCCTTCTCTAGTCTCTGCTTGCTCTTTGACTTTGAACGAAACTCAACTTCACTAAACTTTAATTTTGCAAGCTATATAGCCATGCTCTCTGTCCTGCACATCCTCAGCCCAGCTGCTGCAGGGATCACAGTGATTACAGAACTCACAGGAGAAGCTGTCTTTGACAGGGCTTCACAGTCATTCAGATCTTCACAGTTAAACTAATTCCTTGACGGACATTGAGACTTGACTCTTCTAGCACCAGCCTTGTATAGGGCAGTGGTGTGGGGACAACTGGTGCTGGGATCCTTACCTCACTTTTTCCAGATAACTTTTTTTTTTTGGACATAGAGTTTCACTCTTGTCATCCAGGCTGGAGTACAATGGCGCGATCTCAGCTCACTGCAACCTCCGCTTCCCGGGTTCAAGCGATTCTCCTGCCTCAGCCTCCCTAGTAGCTGGGATTACAGGTGCCTGCCACCACGTCCAGCAAATTTTTGTATTTTTAGTAGAGATGGGGTTTCACTATGTTGACCACGCTGGTCTTGAACTCCTGACCTCAGGTGATCCACTTGCTTCGGCTTTGGGATTACAGGCATGAATCACCACACCTGGCCCCAGATGACGTTTGAGTGCCCGCCTGTGCTGGAGATACAATCCTCACAGCTCTGCATAAGGAAGTACATGAGTCAGCCTGGGCTGTCATCACAAAATGCCACAGCCTTGGTGGCTTAAACAACAGAATTTGATTCTGTCACAGTTCTGGAGGCTGGAAGTCCAAGTTCCAGGTGTTGGGAGGTTTGGTTTCAGAGGCCTCCTCTGCTTGTGGATGGCTGCTTTCTTGCTAAGTCCTCACATGGTCCTTCCTCTGTGTATATGTTTGTGTCCTCATCTCTTCCTCTTCTTATGAAGGCACCAGTCATATGGATTAGGGTCCACTCATATGATCTCGTTGGTTTTTTTTTTTTTTTTAGATGGAGTCTCTGTCACCCAAGCTGGAGGGAAGTGGCTCAGTTTCAGCTCATGCAACCTCCACCTTCCGGGTTCAAGTGATTGTGGTGCCTCAGCCTCCTGAGTAGCTGGGACTACAGGCACATGCCACCAC
>NW_012114833.1:1727064-1732360 GCF_000951035.1 Colobus angolensis palliatus | reverse complement strand
TCTCCATAGAGAGTCGCATTCTGAAATACTGGGAGTTTGGACTTCAACATATGAATTTTGAGGGGGACACATTTCAACCCATTACAGGGAGACAGCACCATGTCTATATGAGTATCTGGGAAGTGAAGCTCAGAGAGGCTCCTGTACTTGCTTTCAGTCACAATGAGCAGCTTGTAGATCTGAGCTCAGACTCCTGTGTTTGACTCCAAAGCCCAGGGCTCTGGGTGACCTGACTGGTGTTAAAAATCTCTGGGCTGGGCTGGGCGCGGTGCCTCACACCTGTAATCTCAGCACTTTGGGAGACCAAGGTGGGATGATGGCTTGAGCCAAGGAGTTCTAGACCAGCCTGAGCAACATCTCTACAAAAAAATGCAAAACTTAGCCAGGCATGGTGGCACATACCTATAGTCCCAGCTACTGGGGAGGCTGAAGTGGGAGGATGGCTTGAGCCCGGGAGGCAGATGTTGCAGTGAGCTGAGATCATGCCACTGCACTCCAGCTTGGGTAACAGAATGAGACCTTGTCTTTTTTAACAGAACAAAACAAAAAACCTCTTTAGTCTCCACTACCCTGACTTCCTGCTCACTAGTCACCCAACTGTGTCCCCACCCCATGGCCTCGTAACTCACACTCCCTGGGCAGGACACTTACTCCTTCAGTCTCTTCTGTACTTCCTCTGTCCTCTTGGGAAAGGGTTTTGCATAGTAATTCAATTAGTTGAATGTATTATAGCTTGTTACATTTTTACTGTTGCAGCGGGAAAGACTGCACGGTGTGATAGAGCATTTGCAATGCAGGAAATTCCCCAGTAATCGTACTCCCTGACAAAGCTGTTCTTGATGTTTGCATGTTACCTTCCATCTCCCCTCCGGACATATGCTTGTATTTCCCGTGTTTGGCATCATATTAAACATGGCCCTTCATGCGCTTCCCTTTTCACCGCACATTATAGCTAACAGTTTATATCTTTCTCTTTTTTTCCTTTTTAAAAAAATTTCTTAGCCCAAAAGGCCATCCCCTACCTTTTAATGCTCATTTTAATGGCTGCATAATATTCCACTGAGTTGCCATACTCTAATATTTTGAATCATTACAGCTGTCGAGCCTTTGAGTTTCCCATTTGTGCTATTACAGATAATGATGCAGTAAATATCTTTATAAAGAAAGCTTTTTGCTTCTCTCGAATTATTTCCTGAGGGAAAATTCCCAGGAGTCAGATTACTGAGTTAAGGGCTGTAGCAGCACCACGGCACCTTGATGAACTAAAATATCATGTTATGCAACTAGCGTGTCAATGTCGCATGCCACCAACAAGTGAACATGCCAGCTGCACTGTAATCTCACTAGCATTTGCTGTAAATAATTAAATATACTTTTGACAATTTTAGTATAAGGATATGCCAAGGCTGCTTTAATTGGTGTTGCTTTAAGAACCAACAAAGGAGGAACATTCTACAATAGATTCAATAGATTTGTATTTTCAATTCCTTTTGTTGTCACTTTTATTTTTTAAAAAGAAGCATTGAAGATGAAACAAATGGACAGTCATCCCTTGGGAATTCCAGTGCTGTTATTATCTTGAGGAATCTGTCAGTGAAAGTAGTATTTAGACTTAAACAAGCAAAAGGCCTCTTGGTTAATAACTGACATAGCATTTGAATGGGCCTGAGAAGAAGCTGATCTCCTCAGAGCCAGCTGGCAGGACTGATCCCAACTCTCCATCCAGGTCCTCCAGGTAGCCTGACCCACCAGCAGGCCACCCTTTCCAAATGCACGTGCAGGGATGCCAGTGAAACCACGTGCTGGATCTAGGGCAAAACCTTCCAGGCTCAGCTCCCAGAGAGGCGGCCTCTGTCTCTCCTGTTGCCCCTACCAGCAGAGGGCATGTGTGGACAGTAAGGCCTAGGCACCACCCCTAACTTTTCCCTTTTTTCAAACTGAATGGTGCCCTCGGTGCCCTCTCCCTCATTCTTTTTATTTTTTTATTTATTTTTATTTTTATTAAGACAGTCTTACTCTGTTGCCCTGGCTGGAGTGCAGTGGCGTGATCTCGGCTCACTGTAACCTCTGCCTCCCAGTTCAAGCAACTCTGCTGCCTCTGCCTCCCAAGTACCTGGTGCATGCACCACACCCGGCTAATTTTTGTATTTTTAGTAGAGATGGGGTTTTACCATGTTGGTCAGGCTGATCTTGAACTCCTGACTTCAAGTGATCCAGCCGCCTCAGCCTCCCAAAGTGCTGGGATTCCAGCCATGAGCCACCGCACCCAGCCCCATTTCATTTTTCTGATCTAAAATAATCGATGATAAATGGAAAGTTTTTTCCCTTGGAAGTTTTAATTGCCTAGCAACACATTATCACAAATTGCTCTCAAATTAATTCTTTGGCTTCAGTGCAGAATCATTTATTAATGAGGATGGCAGTCAGCATCTAAGAATGGCTATTCTTAGAACACTGCTACTTTAAAGGGCTTCATTCTTAAGATATCCCCACAAGGACCATGTATGCTTCACAAACCCTTGGAAAACCTGATTCCCCAGACAAGCACAGAGAAGGTCATTGCTTCTCCCCTGTGGGCCCCAGCCCCTCATTAGTGATGAACCCAAGGCCAGGAGGGGGAAGCCAAAGATCCCCAGGTCCCATAGCGGTTGAGGGCTGTGGCCAGCTTGGGTCAGGAGGCAACCATTGGATCTTGCTCCCATGGGATTCCTAAGCTGGTGCTGGCATCTATGTGGTCCCATCAAGGGAGAGGCAGGGGTGCAAAGGGGAAAGGGGGTTGTGAGGAAGAATGCACCAGAAATGCAGACAGGAGGGAACAGTGATGGAAGGCTTGGGAAGACAGGGGGGTGATGTGGTTTGATAGGCTGGGGCTAAAAGGTCTCCTGATGAGTGATTATGTTGCTTTCATGAAGCAGTTCGATTGATTTATTCATTCCCTTGCACCTACCATGTGCTAGACCCACATTGGAGGCTGAGAATAGTGAGAAAAGGCCTCTGACTCTGCCCTGAAGGAGTTCACAGTCTGATGTGGGAGACAGACAAGGAAATAGGAATCTATAATGAGTGTGCTAGGTCCTGGGAAAGAAAGCTCAGGGCACTCAGGAAGCTCAGACTTGAGGAAATTCACCTGTGATCCTACTGGGTTTTTTGTTTGTTTTGAGACAGGGTCACCCAGGCTTGAGTGCAGTGATTTGATCTTAGCTCACTGCAGCCTCGACCTCCCCAGGATCAAGCAATCCTCCCACCTCAGCCTCCCAAGTAGCTGGGACTACAGGCATCCACCACTATGTCCAGCTAATTTTTAAAATATTTTTACGGAGATGGAGTTTTGCCATGTTGCCCAGGCTGGTCTTGATCTCCTAGGCTCAAGCAATCTGCTCGTCTCGGCCTCCCAAAGTGCTGGGATTACAGGCATGAGCTACCATGCCCAGCCAATCCTACTGTTTTCACATGTTGCTATATGCATACTTTTCATAGAGTTACAAATATGTTGTGTGATTTGCTCTTTTCCTTTCAGCGTTTTGTTTTTTTAGCATGGTTTCTTATTTCCCTGACATTGTCACCTATATAAACGGCTTCTAATAGATAAATAAATCTAAATGGCTTCCTGATATTCCATGAAGTTGATGAAATAGAGTTGATGAAATTCACCTGCTGTTAAGAGTTAGGGTGCTTCATTTTTGCAACAGATGGCATTGGGTGCAGAACTTTTTGCACTTGTGATGAATCCAGTTCACCTTACTGGGCTGTAGGGTGTGGATGTGCTTGTAATTCTTAATGTACTAGCATGTTGTCCCTGAGGCCTTGCAGTAGTTTCTGGGGCTGCCATGAGTGTCTGGGGGACATACATCTCTGTTGCCTCTATCCAGCACTGGGATGAATAACAGATATACACACACACACATCAATATGAATATTATTTGTTGAGTGTGTGTGTGCCACATTATTGAGCAAAGGAAGGAACACAGAGGAATCAGCCCCTCATTACTGATTCTGATTAGTAATGTTCTGGTAGCAAGTGGAAGTGGGAGGCCAGCTTCTAGGGAGGCTGCTGCAGCAGCAGCAGGCCAGGTGGGGTGTGACAAAGAAAGTGGTAACTGTAGACATGGAAGGAAAGCAAAGAGTTCGAAGTGAGCAGAGCAATCAGTTTGATGTGGGGTCAGATAGGAGTTTGGAGGGTTGCAGCTGCCTCCGGGATTGCCAGCACAGGATATTTGGGGTAAGTGAACCTCAGGAAGGTTTCAGAGTTGGTGCACTTGGTTTTAGGAGGTCACAAAGAAGAGGGCTGGAGGCCTGAACCTAGACCTGTTCAAAAGACACCCATGGGCCGGGTGCCGTGGCTCACACCTGTAATCCCAGCACTTTGGGAGGCCAAGGTGGGTGGATCACCTGAGGTCAGGAGTTTGAGACCAGCCTGGTCAACATGGTGAAACCCCATCTCTACCAAAACTACAAAAATTAGCTGGACGTGTTGGTGCATGTCTATAATCTTAGCTACTCGGGAGACTGAGGCTGGAGAATGGCTTGAACCCGGGAGGCAGAGGTTGCAGTGAGCAGAGATCATGCCACTGCACTCCAGCCTGGGCGACTGAGCAAGACTCTGTCTTGTTCAAAAGACACCCATGGGCCGGGTGCCGTGGCTCACACCTGTAATCCCAGCACTTTGGGAGGCCAAGGTGGGTGGATCACCTGAGGTCAGGAGTTTGAGACCAGCCTGGTCAACATGGTGAAACCCCATCTCTACCAAAACTACAAAAATTAGCTGGACGTGTTGGTGCATGTCTATAATCTTAGCTACTCGGGAGACTGAGGCTGGAGAATGGCTTGAACCCGGGAGGCAGAGGTTACAGTGAGCAGAGATCATGCCACTGGACTCCAGCCTGGATGACAGAGGGAGACTGAAAAAAGACACCCATGCATGAGTATAGATGGCTCACAGGAGCGGGGCTGGGGTTCAGCCTCACCCATGCGGTTATAGGAGGGAAACTTTGTGACAGGATTCAGGGCAGTCAGTGGAGCTGTTACAAGAAGCCATCAGTCATCTTAGGCTCAGTCTCTTCAGCTTCCTTGACAAACTAATTCAACTAAGGCTTTGCAGCTAATATATTTTCTTTAAGGACAAGTTGGCACCCTTCTGGCTGCCTGTTCAGCTAGGCTGTAGATTTTTAAGTATTTCACATGAGCAGAATCTGATAGTTTTTTTTTATTGTGACTTATAGTGTAAAATAATTACATAGAAAAGAGAAATAGTGTGTATGTTTGCTTTAATGGGACCACATGATTTTTTTTTTTTTTT
>NW_012114833.1:1724081-1725914 GCF_000951035.1 Colobus angolensis palliatus | reverse complement strand
TTTTTTCTCATGAGGCCTCTGGGAGCCCAGGGAGCAGCAGTCTCCATGAGGGATCCTGTAGAGCGTGATTCTCTGAGTGTGGCCTCCGAGATCAGCCAGACCAGGCCGGTTCCAAGCCTGGTGACCCTGGGCAAGTCACCTGACCTCAGAGCCTTAATCTCCTCATCTGTAAAAGAGGGTGTTGGTGGAATTTACCAAACAAGCCTTTTCTGTGAGAATGAAACGAGGAAATGCAGGTCAAGCATGCAGCCTGGTGTTCTCAACACTCCATCACTGGAACCATTTCCATCACGTGGTGCTCTTCATTTTGCAGGCAGAAAACCAAGGCCCAGAATGGCTAAATGCCTTCTAACCCCCCGGGCCAGTGAATCTAACTCAATTGTTAAGGATTAATTCTCTAGGTGAAGGAAGTACTCAGTTGCTTCAAAGGCCTGGACAGGAATTATTGACCCAGCACCACCTTCCCTGAGTCTATTAGATGTTAAAACAGGAGATTTGATGTGTATTTGAAAAAGCTTTCAATTGGTGAAAATGGATTCCGTTTCAGTAAATTACATTTGATCAGTTCCTTTGCTTGAGCTACTACAAGGTGGCACAGTAGGTAGGGCTCTGTTGGAGACGAAACAGTGGTTAAAACTCAGTCCCAGGGCCCAGAACCTATAGTCCAGTGGGAAAGATGAGACATAAACAGGGCAGAGTGAAGTAGGAGCCTCAGCAGAGGAGTGGGGCAGGCCCATGTGTGGAGCTGAAGACCTCTGAGCGGGGGAGTGTCAGCGTCTGACATAGGGAGCAGGATCTCTCAGCTGTTATATTGTGCAGAGACTGTGGGGACCAGAGTGGGAGCAGGGAGACTTGCAGGGAGGCTGTGTAAGAGTCCACAGGCAAGGTGAGGGCGTTGTAGGTCCCGGAAACAGCATGCAGGTGGTGAGAGTAAAGGGATCCTGGCTGTATTCTACTGGTATGGCCATCATGATGTCCTAACCAACTGGATGTGGATCTAAGAGACAGAGAAGTCACAGATGACTCCAGGGTTTCTGACCTGAATGATGTCACTAGCTAAGGTGGGGAGGGTTGAGGAAGGGTATGGTACAAATGGCAGTGGATGGGGGGCGGGGGTGCAGGGATAGGGAAGCTCAGATTTGGACAGTTGGGTTTCTGATGCCCACCACACATCCGACAGAGATTTGGGTGGGCCGCCCGGCGGAGGCGGCGGGCGCTTCTTTACTGGAAATTTTGCCTGAGTGAAACTTGCTGTGTTTACCTTGTTGAGTGTTTCTGTTAACACCTGAAACTCTGGGGAAAATTAGGATTCTTTAACCTTGTAGACCTAAAAGACACAGAGGCGGTTAATTTCACTTAACACAAATTTATTAGAAACAGCTCCTTTAGAAATCAGCACTCTCTGATCTGTAATAAACCTTGTAATTAACTTTGCCTGCTTACTGGTTATGCCTGTGGGCAGCTGGACAGGGGAGTTGTGTTCAAAGGTCTGGGCAAATACAGACGTTATGACCAGATGCCTGCTGTGGCAGCAGCGTTAAGGGAGTCCAGCTCCCCCGGGCCCTGCCTATTGCCTTCTTCCCGCATGGTGGCCAGGTGGCTGCAGGTGGCCAAACACAGGTGCACCAGCCACTGCAGCGGGGTCAGAAGATGAGCAGGTCTCAGAGGTGACCCCGATTTCCTGGAATCACCGTCAGGCCCCTGGCCATCCCCATTTCCCACGTGCCCCTTAGCTCTCAAGGGCATCTTTGCCCTTTGAAATAAAGCAACGCCGAGCTTGTTGCTGCAGGGGACAGTATTAAAATGTGACATTGAAGTGGGGAGACTGCACGG
>NW_012114833.1:1716804-1723532 GCF_000951035.1 Colobus angolensis palliatus | reverse complement strand
GGGGAACCTCGGGGAACCCCTGTCCCCGCACCCCGCCGGCGTGCGCTCCCGGCTCGCTTCACGCGCGGGGCATTTTGGAGAGGGGGCTGCGGCTAGAGACTTGTCCGTCTAATTAACCTATGCGAAAAGAAAACGAAATATAATCTATATCTTTATGAAAAGAAGGGGGAAGCGGCGGTCGGTGTTTAATCCACCTATCTACCTCTTCTTCCCCAGAGTTGGCCTGGGGCCGGCATGCCCCTGGAGCCCCTGTACAGTCGCTGATTTGCCCACAAGGGCCTCATCCTGGGGCCACCAGTGGTGTCGGCTTTGTTCAGTGCATGATTTTCCTAGTGGCCGCCTGGGTTTGAGCAACACCCCCTCCCCCTCCCACGGTGATCCTGAATGACCGCCCTGGGGTGTGCAGGTTCACAAGCCCAAGGGCCCTTCCTAGCATGGGGGAAAACCTTAGCTGTCTTAAATGGAGGCCTTGCAAACTCTCTAAGCTCTTGCCTGCAATTTCTGATGCTTGAAACCTTCTTTACTGGAAATTTTGCGTCAGTGAAACTTGACTGTATTTACCTTGATGAGTGTTTCTGTTAACATCTGAAACTCCGGGGAAAATTAGGATTCTTTAACCTTGTAGACCTAAAAGACACAGAGGCGGTGAATTTCACTTAACACGAATTTATTAGAAACAGCTGCTTTAGTCAGCGCTCTCTGATCTGTAATAAACCTTGTAATTAACTTTGCCTGCTTACTGGTTATGCTAATGGCTTCATAAGACCCTGGTCCATTCCAGAGGACTTCGAAGTTGCAGGCTGCACGCCTCGGCCCCGGGAATCCCATCCAACCATGTGAGTTCTCTCGAAACACCATATGAGGTCTTAGGGTGTGTGCAGTTGTAAACATTTCAAATGTATTTCATTAGGAGTTGGTACTACACCTCCGTCTTAAGAGTCCTTTAAGGAAACTTGCAAGTAAATTTCATCCAAAGTGTATGTTCTGGTTTTAGAGGATTGGTCTTAGTTTACAGTTTTTATTTTGGATATAGCGTCATTTCTAAAGCAGTTATATTCTTTACGTGAAGTTTCAGTGATATTTCTGTTATCGGTTTGGATGGATTTATTCCAAGGGATAATTTTGGAGTTAGTTTAAAAAAGAAAAGACATTGTTTTTCTTCTCTTGGCTCACCTAATGATTTTCTTGGTTGTCCTTGTCTGGAAGTGTTAACAAGGCGCGTTGGACCTGATGTCTGTTAGCATTCGGCTTGGTTGTGGGGGAATGTCACCTTTGTAGGAAACCTCAGATGTGACCAGAGTAGCTGTATCTTGAGACCAGTGATGGGGTGACCTTTTTGACGGCCAGACCCCTCCAGGCCAGCCTTCCACCTTATCCTCCTGTTGGTGTCCTGCCCTGCACAGCAAGCCTGGGGAGGAGGAGTCTCAGGAGGTTGTGCGTTGGTAGGCACTGTGCTTAGAACAGGGTCTGGAGCAGAGCTTGCTGCACCAACAGGAGAAGGCCCAGCAGCGAGAGCAGCAGTCAAGAGCAGCCAGAACTCAGCCTCCATGTCGGAGGCCGTAGGGGTGAACAGAGAGTTTGTCCCTCAGGTGCTCTGTGTGAAAGTGGGCCTGGGGAGGCCAGAAGGGTGTTTTCAAGAGAAGCTGGAAATCTGTTTTTATGAGATTTCCACATACAAACACATACGTAGCTGGGGGTTGTGGGAGGCCTGGTTAGGGATCAGCTTTGGGAGGTGGGAGCCACCTAGCCCCTGACATCATTATGGGAATTGATTGGGTCCTTGTCCTCAGCATGCAAACAGGGTGAGACTGGCCTCCTGTTTTAGACATGGTGAAGGGTATTCTGGTAAGGTGTCACCGCAGACAAGTTTCCCCTGAGGAAAGGGTTCTGGTGAAATTTCATCATGCACCTAAGCTCATCTTTGTGCAGGTTGAAGAGGGGGCTGGGCTTGCTGCCTGCTCCGGGATGCCAAGGGATGAGGTCCAGGTGGTGCCCATTTCAGTGGCAGGACAGGGTTTTACCTTATGGAGGTGCGTCACATGGGCCTCTACTTTGGAGGTCCCCTGGTAGAGCTGGGCTGTCAGGAGACCTGGCTTCTTGTCCTGACTCTGCTGCTGGGCTGTGTGTCTGTGCCTGTCTGTGAGTCTCCGTTGCCCCCACCCTTGTAAACAGGCGGAAGCATGGATTGAAAGAGGTTCCAGAAAAATAGGTCCCCACCCTGCTCCCAGGCCGAAACATGTGAGGAGCCCTAGGGAAGCATGGGCAATGGCATGTTCAAAGCACAGTGTCACTGCTTGCCTGGCCTTCAGCCAGCTTCTTACCTTTTTGAGCCTCAACTTCCTCACCTAAAAGATGGCATTAAACCTACTTACCTTGGCTGGGCGCGGTGGTTCATGCCTGTAGTTCCAGCATTTTGGGAGGCCGAGGTGGGTGGGTCACTTGAGGTCAGGAGTTTGAAACCAGCCTGTTCAACATGGTGAAACCCCATTTCTACTAAAAATACAAAAATTAGCCTGGCGTGGTGGCGCACACCTGTAATCCCAGCTACTCAGGAGGCAAACACAAACAAAAAACCTTACTTACCCGGCAAGATTGCTGGGAGGTTGAAATGAGATACTATGCATCTGTGCCTACCAGTCTGTCAATCACCTATGTATCTGTGTCTCTGTGTGCTTCGAACAGAGCCTGGTGGGCCACAAAAGGGGGAAGCACCCACTTGGGATCTCTTGTGAGTGCTGACTTCAGTCCTTGGCCATTCTCCCCTTTGCCTTTGTATGTGTGCACTTATGTGTGTATGCACATGTGCAGATCTGTGTTGGACTCGTGGATCTTTTCTGGTTGGAATGTAAATCACTGAGAGCAGAACATATGAACCCCACGCCCTGGCATGGTGGGCTCACCAGAGGTCAGAGTCTGGTGGCCTTGGGCAGGCCCTGACCATAGTACTGCCAAGGTCATCACTTTCTCATCTGCGGCCTCAAAGCACCACTGCGTGCCCATGAGCCAGCCTTCATACTGAACCCGGCTCTGATTTGCCCAGTGGAGAGAGCTGAGCCGAACTTGCAGCTGACTGGGTGATGTGTCACAGAAACAGGAGGGGATCAGGGCGATGGCCGCCAACACGGGCCATCAGGGGGGCATACCAGGTCAGGCGGTTAGGTTCTTTGCACTGACCCCCAGAAAACTTGGTGGCAAGGGTGCGCCAGCCTCTCTGAATGGCTATGATGTGAGCACCAGGTCCTGGAATGTTCTGAGGGGTTATTGTTTTTGATGACGTGTTTGCATCTTTAAAGGCCAGGACAGAGAAGGAGCCTCATGGAACATCAGCTGGGAATTGATGGAGGACACGGGGTCCTTCAAAAATTCACAAATGGGGACTTTTAGGGGACAGCTTGCCAAAGTGCACTGTCTATATTTGGCATCTGCTGAGGTTCCTGGGAGGGAGGACTAAGGCCTGAAGCAAGGGACTGGCTCTGTGCTCTGATCTCTTCCCTGCACCTGCAGAATGGCCTTCTGATTCCCAGGGGTTCACATTTGCCACTTCTCAGGCCTGGTCTCATAGCATGCCCAGTCCACCCTCACTCGGCCTACTTGGCCCAATCTCCCTGCCCCTCCCTCATAATAAATACATCCTTGCAGGTGCAATGCCCATTCTAGTTCCTCCTGAAGCTTCCCCCGACCTCCCGAGGCTGGAGGTGTCCCCTCCTTCAGACTTCTCATGGGCCCCTTCTGTAGCAGGACTGGGTTGTTTGATGCAAGTCTCACCCTCCTTGAGGCTGTAAGCTCCCAGACGTGGAGGCTGGGTTTCATCTGTGTCTTAATGCCACCCTCTCCCCTCTAGCACTCAGCACTTTTGTCTAACTGGTGTTTGGAACCAGCCCACCACCTGGAAGTGAACGAAGGGAAGGGCCATCTGAGGCCAGGGGGCAGGGAGCATCCTCTCTGGTTGGGGGCCTCAGCTTCCTGTTCTTCCTCTGGGGCATTCCCCTGGTGCACTGGGACTTACCTGACTCAGGCTGGAGTCTTTCCTGCCCCCACCCTTTCCCTTCTGGTCCCACTGTGAACCTCTGGAATAACCAGGGAAGCTCAGGCAGGGCAGTGGGGCTCTTAGGTGAACCTGGGGTGAGGGGATCCTGGAGAGCTTCCTGGAGGAGGTGACACCCAGTTGGGTATTGGAGGATGAGTAACAGGTAGGCGGGTGAAGATGCGGATGCTCAGTTAGGCTTCAGCGAGGTGTCAGGACCTCATGATGGCTGAGATATAGGAAGGGGACTTACCAGTGGGTTACATCAGAAAGGACAGATGGGCAAGAAAGGATGTGAAGTGAGTGGTGAGAGCACAGCTCTGCCGGCTCTGGAGGTGGCATGTGGCTTGTGGAAAGGAGGCCTCATGGTAGTGCTGACCCCATTTATGTCTTCCCACGGCAAGTTGTCACTGTTATTTGGTGTGACTCACTGTGAAGCAGTACCTTCTGTCATGAAGACCTAACATGGCAGAGCCTGTGGCCGTTTGCTTTTGGCCTAAGGTGGTGAGAATTCTACTTGGTATCTTAAACTAATGGCAGTAATACGTATGGAAGCCCCTGCCCATCCTGGCACATGGTGGCTGCTCATTATTCTTAGTATCTTTTCCATCTCCTCCAGTATAAGTCCGGCTCCTTACAGGCATGCACATTATTTTACAAGCAAACCTCTTGGGGAAGTGACGTTTTACTGCCTTAATTTGCATAGAGGCCAAGAAGAACGGTTTCAAGGAGTCAACCTGTCAAGGCAACCATGGGCCTGTGGGCTTGGGACAAGTCCGGTCCTTGGAGCCAAATGAGATCTAGGGGAGATATGGAAGAAGTCACCTCAGCTACTTTATTGGGGGGTGACGCTCCTCTGCAACTTGAAATAAGGGAAAAGTGGGAAGCCTGTAGCCGACGGAAGGGTGCTCAATCAGTGGTAGCAAGGAAGATGATCATTGGCCATATCATTGTGCAGATGGGGAAACTGAGGCTCAAGGAGGAGAGATGACTTTTTCAAGATCACACAGGCAGGAGTGGGGCCAGAGCTGCGCGCCCAGCATTTAACCACGCGTTGGTTGAATGGTGGTCAAGGGGAAGGCTATGGCCTGGGGGCTCACGGAACTCTTGAGGGGCCTGGCGCAAGGGAAGGCCACAGTGGGTGGGGCTGGGGACTCACTTTCTGGGGCAGAACCTCAGAGCCTGGGGAATACAGAGAGGTGATCTGGGGGGATTCCTTGTCATTAGAAAGAGGCTAAATGCCAGAGGGAGGTCTCGAATGTTTCAACGCTTTTGAGGCAGAGTGAAGAACAGCAAATGGTAAGAGAAGACAGAATTTGTCTTTTCTGTTAGGCAGAAAAGCTGGCCAACAGTGTCTGTCAGTCACTCACTCTGTCCGAGCAGCTGCGTAGGGCACAGTGTCCACAGCCAGGTGACAGGCACCCAGCCCAGAGGGGCTGGGAGTAGTAGAGCCTAGCTCGCCTCATCCCCAGGCCAGCATCCCTCTGATCCTGCACGCTGATCCCTTCCCATGAAGGAGGAGAGGACTGGCATGGCCCTGGCTGGCCACACTCAGAGTCCAGGAGGCGCTGGCCATGCCAAGTAGAGAAGATCTGAGAACATGCGCAGAGCTTGAGGCATGCAGGAGTCCATGAGCTCTGAGGAAAGGCACTGCGAGTGGGCAGGGATCCCAGCAGAGGGCCCGACATGGGCAGGCAGCTAAGGGGTGGATTGGGGGCACTGTATGTAAGGGTGCCCTGGGGGGGGGAGCAGCATGTTGGAGGTGCCAGGAGGGCAGCACACCTGTGTGCATGTGAGTGTCACTGTGTGAGGGGCAGGCCTACAGGTAGGGAGGGCGAGAGCTCAAGGAAGGAGGGGAGGAGACAGAGAGGTGGGCAGAGTAGGCTTCTCCCAGTGTTTTTATTGGCTATGCAGAAACCCCCGTCAGCAAACAGGCTTCATGCCAACCCTGAGCCCCTGGGTAGCGAGGGGGTGATTGTACTGGACTGGAAGGGCCTGAAGAGGAAAGAGGGTCATGATGGTGGAGTGCAGCAGAGAAGAGGGGACCCTCCTGGGCCAAGCACCAGCCCTGTGCGCTCGTGGCTGTTCACTGTGCCACAGCATGCCCAGTGACAGTGAGGAAGGTATTGAAAGTGTGGGGGCGATGGGCCTGGGACAGGCCCAGGCTCCCCCAGCCAGGCAGTCAAGGTTCTTTGCCACTTGTGGCCCCAAGGAGCCTGGAGAACATAGTGTGCTCTCCAGGGAGCTGGTTCATTTGGCGTTCTCAGGTTGGCGTGCAGGGCTGCTGTGGGCTCACTTGGCACCTTGCACAGATTAGAAAGGATGCCTCTTCCTCAAGACCCTTTATTCCTACCTATTGTTTGTTTATTTATTTATTGAGACAGAGTATTGCTCTGGAGGCTCCCAGGCTGCAGGGCCGTGGTGTAATCTCAGCTCACTGCAACCTCCGCCTCCTGGGTTCAAGCGATTCTCCTGCCTCAGCCTCCCGAGTAGCTAGGATTACAGGTGCCTGCCACCACGCCTGGCTAATTTTTGTATTTTTAGTAGAGATGGGGTTTCCCTGTGTTGGCCAGGCTGGTCTTGAACTCCTACCTCAAATGATCCACCCGCCAAAGTTCTGGGATTACAGGCATGAGCCAAATCTCCCAAAGTGCTGGGATTACAGGCGTGAGCCACCATGCTGGTCCCGTACCTCTACTTATTT
>NW_012114833.1:1712092-1716150 GCF_000951035.1 Colobus angolensis palliatus | reverse complement strand
GCTAATTTTTGTATTTTTAGTAGAGATGGGGTTTCCCTATGTTGGCCAGGCTGGTCTTTAACTCCTACCTCAAATGATCCACCCACCAAAGTTCTGGGATTACAGGCATGAGCCAAATCTCCCAAAGTGCTGGGATTACAGGCGTGAGCCACCATGCTGGTCCCGTACCTCTACTTATTTTTGAACTGTTGTAATACACTGATTTGTCAGAACAAGACTCTTCCATTTGCTGGATTTGTGTTGTAATAAAAATAAATCTATAGTGTCTGTTGTGATTGGTACTCCCTAGGGCTGTGCAATGTACAACCTGCTCAACCATATGCAACAGCCCTGTTTAAAAAACATTTATTAGGAATAATATTCAACTGGTTCTGCAGGTAGCACAATTACCTCTGTTGCCTCTGGGCAAAGAGAAAGAGGGCTGCCTAGATGCTAGGCTAAGACAGGTGACCCAACAGGGGCCAAAGTGGGAGCAGGGCTTGGGAGACTAAGTGAAAAGGTCTCAAGGTGGCTAGTGAAACAGGGAGAGGGGCCTGAGTCTGGCTGCATGGGGTTGAGCTGGAGCTGGGACTGAGGGGTTTGCTGGATGGACATCTTCCTCTGACCTCATCAGGGAGTGTTCTGCAGGGCACAACCCTGCCCACTGCAGATTCATTCTCCTGGCACCTGGTTTTCCTGTAAAGTGCCAGTCAGCTCAAACCAGCGGCAGCATCTGATGAAATAGATGAGCAATATGAATAAAGATGAAGTTATGGGCTTTGGGCTGCAAAAGATAAATTTCCTTTTATGTCCTGTTTCCCTGTGACGTGTGTGTTGAGTAATGATTCCTGACGCACATCTTCAGAAATAGTAGCTGCTCACACTGGGTGGTGTGTCAAGGCGGAAGGAGGCCACCCAGACTTGGGGAAAGGAACCCCACCTGGACAGCACCCTGGGGCTGCCTGCCGCGTCCTGGCCTGGCATGTCCATCAGCCTTTCTGCCATAGGTGGGGCTGGGTAGAGGACAAGTGTCTTTCCTGGTCGGGCCCACTGGGTGCATCCCTCCACCAGGGATATTTTTACATTAGAAGCAGCATAGTTTGTATGGGACGGGGCCCCTGGAATGTGACTCTTAGTTCATTAACCATTTGGTAACTGCTCATCTGCCTGGCAAAATCCCTTCTCCAATCCCACTCCCCTCCTGTCCCCCAGCACACATGTTTTGTTTTTGGCCAGACTTTCTGAGATTCAGCAGGACCAATCCCCTGTGCCCTGGGCATTCATTATTTTTAAGGGTTATTTACTGTTAGACAACAATTCCAGATGTTCAAGAGCATGGTGTTTCCGTAACGCCATTATCCCTTTGCCACTGTTTTTAGGTCTCTATTTTTGGTCAATGTTTTTCCTTTATACAAACATCCTTTTAATATCATTGAGATCCAAAAAAAAAAATGCCATTTTCACATGGCTGTACATCATGAGGACTGTCCCACGTTATCGCAGGCTTTGTGTTCATTGGAAGGCTGCGAAATGCCTTTTCCTTCTGTTAGACATTTAGGTTCTTCCCAGATCATCACTGTAGCCAACTGCTGCCTGAGCATCTTTGGCATGTAAAGTTTTTCCTTTGTGTTTCTTTCCTGGACACGTTCCCAAGAATGTAACTGCTGAGTCAAAGGGTGTACATGCTTTCCTCTGGCAGCCCCATCACCCTTGGCAAGAGCATTCTGGTTCATGATGCTTGGGGTGGGTGTGGACAACGCCTTGCTATAAGCTTCCCTACGTTAGACTTCCATCATTCTGAGAGATTATTCTTTGGCCAGTATAATGTGCCTTGTTAGTGTTTTCACTTGCAATTGACTAACCAGAAAGCATGAAGTGTCCTCACTAGTTCAGTTATTATTTGTTGATGGCTTGTCAGCTGCACTGTCTCCTGCCATTGTGTGGAAAACCAAAGGAAAGCATTCTAAATGGAGTTGGTTTATGTTGTGCGTGGCTGGAACCCAAGCCAGACAGGACTTCTTGGGACCCTGGCACTGATCCACTGTCCTTGGTGGTTGGGGTTTGGAGAAGTGGTCCCTGGAACTGCCATCCTTTAGCAGAACCTGCTTGTTGACTTGTGGGGCCAAGTGCAAAATGAAAATACAGGGCCCCTTGCAAAAATTATTAAGAATTTCAAGACAGCAATAGCTGAGAATTAAACCAAGGGTGGGGCCCTTCTGAATTGGGGCCGTGATGCTGGCACTGCCCCTGTTCTCTGGAGTTATCTAGTGGGAAGTAGCTCACTTGACTGTACTGAATCTACTCTTTAGCTTTCCCAAGAGACACTCCAGATGGAGAGGTCCCAATCCAAGCATGGGTGAGAGTCTGATGGGAGGCCACTTACGCCCACCAGCAGCCCCCATCCTGCTGCTCTGATCAGCACTCAGTCAGCACCACAGGAGAACCTGTTAATCACCCTCTTGGATCGCCTCAGCCCAAAGTTAATTGCCTTCTCCCATGGCCGTTTCTGTGCCTGCTTTGACCTCACCCTGACCCCTAGTAGCTCCTTCTGGTGATGATCTGACCTTTCTTCTGCTCCTCTTTGCCTGCTTTGGCCAAGCAGAACAAGTGACCAGGAAGTATCTCACTGTCCTGGGACATTCTGGGCACTTTTTCCAGTATGAGCATTCATCTTTGTTGTGCCTACTTCACTCCCACCATCCCCCTCTGCCCTTCTGCCCTTGCCCACTTCTTACCAGCTCAGGGCTGGGAGGAGCTACTGGTTGTATTGTGCGAAGCAGGTAATTCAAGTGGCTGCAGATAGCTGCTTGTGGTTGGAATCATTGTTTGGACTTGCTCTTAATTGGAAATACCAGCTTCTTTCTGTGATCATGGTCACTGGGCTCCTTGCAGAGAGCAGAGTTTCCTTGCGGGGTGTTAACTTCTCAGGGGCCTCCGAAACCTGCTGGCATTCTCATTGGACTAGATGGATTTCCACAGAAGGAAGGGGAGGTGACCCCGGTCTCAGGGCTGGGCAGTGGCACACTGCAGGGGAGCTGGGGCTGAGTGCCCTGCCAGCCGCAGCCGCAGAAGCTGCATTCCAGGAGTGTCTCCCTGTGAATTGCATGGAGTTTAGAGTTTTTAAAATGGCCCTTGGCTTGATTTAGCTCTTACTCTCATGGGAAATGTGGCCATATATACTTGTGTTCTTGTTCCACATTTTTCAAAGTTTGAATCAGAAAGGTGTCAATGCGCGAGTTCTCACACTGAGTTGAGAAGGATTCAGTCACCCATATGAAAGAAAATGTTATAGCCATAGAATCCTAGACTGTTACCATCAGATGGGTTCTTAGAGATGGTTTACCAAACCCCTATGGTACAGACAAGGAAACTGAGGCCTAGAAACACACAACTGTACAGCTAGGAAGGCATGGAGCCAGCCCTCCGCTGTTAGAGACAGAGATTAGAGGACATGATCCCAAATCATCACCGTTTGGCTGTTAAAATAATTCATGACATTTTTTTTCCCGGTTACCAAGATAGTTCATGCTCATTGTAAAAAATCCAATAGGGGAAAAAAGCATCTAAAAGAAAATTAAAAATGTGTAATTCTGTTGCAGAGATAACCACAAATAATACTAGCTACTTACTGTGCATGGAAAGCCTGGGCCATACACCTACATGTGTAATTGAGCTCTGCTTGTCCCTTGACCTGTCACCCTGAACCTCAGCTGGTTTGAGGTCCCTCCCTTGATTTTGTACGTGTGGGAGCTGAGATATAGACACAGAATTTGCCTCATCACACAGCCATAGTAAAGGGACTCAGAGCCAGCCACTAGTCTCACCACCATATACCAGAACCAGGATTTAATAGCATTTTAAATTGTATTAAGAATTGAAAACAGTATCTCATTATTTAATGAGTGTATCTTTGCTTTCTACTGGGTTTGAATTTTTTTCTTCTAGTATATTAGTCTCTTGCAGGTCTGTGACTTCTTCGTCATGCGCTAGTTTTGTCTAGTGTTGCACCTAAACCACAGTGATATGATTATTGTAGTTGGAAAGTATGTTTTCTGTAGAAGATCTTCTCTTATCAGTGT
>NW_012114833.1:1705550-1706537 GCF_000951035.1 Colobus angolensis palliatus | reverse complement strand
CTGCCTTGGCTTTACAAATGCTGGGATTACAGGCGTGAGCCACCATGCCCAGCCATTAATTTATTTTTCTGATGTAGTCAACCAGGTATCTCAGTGCTGTTTATTGAGCAGTTTCTCTTTTCTCCTCTGATCCACTCTAACACTTATGACAACTGTCAGAGTTCTACATATGTTTGGGTCTGTTTGGGGTGCTCTCTCATTTCACAGGACATTTTCTTCCCCCTGCTCTAGTACCATAGTGGCTTATGTACTTTACAATATAGTTTGATATCTTGTAATTCAAGTCCCCCTGCTCGCTTATCAGGGTGCTGTTATTCTTGTTTTAGAAATGGGAAAACAGGCTAGAGAGGTTATGTCCCAGGCCATGACGGTAATGACTGGCAGAGCCAGGCTTGTTTGAACTTGGGCAGGCCGACTTGCAGGCTATACCCTTAGCCTCTGAATTCTGCTTCCCTTAATGGCAAGCACGTACAAAGCTATTTGTTGTTGGTTCACATTTGCTCCACTGGCCAACAGCTGAAGACCTTTCTTCTTTTCTTTTCTTTGCCTGGCAAAAGGAAGACAAATTTTCATTGTAACCCCCTGAATATAATGCTTAACCTTCTGCTGCTGCCAAACCGATATCTCAGGGAAAGTATTTCAAAGGTATTTACCACTAAGTTTGTCTTTGGGCAACCTTTCAGGCAAAGGTGTTGATGCAGGTGTGGTTCAGTGAAGAGCTGGTAGAGCAAGTGGGATGCAGCAGGGCAGGTAGCCCCAGGGTCAGCAGACACAGCAGGCAGTTGGGACATGAGAGACTCCAGAAGCTCCAAGAGTTGATAATCACTGGAGTTCTGGTTGATGTTGGCCAGAAAGAAGGAGGCTTGGGGACGTAGTGGCCTTTAGGGACTGCTGCCTGTGTCCCCAGTGCCTTATTGTAGTAGTTGGCACATGACAGGTTCTCAGTCAACTCTTGTTAAGTGGGTGAATGTGATTAACGAACCAATT
>NW_012114833.1:1701974-1704131 GCF_000951035.1 Colobus angolensis palliatus | reverse complement strand
AGAGTCTGCACTGTGTGAAGAAGAAACTGTTACAGAAGAAAAATGTCTCTACTTTTCTCTTGGTGCCTAGCTCAGAAAGAATGGAATCCCTTGTCATTCCAAATGGCATCTCCTAGAATCTGGGTCACCCTGCAACTCCCTGAGCATGTGTGGCTCTGAGCCCTGCCCTCGTTTGCCAGCTGCTGAGGCTGCGATTGTGATATGGTTCTAGGCAGGTTCAGGGTGAGCAAAGGCCAGGTGTGACAGGGTGATGCAAGCCACAGGAGGAGTCAGGACCTAAGGCCGGGCTAAATCTTGATGCCAGCATTGTCTTCGTTGCTTCCTTTGCAGCCCTCAAGACTCTGCTTTTCAACACATTGGTTGGGCATGTGAACCCTCTTTAGAATAATGTAGGTCTTCATTTTTCCAAGCTCACATGTGCTTTTTGTGAAAGAGCATCATCGTTATTTTTAGTGAATGCTTTGTATGTGCCAAAAACTATGCTGTACTTTTTATGTACATTGTCAAATTTAATTTCAGCCCCTGAGGTACATATTTTTTCTGTTCTAATTTTAGGGAGGAAGAAACTAGACACAGTGAGATGAAGTAATTTGGTAAAGATAGCAGAACTGTGAGATTCAGCAAGCCAGAGCCCACCCTCTTAGGATCTAGACCTTGTCAGGATCCCTCGTGTGGCAGCAAGCTGTCCAATTTAGAGGGTCCCAGCAGCAGCCTCATGCAGATCTCGAGCATGCAGCTGTGGCATGAAAGGGCCTGGAAAGTTAAATGTGCTTCTCTTCCAACTTGTGTGTCAGTGTTTGGAGTCCCTGGGGATGTGGTTGCATAATACTGTTAATTCCCTGAGGATAAGAACCAGGTCTGATTCATATCTATGAAATAATTGGAAACATATAGGAATATATGAGGAAAATAAAAGTATATGAGGAAATAAAAGTATATAAACCCACAAAACAAATACTTTAATGTACTTTTGTGTATTTCTTTTTCTTACATTATTCCATTGGCTGGAACCTCCATGGGGAGAACATTCAGTCTTTCACCATTAAGTACCATGTGCACTGTATGTTTTTTACAGATCCCTTATCAAGTTGAGGAAGTTCCCTTTTATTCCTAGTTTTCTGAGAGATTTTATGATGATGTTTAATTTTGCCCAGTGCTTTTTTCTGTGCCTATTAAAATTATTATCACTTGGATTTTTTTTCTTTAGTCTGTTAATATAGTGAGTTACTTTGATTTTTATATTTTGGTCCCATCCTCAAGGTTTTTTCTTATTCACTAGCTCTGGAATAGAGCTCGAAGATTGGCATTTCTAACAAGATCCCAGATGATGCTTGTCCAGTGATTACAATTTGAGAGCTACTTCATTAAAGAGATGGGAGAGAGATGGGGTGGGGAGTGGCAAAAGCTCAGTTAGCAGCTTGAGTTCAGACTTAGCTCTGTCTGTTACCAGATGTGTGCGTGTAACATAGCCTCTTCAAACCTATGTCTTACCTGTAAAATAGGATTGATAATAAGGCAAGAAGTGAAAGAGTTAATACGGGGAAATAACTCAGAATAGTGTCTGGCACAAAGTAAATGCTTAATAAATCTTACCTATTTGTTCCTTTCTGTATGGTGAGTGGGAGGACTTAATGAGATAATGAAAAACCCTGGCACATACAAAATGCTTCTTACATGCTAGTTTTAGGGGGGTTTTTTGTTTGTTTGTTTTTTGTTTTTTAACAGCTTTCTTGAGATGTAATTCACACACCACATAATCCATTTAAAGTGTACAATGTAGGCTGGGCGAGGTGACTCACGCCTGTAATCTCAGGACTTTGGGAGGCCCAGGCAGGTGGATCACTTGAGGTCAGGAGTTTAAGACCAGCCTGGCCAACGTGATGAAACCCCATCTCTACTAAAAATACAAAAATTAGCCAGGTGTGATGGCAGGCACCTGTAACCCCAGCTACTTGGGGGTCTGAGGAACGAGAATCGCTTGAACCCGGAGGCTGCAGTGAGCCGAGATCATGTCACTGTACTCCCAGCCTGAGTGACAGAGTGAGACTCTCAAAAAATTAAAAACAAATCCAAAAAATAAATAAAAAATAAAGTGTACAATGTCTTTTACTGTATTTACAAGGCTAGGCAAACCATCATTACACTCAATTTTAGAAC
>NW_012114833.1:1700582-1701593 GCF_000951035.1 Colobus angolensis palliatus | reverse complement strand
GCATCACATGAATTTTTTGGTTTCCTGATGCATATTAAAGTTATGTTTATATTGTAGTCTAGTAAGTGAGCAATAGCATTATGTCTAAAAAACAATGTATATACCTTCATTTAGACCTGGCATGGTGGCTCACACCTCTCATTGCAGTGGTTCAGAAGGCTGAGGGAGAAGGACCAGGGGTCAAGAGTTTGAGACTAGCCCATGCAACATAGTGAGACCTTGTCTCTACCAAAAAAATTAAAAAATAAAAAGTCACTGAGAGTTGTGGCATGCACCTGTAATCCTGACTATTGGGATCGCGCCACTGCATTCCAGCCTGAGTAATAAAGTGAGACCCTATCTCAAACAATTTTTTTTTTTTTTGAGACAGGGTCTTATTCTGTCACCCAGGCTGGAGTGCAGTGGAGAGATCACAGCTCACTGGAGCCTTCACCTCCCTGGGCTCAGGTGATCTTCCTACCTCAACCTCCTGAGTAGCTGGGACCACAGATGTGCACCAACATGTCCAGCTTACTTTTGTATTTTTTGTGGAGACAGAGTTTCACCATGTCACCCAGGCTGGTCTCGAACTCCTACAGTGGGAGTATCTCTTGAGCTCGGGAGTTTGAGGCTGCAATGAACTATGAATGCAGCCAACTATGAACTATGCAATGAACCATTGCACTTCAGTCTAAAAACCAAACATAAAAACAAAAACAAAACAAAAAAAACCTTTATTGCTAAAAACTAAATCATCTGAGCCTTCAGCCAGTTTTTTTTCTTGGTGGAGGACCTTGCCTTTATGTTGATGGCGGAGACTGATGAGCGTGATGATTGCTGAAGATTGGGGTGGTTACGGCAATTTCTGAAAATAAGACAACACGGAAGTTTGCCACATCAGTCAATTCTCCCTTTCACAAAAGATTTCTCTGTACCGTGTAATGCTGTTTGATAGCGTTTTATCCACAGTGGAACTTCTTTCAAAATTGGAATCAATCCTCTCAAACCCTGCCACTGCTTTTTCAACTAAGT
>NW_012114833.1:1698903-1699271 GCF_000951035.1 Colobus angolensis palliatus | reverse complement strand
TATAAACAGGTGTGCTGTCATTCAGGCTTTATTGTTCCATTTATAGAGCGTAGACAGAATAAATTTAGAATAATTCAGCCAGGCACTGTAGCTCATGCTTGTAATCCCAGCACTGTGGGAGGCCAAGGAGGGCAGATCACTTGAGCTCAGGAATTCAAGATCAGCCTGGGAAACATAGTGAAACCCCATCTCTACCAAAATAAAAAATAAAAATTAGCCCAGCATGGTGGTGTGTGCCTATAGTCCCAGCTACTTGGAAGGCCGAGGTGGGAGGATCACTTGAGCCCGGGAGGTGGAGGTTGCAGTGAGCCAGGATCATGTCACTGCACTCCAGCCTTGGTAATAGAGTGAGACCCTGTCTTAAACAA
>NW_012114833.1:1697693-1698748 GCF_000951035.1 Colobus angolensis palliatus | reverse complement strand
AGTAGCTGGGACTACAGGCGCCCGCCACCTCGCCCGGCTAATTTTTTGTAGTTTGTTTAGTAGAGATGGGGTTTCACCATGTTAGCTAGGACGCTATCGATCTCCTGACCTTGTGATCCACCCGCCTCAGCCTCCCAAAATGCTGGGATTACAGGCGTGAGCCACCACGCCCAGCCGAGAGTAGCACTTTTAATTTCCTTCAAGAACATGTCCTTTGCATTCATAACCTGGCTAATTGGTACAAGAGGCCTAGCTTTGGTCCTACCTTGGCTTTCAACATGAGTTCCTCACTAAGCTTACTGATTTTTAGCTTTTGATTTAAAGTGAGAGCCTTGCAACTCTTTCTTTCACCTGAACACTTCGAGGCCTTTGTATGGTTTATTAACTGGCCTAATTTCAATAATATTGTGTCTCAGGAAATAGGGAGGCTCAAGGAGAAGGAGAGAGATGGGGGAATGGCTGGTCAGTGGCACAGTCAGAATACATACAACATTTATTAAGTCTGCCATCTTACATGGATGTGGTTTGTTGCACTCTAGCAATTACAACTGTAACATCAAAGATCCCTGATAACAGACCATCATAACAGATACAATAATGAAAAAGTTTAGCTGGGTGCAGTGACTCACGCCTGCAATCCCAGTACTTTGGGAGGCTGAGGCGGGCAGATCACCTGAGGTCAGGAGTTTGCAACCAGTGTGGCCAACATGGTGAAACCCCGTCTCTACGAAAAATACAAAAACTTAGCCAGGCATGGTGGTGGGTGCCTGTAATCCCAGCTACTTGGAAGGCTGAGGCAGGAGAATTGCTTGATCCTGGGAGGTGGAGGTTGCAGTGAGCTGAGATCACGCCATTGCACTCCAGCCTGGGCTACAAGAGTGAGACTGCATCTCAAAAAAGAAAAAAAAAAAGATTGATATATTGTAAGAATTACCAAAATGTGACACAGAGACATGAAGTGAGCACATGATGTTGGAGAAATGGCACTAATAGACCTGCTCAGTGCAGGGTTGCTACTGACCTTCAATTTGTTTAAAAAAAAAAAAAAAAAAAGG
>NW_012114833.1:1694537-1696166 GCF_000951035.1 Colobus angolensis palliatus | reverse complement strand
AGGTGATCTGCTCACCTCAGCCTTCCAAAGTGCTGGAATTACAGGCCTGAGGCACCTGCACCCAGCCTCATTCTTTTTTCTTTTTCCCTGAGATGGAGTCTTGCTCTTTGCCCAGGCTGGAGTACAGTGGCATGACCTCAGCTCACTGGAAGCTCTACCTCCCAGGTTCAAGCAATTCTCCTGACTCAGCCACCCGAGCAGCTGGGTCTACAGGTGCCCACCACCACACCTGGCTAATTTTTATATGTTTTGGAGAGATGGGATTTTACCATGTTGGCCAGGCTGGTCTCAAACTCCTGACCTCATGATCCGCCCGCCACGGCTTGCCGAAGTGCTGAGATTACAGGTGTGAGCCACCGTGCCCAGCCTATTTCTCAAATATTTGGTAGACTTCTTCACCAAAGCCTTCTGAGCCCTGAGTTTTCTTTGTTGTAAGATTTTAAACTATAGAATCAATTTCATTAATAGACTTCTCAGGTTATTTTTTTATGAGTGAGTTTTGGTATGTTTGTATTTCAAGGATTTATTTCATCTAAGTTGTCGAGTTTGTGAGCAAAAACTTGTTGATATTTCCTTGTTGTTCTTTGTCTGTGAGATCTGTAGTGATTTTCCCTCTTTCATTGCTGACATTAGTCATTGTGTCATTCTTTTTTCTTCCTCAATCTGGCAAGAGGTTTATAGATTTTATTGATATTTTCAAAGAATTGAATTTTTGTTTTATTTTTATCTACTGTTTTCCTTATATATTCTTTTAAAACATATACTGTAGATACCCTATGAAAAGTAAATAGAATTATAGTATACATACTATTTTGCTCCTTGATCTATTTCACTGACTATGTCTTAAAGATTTTTTTCATATTAATACACAGAGGTCCATTAGATTCCCTAACAACTACATAATATTCTGTTATATTCGTGTTTCATAGTTTAAATAACCAGTATCTTTTTGAAGGGCATTTAGGATGTTTCCAGATGTTTTGCTATTGCAAATAGTGCTTTTAGGATGTTTCATTCTAAAAAGTATCCTAAAAGCTATTGCAAACAGTGCTGAATGTTTCCATCCCAAAAACTATCCTAAAAGCTATTGCAAACAGTGCTGGAATGTACATTTGTATATATCAATATTTGGTCATGTGTATATCTGCATGTCTGTAGGAGAAATAACTAGAACTGGATCAGTAAATGGTTGTCCTTTTGTTTTCTTTTTAAATCAACCTTATTATTGAATTTAAATACAACAAAATGAACTGATTTTAACTGTTCTTTGAGTTTTGGCATGTATACACCTGTGTAGCCACCACCCTAAAAAAGATATAGAACATTTTAATCATCCCCAAAAGTTTTCTCTTACCTCTTTGCAGTCCATATCCCCCAACATCTTGCTTTAGATAGCAACTGATCTTTGTGCACTATAGTTTTACTTGTTCTAGAATTCCATTGTATGAAATCAAACAATAGAACGTGTGCCCTCTTTCATTCAGTATCATGCTTTTGAGGTTCATCCATGTTATATGAATATGTAATTTGTTCATTTTTATTGCTAACTCATTTTCCGTAGTGTGAATATACCACAATTTTTCATCTGTTAATGGATGTTTGAGTTGTTTCAGTTTGGGGCTGCTATGA
>NW_012114833.1:1691035-1691887 GCF_000951035.1 Colobus angolensis palliatus | reverse complement strand
CGCCTGGCCCAAATGGTATTATTTTTAAATGTTATTTTGCAGTTGTTCATTGCTAGTATTTTAGAAAAATGATTGTTATATTTATTCCCCAGTCTTTCTAAATTCACATTTTAGTTCAAGTGGCTTTTCTTTAGATTCCTTTAGGACTTTCTAACACAATGTGATCATGTTATCTGTAAGTAAAGGCTTTTTCATTTCTTCTTTTCTAACCCAAATGCTTTTGGTTTATTTTTCTTGCCTTATTGCACTGACTGGAACTTCTAGTGTAATGTTGAGTAGAAGTAATAAGAGCAGACATGCCTTATTCTTGGTTTTAGGAATAAGGAAAAATTATTTTAGAGAAAATAGTTCAACTTTTCGTCATGAAGTAGGATAACAGTAAGATTTTTACAGACGCCTTTTATAATGGTGAGGAAGTTCCTCCTCCTTCCTTGTTTTCTGTTTTTATCCTGAATGGTTATTGAATTTTTTAAATGCATTTTTAGTATTTGTTTTTTAAATAACCCTACAGCCAGAAACTTTTTCAGTATTTATTGAATTTACATTTTTCTTAATACCATTAATATGAGTTGTATTTAAAATACCTTGCATGCCTGAGATAAACTCCACTTGTTCATAATGTGTTATCCTTTTTTGCTGAATTCTGTTTACTAATATTTTGTCAAGGAAATTTGCATCCATATTCATAAGGGTTTGGGGGCTTGTAGTTTTCTTGTGATGTCCTACTTTTGCTTTCAGTGTAATATTGGCCTCATAAGATGATTGTGAATTGTTTCTACCCCCTATTTTCTGAAAAACTTTGGGTAAGAATTGTATTATTTCTTCCTTAAACATTTGGTAGAACTTGCCAGT
>NW_012114833.1:1688332-1689729 GCF_000951035.1 Colobus angolensis palliatus | reverse complement strand
TCTCCTCACCTCGTGATCCACCTGCCTCAGCCTCCCAAAGTGCTGGGATTACAGGCGTGAGCCACCGTGCCCGGCCTTGATCTTTTCGAAGAAAAGCTTCTCAAAGTATTTAGTTTAACTTTTTAAATTCTGTTTTTATTTTGTTGATTTCTGCTTTTATCTCTATTTTATTCTACTCAGTTTGAATATAATTTATTCCTCTTTTTCTAGCTTCCTAATGCAGAGGCTTGGATTATTAATTTTAAATCTTATTTTCCAAAAATAAATATATAAAGCTATGAATTTTCCTCCAAGCACTACCTTAGCTTCATTTCACACATTTTGATATGTTGTATTTTTTTATCTTTCATTTCAGAATGTTTTCTAATTTCCAGTTATTCGACCCATTGACTATTGAAAAGTGTCTGGTTTAATTTCCATATATTCGGGGATTTTTCCAGATATATATTTTTTATTGTTGTCTAACGGTACTTCTTTCATGTCCAGAGGAGATACTCTTTATCGTTTAAAATTTGAGAGTTGGTTTATGGCCCAGCATACATTCTATCTTGGTGAATGTTTCATGTATCTTTGAAAAGAATGTGTGTATTCTGCCGTTGCAGGATGTAGAGTTCTATAAATGTCAATTAGGTCAATTCAGTTGATAAAGGAGACTTGAAGATTTATGTGTTCTAAATCCATACTAGTTTTGTCTACTTCTATCAACTATATTGTATTGTAGTATTGAAACCCCTAACTATAATGTTAGATTTGTCTTTCTCCTTTTATTTCTGTTTTTGCTTCATGTACCTTTAAGCTCTGTCACGAGATTTGCATCATCTTGATGAACTGACTCTTTTGTCATAATGAAATTTCCCTCTTTGTCCCTGTCCAAAAGTTTGCTTTCTAAAGTTCATAAGGCCACTCCAGCTCTCCTGTGATTGCTGTTTGCATGGTGTTTCTTTTCCCAGTCTTTTACTTTTACCCCATTTGTATCATTATATTTAAAGTGTATTTCTTGCAGAAAACATGATTGGTTATTTTATCTATTTTTAATATTTAAAGGAGTTTTATTCTTGTTAACATATAATGAATCTTGCTTTTTTAATCCAGTCTGATAGTCTCTGACTTTTAATTGAAGTGCTAAGACGATTTTAATTTAATGTAATTATTAAATCTATTTTGCTGTTTTGTCTCATCTACTTTTCATTTTTTTCCTCCATTCCTGTTGTTTTCAGTATTCAATTTTCTCTCTTCTATTAGCTCATAAGCTATTCATCTCTTTTTTATTGAGACAGTCTTGCTCTGTCACCCAGGCTGGAGTACAATGGTGCCATCTCAGCTCCGCCTCCTGGGGGTTCAAGCGATTCTCCTGCCTCAGCCTCCCGACTAGCTGGGATTACAGGCGCATGCCACCA
>NW_012114833.1:1682978-1684007 GCF_000951035.1 Colobus angolensis palliatus | reverse complement strand
CTCACAGTTCAGCATGGCTGGGGGGGCCTCAGGAAACTTACAATCATGGTGGAAGGGGAAGCAAACATGTCCTTCTTCACATAGCAGCAGCAAGGAGAAGAGCAGAGCGAAGTTGGGTGAAAGCCCATTATAAAACCATCAGATCGCGTGGGAACTATCACAGGAACAGGATGGGGGAAACTGCTTGCATGATTCAGTTATCTCCACCTGGTCCCTCCCACTACATGTGGGGATTATGGGAACTACAATTCAGGATGAGATGTGGGTGGGGACACAGCCAAACCGTATCAGGAGGTCAGCTGGCAACAAATTCTCACAGGTTTTACTTGTCTGAAAATGTCTTTTTCCCCTTCATTTTGGAAGGAGCTTCTAACAGGCTATATGGTTCTAGGCTTTTTTCTTTCAGCAGAGTGAAGATGCTGTTCCTTTCTCTTTTGGCTTACATGCCCTGCTCCCCTTGCCCATTCCTTCTCAGAATCCCAGAGCGAAAGGTGCCCACCAGATGACCATGGGCCGGCACCTTTACCTCACAGAACCTCAGCACCCTCGATGTTAAAGGGGGCCAGAAGGAGAGCCCACAGCACAGGAGTGTGGTTACCCCAGGGGGACTGTCTTGCCAAATACTTAATGAACAGTAAAGTGACTCTGTGCTGTCAGCAAGAATGGTAGCTGTTGCTGGTGCTGCGCAGGTCTGTCTTCAAGACCTGCTCTAAGAAAAGGGGCCTTTTATTCCAAGGCTCCAAGGCCCTCTGGTCCTAAGCAGCCTTTGATATTCCTCAGCACAGCCCTTCAAAGCCTCATGGCCCCCACTACATGCTAATCAGAGCTTGTCTCTTCTAGCACTAGTAGGCCTGGGGCAAGGACACCAGAAAGTTCGCAGCCATAGGGTGACCTATTTAAGAGGAGGCCCATCAAGGCCATTATCAAGTTAATCTGAAATAGGTCTTAGGTGGAAACTTGGCCCAGAGTTGCTGGACCTCTGCAGACTGGTTGTAATTCAAGCCCGCCTGACTAGGAGAGTTAGATTTT
>NW_012114833.1:1678722-1682348 GCF_000951035.1 Colobus angolensis palliatus | reverse complement strand
GGGTTTTGCCATGTTGATCAGGCCAGTCTCGAACTCCTGACCTCAAATGATCCGCCTGCCACGGCCCCTCAAAGTGCTGGGATTACAGGCGTGAGCCACTGTGCCCAGCCAAAAGCCCTTCATTTTTAAGGAACAATTATTCACCTTTAGGTTTTTGAAAAATACCATCATATCTTGGAATTTCTCATTTTCATTTCTTTTAGAAAATAGAAAAAAATTATGAATTTATAGTAAAAAATGTAACTGCCAAGAACCCAGAGAATGAAGCCTACTGGCCCCTTAGGAAGCAGCTGGCCTCCCAGGTGGCCAGGTGCGGAGGTGACCCAAGCAAGGGGCTGTCAGCCTGGGGCTGACGTTCTGCATTTTCTCCCTCTCGAGGAAAGGGACTGGCTTAAGTCCCACCTCATTTGTCTTTGGCTAAGCTCCTCTTAAGCAACTTCCTTCCTGAATGTGGTCTTTTCTGGAGCCTCATTATTTTGAGATTGATTTTTCTCCTTTGCTTGGATAGCTTTTCACCAAGCCATGCCCTGGAAGCTACCAGCCCACAGAAGTGATTACAGCAGCCCTCCTGGCAGGGACCCTCTAAGCGATGGGGGTGACCACCCCCCCTCAGTCCAGCAGGCATGTGGGTGCAGGAGGTGGGATGAGGGAAGCAATGGTGGGCCTGGAGGGCTAGTGCTTGTGTTAGCAGCTGGGGCCTTGTTTACAGAGAAATGTGGGCTTGTTCCCTGGGAGCTCCTCCTTTTACAGGAGCAAACGCCAAGGCCCAGGGTAGGGCACCTGTGTGAAGTTACACAGCCTATTGGTGGACAGATGAATGCTTTAAGCTGAGAACCCCATTCTCTGCGGTGCATTTGAACGGGCAGGAAATAGTCACGACCGATATGGGACAGGTTGGCCCAGGTTATCTTGGCGAGAATCACTGGAGATTGTTTCTTTGCTATTTTGTGCTTTGCTTTTCTCTACAGAGCATTTTTATTTTTCTACCTTGAACATGGGTCCATTTTATAGCCAAGTAATAATGGCCAATGCTTGTAGCCTCTTCATTGCGGGCCAGCCACTGTGTTAAGCACTTTACAGGCATTAACCCATTTCACAGAAGAAGACTGAAGGTTAAGATGTTAAGTAATAACTGTGCAGGGTCATGGGGTGGGAAATAAGGTGGGACTCCCAGGTCTGCTTGAGTCATGAAAGGGAAAGGCCTCACTTACTTGGAGTAAACTAAGGAGGCCCCCTCATCCCCTATTCATTTAAGACACATGAATCTGCCTGTGTGGAGTAAGAGGTTTCCCCTCAGCAGGCACTGTGGGTCTCTTCCTTGCTCCCTGCAGAACTCGGCCAACCTAGCCTGTCAGTAAATGTTGCTGACAGGCCTCCTGGAGCACGTGCCCACTACACTGCAGCCAGAAGAGGTGGGAGGGTGCCCGGAGAAAGTGTGCCGGGGGAAACAGAGGATCTTTGCAGGCACTGCACAGCTAGGCCTGGCCAAGGGGAACCACTCATGGAGAGAATCACAAGATAATCTGGTTGTGATTCACTTCGTTTTTTATTCCTTTATTAGCTCAAGAGGCAGGGGCAGCAGAAAGAAAAACTCAAAACCTGCACTCTTCCTAACCCCACAGCACCCTAATCTTCTTCATGGCAAATACCTGCACACTGCACAGTTTACAAAACCCTTTCCTGGCCAGGTATGGTGGCTCACACCTGTAATCCCAGTACTTTGGGAGGCTGAGGAAGGCGGATCACCTGAGGTCAGGAGTTAAAGACCAGCCTGGCCAACATGGTACAACGCCGTCTCTACTAAAAGTACAAAAATTAGCTAGGTATGGTGGCGGGTGCTTGTAATCCCAGCTACTCAGGAGGCTGAGGCAGGAGAATTGCTTGAATCCAGGAGATGGAGGTTGCAGTGAGCCAATATCGTGCCACTGCACCCTAGCCTGGGCGACAAGAGTGAGACACAGCCTCAATAATAATAACAATAATTCCCATTCTGGTATTTCTTGTGCCATCCATTCATCCAATAGGTTCCTATTAAGCACCCCCCATACACCCAGCTCCAGGCTGTGAGTGTCAACCAGGCAGATACAGCCCCTACCCCTTCAGGGCCCCATGGCTCCTAGTGGCAGAACCCTTTCCCCGCCAGAGCCCTCTGTCTCAGCTTGCGCTCCAACATTGATACCTAGAGGCAGCCGCATGTGGAAAATGGTTTAGTATGATTACTGGGGCATCAGATGATTTCCAAGGAGAAGCCGCGGGGGCTGTCTCCAGGCCAGGAAAGTGGCATCCCATGCCAGTAGTTTCCAGTGACCTGCTCAACAGTCCTGGCACCTTCCGAGATCAGTGGCTTCTCCAGTGCGGGTCGCCAGATACTCACTTTAGAACAAAGTCCCTCTTGCTCTGGCCTCGAGACAGGTGTTTGCATTGTGTCAAAGGAAATGCTCACATAGGTGGGTCTCTTCCTTGTCCACTAAAGGATCCTCCTCACTGGTCAGGGATTGCTGACCCTATAGCCATCAGCAGAGTGACCAGGTCTGCTGGGGTCTGGTGACTGGCTGGGAGAAGCTAGGCACCAAGCCGTGTGGCGAGCCCATTGGTAGGGCCAATGGTTTCAGAGGAGCTGGGCTAGGAGATGGGCCAAGGGCAGCACCTCTCCACACCAATGAGGGTTGAAAAAAAGGGCCTTCTACGGCCCAAAGAACTGGTGCCATGGGAGGCCATGGCCTATAACCAGGTGGAATATGGGGCAGCCGCTAACAAGGAACCAAATCCTAGAGACTGGGAAAGGCATGATGGGCCAGATGAAAAAGCAAAACACCAAACTGAATTTGTGTTATGTGGACAAAGGCTAGACTTCAATGTGGAACAAAGGAAAGTTTAATTTCCTGAGATGTCAGGACCCTGGGAGAGCTTTTTTCCTCTCCTTTGGTTACCCAGGAGGCAGTACGGAGCACTGGAGAGGGGGCCCAGGAGCCAGGATGCCTGGCCACCGCCCCCGGCCCCTCTCTGCAGAGCTGGGAGGCAGCACCTGGACCATGAGGGATAAATGTGGAGCAATGGATGGAGCTGGAACTTGCTATTATGGGATGTTAAAGCTGGCAGGACCTGAGGTAGCATCTAACCCAGTGGATCTTACCTTGGCTACAGCACTAAAGTCTCCTAGAGAATATTTTTTATGATATTGATGCCTGAATCTTAAATTCAGTTCATTAGTTAAAAAAAAAAAAAAAAAAAGAGATATCCTTCCTACCCGCAAGTTACCAGGCAGTCCCATCGCCCAGGAGGCTGAGCCGGCAGGCGAGAGTTTCTGGTTATATCTCGGAGCAGGTGGTGGGCAGGCAGATGGGTGGGTTGGGGTTTAGAGCGAGCCCTAGACAAGAGGAGACTCTTGTCTAGAAACCAGCCAACCCAGGAAGCTAAGGCCTTGCTGAGAAGCAGGTGGATCGCTGGTCTTAACTGCAGGGGATCAGAGGAAGAAGAGGGAGCCCGAGTGCTTCAGCTCTGGGCCCCTTCTATGCTGTCACACAGGGCTCGGGGAGAAGCTGAGCATCTCGCCAGGCTCACTTCACACCGGAGGAGGGGCTGAAGCCCCATGGCAGAAGCCCCAGGCAGCTTCCTGGGCCCAGGAA
>NW_012114833.1:1673666-1675182 GCF_000951035.1 Colobus angolensis palliatus | reverse complement strand
GCGGCAGCTCCAGTGAAATGGAAGCAAAGCCTGATATTTATATGGCAGGCCTGGGTGCCCCATCCCACAGGTCCCACCCTGGCCTTGGTTATAGGTGTCCCTGGTAGGGCGGAAGCCCTGCACCCCTCTCTTGGGGAAGTTGTCGGAGAGCCCAGATGTCTCCTCAGCTTCCCGCAATGCCCCAGGCACACTCAGCACTGGCTGCAGCAGGAGACGAAGCGGGAGGGGCTTACCGAGAGGCCCTGAGTACTGAGATGACTCTGGCGCTCTGGCTTGGGTTTTCCATCTGCCTGCCAGAGTTTCGTGATTTATTATTTATTATTACCTGATTTTCCGTCAGATTAGATCCTGACGTGCCTTCCAGGGTCCTTGGGTTGAACTTCTCGGAGTCTCCAGCCGCCTGCCTCCTGTAGAGGAGCGGCGTCACTTGTCCAGTTACCCAGGGGTCTTAAATTTTTTTAATGAATGATCCCTTTTGTGGCAGAACCCCCACAGGCCCACTTTGAGTAAGGCAGATCTGTTATCCTTCTGGGCTCCCCACTCAGGAAGAACTGGCGGTGCCTCAGGGGTGCTGCTCCTGCTCCCAGGGGCCCTCGCCACTTCTGTCTCCCACTTGCAGCTTCAGGGGGCTCAGGCTCCAAGTGCTGGCCCATTCCACCTCTGTCCTGGGGCTCCTGCTCTTTCCTCTCCCTGGAGCAGCATCCTGCTCCTGTGCCACCCGCCACTAAGTCATCATCCTGCACCAGCTGTAAAGCTGCCACCTCCTCCCGAAAGCCTTCTCAGAGCCCTACCCTCAGCCTGAAGTCATCTCCCCAACTCTCACCCAGTGGTTCCTGTATGACCACTCCTGTGTCTGGTCAGAGGCTCCCTGTTCTTTTGGAAGCTCATAGAAGACCTCTCAGACTCTCCTTCTCCATTGCCTGAGTGGGCAGAGCATTGGCAGCCATAGCCTGGAGGGAGGTGGGTCCTCCTCTGGTGCCACTCCAAGGCAGGGCTTCTGTTCCCCACCTGCCCCCTCTAGGCCAGGCTGGAGGACACCAGCAGGCCAGGCTGGGCAGGGGGCGCACCTGGTCCCACAGCCCCTGGCCTAGCAGGCTGCTGTGGTCTGTTGGCCTTCAAGGCCATGGGGGTGGCAGGTGCCACTAGGCTGTCGGTAAAGATCAGCAGGCCAGGCACAGTGGCTCAAGCCTGTAATCCTAGCATGTTGGGAGACTGAGGCAGGCAGATCGCCTGAGGTCAGGAGTTCAAGACCAGCCTGGCCAATATGGTGAGACCCTGTCTCTACTAAAAGTTCAAAAATTAGCTGGGCCTGCTGGCACATGCCTGTAATCTCAGCTACTCGGGAGACTGAGCAGGAGATTCACTTGAACCTGGGAGATGGAGGTTGCAGTGAGCCGAGATCACACCACTGCACTCGAACCTAAAGGAAAAAAAAAAAAAAGACCAGGCGCGGTGGTTCATAGGCTGAGGCGGGTGGATCACAAGGTCAGGCGTTCGTGACCAGCCTGGCCAACCT
>NW_012114833.1:1673046-1673507 GCF_000951035.1 Colobus angolensis palliatus | reverse complement strand
CTCTTTCCTCTTCTGGGGGTGACACTTGCAGAATACATGTAACATGTGGTAAACCACCCAACAGCTGGAAGTGCAGAGGAGGCAGTCACCCAGCAACCAGGCTGTTCATTCTCAAACATGGTGACGTCACTTGATATCCCCTGGACTCCAGCCCCAAGCCTTTCTCTCTGTTATCAGCATCTGGCTGATTGGATTCTGTGATCAGGCTCAGGCAGCTTAACAGCTCTCCCAAAATCTAAATCAAAGTAACCAAAGCTGCTGTAATTGAATGTTGGAGGCGCTAACCACACGGACTGTGGGAATGGCTGTTTTCTGGTGAGGGTGCAGTGCCCCCACAGTCCACACTGGAAACTGACACCGTTGCGTTGTTTCTCCTCAGAGCCCCCACGTGGGGGTGGAGTGTCTCTTTGCATAGCCAGACTGTGACAAAATAGGATGCATGCCCTGCTTGAAGTCGGTAG
>NW_012114833.1:1671540-1672261 GCF_000951035.1 Colobus angolensis palliatus | reverse complement strand
TGTTTCTCCTCAGAGCCCCCACGTGGGGGTGGAGTGTCTCTTTGCATAGCCAGACTGTGACAAAATAGGATGCATGCCCTGCTTGAAGTCGGTAGCGCTTAGGATGGAATGAATGCCCTGCTCTGGGGGTCTGGAGACTTGTGATGGGAGTCCCCGAGAGCAGTGACCGCTCAAGGACGAGGTCATGGGCTGGCAAGTTGCCAGGGCTCAGGGACTAGGCCTTGCCCACTCCCAGTCCTGCATACTTGAACTTAGCTCTGCAGAGAGGGGAGGGATAGCAGTGCCCGTCTCCATTAATCACACTGTGGACCCGAGGGAGGTCCACGGGTCAGAGCGAATCCTGCAGGTGACTGACAGTTGGATATCAGCCCCCGGCACAGCAGCCCCTACACTGCACTGATACAGGCACACCTGCTATGGGGAGTGGGGAGCAGGGCAAGGTTTCTCTTTCTTTGCTCCCCCCAGGGCCCTGCCTGGTCTGTGGACATGCAGGAGATGAGCAGGTTCTGAGCCATGTCCTCAAAGAAGCCACCACGTTCTTTCTTTTTCTGTTTTTTTTGAAACGGAGTCTCTGTTGTCTAGGCTGGAGTGCAGTGGCACAATCTCAGCTTGCTATAACCTCTGCCTCCCAGATTCAAGCGATTCTCCTGCCTCAGCCTCTCGAGGAGCTGGGATTACAGGTGCCCACCACCATACCCAGCTAATTTTTGTATTTTTAGTA
>NW_012114833.1:1661795-1670268 GCF_000951035.1 Colobus angolensis palliatus | reverse complement strand
TAGATCACTTGAGGTCAGGAGTTCGAGACCAGCCTGGCCAACATGGTGAAACCCCATCTCTACGCTGAAGATACAGAAATTAGCCAGGTGTTGTGACTGTAATCCCAGCTACTCGGGAGGCTGAGGCAGGAGAATTCCATGAACCCAGGAGGTGGAGGTTGTGGTGAGCTGAGAGATCGTGCTACTGTACTGCAGCCTGGGTGACAAAGCAAGACTCCATCTCATAAAAAAAAGACAGTTATAATGTACAAAAGTGAGTTGTGTCAGTGGAAGGTGACAGGGCTAGGGGCCTAGGGCCCTGGTGTATGTTAAGTCCCAGCTCTGTACTGGCCACACGCTGGGTGGTTACCGTCCTTCCCAGAGTAGCCACTAATATCCCCGGTGTAAGGACCAGCACACTTACCCAAGGCCATGTGGAGTCAGGAGCAGGACTGCCTGGCCCAGAACCGCCACCTCCCCACCCCAGGCTGCCACCTCTGTGCAGACAACCTGGTCAGGAAGGCAAATGTGCCGGTCTTTGCAGGAAGGACAGAGGGAATTGTGAGGTCTCTGTGCCTCGGGAGTCTCAGTGACCCACTCGAGAGCATCCAGGGACATCTCCCAGGCAGTAAATCGGACCGTAACGATCAGTGTGAGTGAGAATGTGGTGCAGTGTGCAGCCCAGCCACAGCGACTCGGTGTGAAGATGTCCATGTCCTAATGCCCAGAGCCTGTGGAGGCATTGCCTTAGATGGCAAAAGGGATGTTGCAGATACAACGAAGAATTTTGAGATGAGGATTCTTCTGGATTACCCAGGTGGGCCCAGCACAATCACTAGATCAGAGAGAGTAGAAGATGCTGTTTGCTGGCTTTGAAGATGGAGGAAGAGGCTATGAATGAAGGAGTGAGGGTGGCTTGCAGAAGCTAGAAAGGGCAAAGCAACGCCTTCTGCCCTGGAGCCTCCAAGTGAATGCAGCCCTGCCAACACCTGGATTTCAGGACTCCTGACTTCCAGAGCTGTAAGATAAGTGTGTGTTCTGGCCTGGCTCATGCCTATAATCCCAGCACTTTGGGAGGCTGAGGCAGGCAGATCACAGGTCAGGAGTTCAAGACCAGCCTGGCCAACATAGTGAAACCCCCTCTCTACTAAAAATACAAAAATTAGCCAGGCGTGGTGGTGCACACCTGTAATCCCAGCTACTCAGGAGGCTGAGGTGGGAGAATCGCTTGATCCTGGGAGGTAGCGGTTGCAGTGAACCAAGATTGTGTCACTGCACTCCAGCCTGGGCAACAGCATGAGACTGTCTCAAAAAACGGAAAAAAAAAAAAAAAAGTGTGTTGTTTCAAGTCATTGTCTTAATTTCCAGGGGCTACCATAATAAATTACCACAGACAAGTGGCTTAAAATGACAGGAAATCATTCTCTCTCGGTTCTGAACTGAGACTTGTGGACTCAGGGTGGCCAGACTTTACTAATGTGGAGGCCAAGCTCCCTCACTGTTCAGCTCTGCCTCTGCCTGGGCTTGGGGTGAGGCCCACACCCCTCTGCTCAGTGTGTGTCTCAGCATCCTTGCCTTGCTGTGAGAACATGGGAGGTGGGTGACGCCACCTTCCCTTGAGGGGGTGGTGCGTGGGTGGGTACGCATGGGAGCGTGCCTGTGACAGGTCATTCATGGCCTTGGAGCTGGGTGGGAGCCACCATCAGTGTGTCTGGGCTGGGTGCAGGGGTCCTTCCTGCCCAAGCCCACCCCTTCCTGGCCTCTCTGTCCCTCTACCCACCTGTGGTTCCACCTGCCACCAGTCTTCTTTCCTATGGACTGCTGTCAACTGCCACATGTTCCCTTTTGCCAGAGGACAAAGAGCCAGGCTCCTTGGTCTGTGCCAGAGGCCCCTCACCTTATCCCCTTTCCAACCTGCTCCTCTGTGTCCCACCCCCTACCCCCACCTTCTTCAAACCCTGCCTTCCCGTGTGTGACGCGCCAACCCCGGGAGGAATCCACGGGCCTAGGCAGGCCTCGAAGCATTCATTCACTCGCTCACTCGTTCCCTCTCTCGTCCTACCCTCCCTCCTTCTCCTGATCTCTCCGTCCCTTTGAGGGGACCTCTCCCCGCCTGTCTGTGCAGAACAGACTGTGCTCGTGGGTAATCGCTGGCTTGCCAAGTGCCTTCCCATCCTGCCCCAACAACATGGCCAGTGACTTGAGGCCAGAACAAGCATGTCCCTGTGTCCCTGGGGACCTGAGTTTGGACCTTAAGTGCTGCTTACTAAGGTGTACTGTTGAAAAGCAAGTTATACAGAAATGTGGCTACCTGCTTCCACCTGCCACACAGAAGGATGCTTATGGTTAGACTGACTGCGCCTCTCACCAGCTCTTGCTTACAGAGCAGGGGTCACATTTGGGCTGACCCGCTTCTGCGTTGGGCATGCCCCGTGAGGCCCTCCCCGTGTTGAGCTGGGGGCCATTCTGATGGATGGGGGCTGGCCGTTCTGGTTATTAGATGTACTGAACCTGGGGAGATGACACGTGCCTCAGGGACAGGTGGTAAGAGCACAGGCTCTAAAGCCAGAGGCCTGGCTGCTCAGGAATCCCCTCACCTCGTGGCCCTGGGCAATTTCAACGCATCTTTCTGCTCCTAGATCTACCTCGCGGGGTCATCGCAGGCATTAACTGAGGCAGCGCCTCACCCACAGCCTGGCACCTGGAAAGGTGTGGTACACATCAGCCGTTAGAGCCTTTCTGAGGCCGATCCAGAGAGAGGAAGACTTGTGAACAGACAGAGCTGGACTCGGATCCCAACCCTGCCCCTCAACAGCTGGGCACTAAGCTGGTGCTTTGGCCTCTCGGAACCTGCATTTTCTTGCCTGCAGGGAGGGAAGCATAGTCACTGTCTACTGACCTCCACCGTGAGGCCCAGAGCAACAGCTGACGGAGCCAGCGGCCCAGACCTTGGCCCAGCCTCTGGGCTCCAGATGTCTAGGGGTCACAGTGGGGCTTCCGTGTGCAGACACACTGTGGCTTCTCAGTGGCCTTGCCAGGGTAGGGACTGTCCCATCCCCAAGCAATAGATGAGGAAATCGAGACTCTGAGAGGTGAGGCCATGCTCAGGCCGCCTGTCTGGCCACTGTCTTCCTTCCGGGCTGCTGGGGCCTCCGTGAGAGGGGCAGGCGGTCGTTTGAATAACAAGTTATTGTCATTTGGGGGCTGCGGTTGTGATGGGAGGCTCCCTGCCTCCTGGCTGGATGCTGGCCCAAGGCCCCTGTGGCCAGAGGGGGACAGGGTATGCCGTGGGCACCCTCCTCAGCTCCCCTCGGCTCAGGCCCCATATAACTGGCTGGCCTGACCCTGCCATGGACACCACGTGTGACTCAGCCACGTCCACCTCCACGTACCTTGCCTGCCATGGGAAGGAACATTCTCTCACAATACGCATTCTTTTTCAAAAATAATCTTAAATCTTGGGTTACAGATTTTCTTCATCTAAAAAAAGTTTTTTGCTGATTATTTCTAAACAAGGCATTTCAGAAACCCCTTGGCAGTTACAGGCTCTGGGACTCACAGGGTGGTGTCAGCCTCTTGGTGTCCTGTGGCCCTAGGCCAGCTGCCTCCTGCCCCACCTACTGTGGTGCGCCAACCCCCAGAGACGCCCACAGCCCCATGCCCTTGGATGCAGGCTGAGTGGCAGGAAAGGGAGGTCAAAGGGCCCTGGGCAGCTGCGTGAGAGAGAGGTAAGAGGGGGCGTGGGAGCCGGCAGAGGGCAAAGCCTGCCCCTCTCATGGAGGCCCCAGCAGCCCGAAAGGAAGAGGGTGGCCAGCCAGGCAGCGTGGGCATGACTTCACTTCTCAGAGCCTCAGTTTCCCCATCTGCCGCCTGGGGATGGTCTGGTCCCTACTCTGCAAGGCCACTGAGAGGCCACAGCATGTCTGCACACAGAAGGCATTCCATCAGTGAGAATGGCTGTGTTCTTGCAGGGAGATCGGTGAAGGCAGGGACAGGGGAGCCTCAACTGTGACATGGGGTCTTTTGGCAGACTTTGTTTTTGTTTTTTGTTGTGTTTTGGGTTTTTTGTTTTGTTTTGTTTTGTTTTTTGAAACAAGGTGTCATTCTGTTACACAGGCTGGAGTGCAGTGGCACGATCATGGCTCACTGTAGCCTTCACCTCCCTGGGCTCAGGTGATCCTCCCACCTCAGCCTCCTGGGTAGCTGGGACCACCAGCATATGCCACTATGCCCGACTAATTTTTCTGTTTTTTTGTAAAGACAGGGTTTTGTCATGTTGCCCAGGTTCTTTTGGCAGAGTTTGGACAGAAGGTGGCATTGGGCTGGCCCTCAAAGGGGTGGGTGGGGTGGGACCTCTGGTGGGGGCAGGTATGAGAAGGTTCCAGGCAGTGGGGACATGGCGGGAAAGGCCCCAAACAGGAGTGGTCAAGCCTTTGCAGGGAACAAGGGACAGACTGGTGTGGCTGGGGGATGGGCATGAGCAGAGAGCAAAGTGAGATTGACTGGATGGGAGTGATTGGCTTGGGGTAGGCCTGCAACGCCAAGAAAGGAGCTCGAGCTCCATTCTAGGGGCTTCTATGCCCGCAGAGCAGTCTCCACCTCTCCACCCAGCATAGCCCATCCTTCCCTGCACACCACAACATAGGGAGCTGGTGCCCTGCACGCAGGTGGGTGCCTGCAGTCCTGCAGCCTCCAAAGCCCGGTCCTGGCCCTGCCATTCAAGCTGGGCTCTCTTTACAGTCCTTTCCACTGATTCAGGTGGGCCCTTGCTCACCCCAACCTGGGAAAGCTGGGCTAGGCACCTCACCCTGGCCAGGAACAGGAATGGGCACCATCTCGGGGAGTGATGTTTTTTTGAATGGCGCTATCCACCCTGCCCTGCTTGACCTGGCTGTGCAGACCTCTTGGTACCACGTCTGTTCGTAATGACCATAACAACTCTATTTTCTTCCACAGATGACTCTGGGGATGACGACGAGGCTACCACCCCAGCTGACAAGAGCGAGCTGCACTACACCCTGAAGAATCTTTCCCTGAAGTTAGATGACCTCAGCACGTGCAATGACCTCATCGCCAAGCATGGCGCCGCGCTCCAGCGCTCCCTGACGGAGCTGGACGGCCTTAAGATCCCATCCGAGAGCGGGGAGAAGCTGAAGGCGGTGAATGAGCGGGCCACCCTCTTCCGTATCACATCCAATGCTATGATCAACGTGAGTACCCGCCCCCACCACCGCCCTGGCACGGGGCTCCCTGGCTTCAGCCCCGGGGTCCCTGAGTAGGTGACCAGGGTGCTTGAAGGGTCAGCATTCCATTTCCTGCGGTTCCACGGTGTTTCCCAAAGCCAGCGCCCCCCAGCTAACTTCCGGGTTCTCAAATCATCTCCTTCCCTCGGCCGTCGTTGGGCAAGGACATTCTTCTTCATTGTCTGGAGGAAACTGGAGTTGGGTGTGGACTCTGGTACAGTCTGCAGTTATTCATGCCTCGATAGGGAAGGTCGGGGCCCCAAGTTGAGTAGCTAGCCCAGCGGGTCAGCTCTACCCACGCAGTAGGGACACAGCTACTGGCCCTCAGTGGCTGCTGCTCCCCCTCCCTGGGTTCACTCCCCAGATGCAGTGGGAGCAGACGCTGTGCACAACAAGGGGAGAGTGTGTGGTGGGGGGCTGCAGTCGAGGGCTCCCTGAGCTAGAAGAGCCTCAGAGCTGAGCCTGCTGAGGTCGTGCCAACCTGGTGGTAGGCGAAGTGGGTAACTGCAGTTGTAAACTAAGCAGCCCAGCCGTGGCAGTCTGCCGCTCACCCCGGTCTGGAAGCCACACAGCTATGACTGGGAGCCAGGAGGGTGTCTCGATGGTGGTAGGAGGATAGTGCTTGGCCCTGCCTTCCCTCTTTCTGTCTGGGGAGTGTTCCCCAGAAGTGTGCGTGCTCCTCCAGGCCTCCACCCTCCAGACACAAGTCTGACTGCAGCAGCCTCCTCCCAGGACAGTCCCACAGGGTGGTACATCCAGGCCAGGGGTGCAGTCCTAGGAGCTTGGGGTGGCCTGCTATGGGAGGAAGGAGACCAGAGCAGAGGAGCTGTGCAGAAATGGAGGCCGCTACAGAGGAAGAAGTGAGGTCCAGAGAAGGGGGCTCAGGAGAGCCATCTTGCTGGCTGGGGACAGTGGGCAGTGCTTGTGCCTGGGTGAGCTCCAGCTGGGGGACCCAGCCCCCAAACTAGGAGGTTAGACCAAGGCCGGACTGGGAGCTGGGACCAAGCTCCAGGCCCCACAAGAAATGTAAGGGCAGGGTGGGAAGATAGAGGCTAGAGCTCACTGCAGGCCAAGAGCCCAGGCTAAACCCTGGGCATCCAAGACCTGCCCCAAGCCTGCTTCACTGGCCTGTTGGCAGCATGATTGTGGGGTGGGAGGGCCACCCCACCACCCACACCTGCCCAGATATGCTCAGGATTGGAGTACCCAAATGCAGCCTTGGGAATCCCACCCTGGGGCCTGAGGCTGGGTGAGGTGTGCCCGCCTTCCCGGCTGCTGGGAAACTCAGCATCCAGGTGCCCACCCGCCTCAGCTCAGCAGATGTGTGCGCCTTGTCCATCCCAGATCCCACAGTGCTGGGGGGTTGGGTGCAGTTGGCCCCATGTGCCAAGGATGGTGAGAGGCTGCTGGGCCACCCTTCATGTTGACCCCATTGTCACCTGCACTGTTTTCCTACATCCACCCTCTCAGGCCCACTGTCCTCCTTACAGCCCACAGACCAGATTATGCTGTACTTCTACCAGGGACACACACACATGGGAAGCACTGAATGACATAATAATGCGTTTGTATTTCCCTGTCCCTCCTAGAAGCCACCGCTGGAGGCTTCCCAGGCACTGCCTCCCCACCCGAGACCAAAACTGCTTTGTCTTGGGTAAGCAGTTCTGGCTTTTCTGAGATAATGAGTGTCTCAGCTGGCTGCCGTCTCGCACAGTCTTTTATCAGACGTGAGAGGCTCATCTGTGTTTACGAAGCCATCAAAACAGCTCCAAGTCTAAGTGCCTAATGAATTGTTTTATGAGAAGCACAACCCCCTGGGGTTGGTCACGATTCCTTTCTGCAGCTCCAGCATCCGGGGAACATGGCGGCAGAGTCAGCCCTGAGTGACGGAAGCTGTGCCCTGGGCTGGGTTCTGCCAAACCTGCTGGTGTTAGCCTGCCATGAGGGCCCCTCCCCAAGCTCCTGCTGTGAAATCAGGGGCAGGGAGGGCAGGAGTGCGGTGCTGCCCCGACAGACTGTGCCTGTAGCCCAGGCTAGCCCAGAGGCTCGTGTTTCCCCTGGGGACCCTTCCTGACAGCCACTCCTCGCTTAGCAGGAACTGGGGCAGTTCTGGAAAGGCTGTTTACATAGCTCTCAGACATCAAGGGTTCAGCCCCCACTGTGTGCAAAGGAGCCATGTAGGCAAAGCCAGCCGCTTGCCTGAAGGTCGGGGGACACATGCGTTCCCACCCCTGGCCGGGCCGTGGCTTCAGCACCTGTTAGGAGAAGGTGTTGGACCAGGGCTCTGTAACTAGGACATCCATGCTGCTCCCACCTCCAAACCTCCAGGGAGCCTATTCAGGTACCAGACCACTTACTCCTTCCAACAGCCTGGTTAGCACCCGTGAAGGACTGTTAGTGTCGGCGTGGAAACTGAGGCTCAGGGAAGTCACCTGAGCTGCTCAGCATAACCCAGCTGGTAGGTGGCCATGCCAAGATGCAAACCCAGGTCTGTGTGGCCTGCAAGAAAAGTAATGGCCTTCATCCTCTCATTCCCTCAGGGAGGTAAGGGTGACCTCCTTGGAGAGTTGCGGAGGCCCCCTCCTGTGGTGGTTACATGCCAAGGCCAGGACATGGGGCAGCCTCACCTTCACCCTGGGCAGGATCCCAACCTCAAAGATCTCTGTAAGTCCCTGGAGTGTCTTACCTTTCAGCTTCAAAATCTGTGGTAACCATGGCTACAGCCCCACCAGGGCCCGTCCTGGGAAGCCAGGGACTTGGATATGGAAGCCATGCACCGCGGTCCCCAGAAGGTAGACATCATCACCCCCAATCTTTCCCGATCTCACAGAGGGAGCTGCTTCTCCCACTGTGGGGACCCCACTGCAACTCCATCCCTCTCCCCAGCCCCGCCCTGACTGTGATGTGTGCAGGGATGCTCCCAGCAGCGCCCACGCCTGCACTGGGGAAATCTCTACTGCCACTGGCTCCTCGGACAGGGCAGACCCTGCTCCTGGTGAAATGCTGTGTGTTTTCCACCTTGAGGGCTCTGATTGAGCCGGATCATAGAAGTAGAGCCTCAAATGAGGGATGGCTGGCCAGACAAAGCCCACACGGAAGGTGTCCTTTGTCCTTCAGGGTACACTGGGGCAGGCAGCTCTCTTCCTGCAGGGATAGGCTGGCTGCTCCACCTTCACTTTTCTCCAAGACCACAAAGAATCTGGGGTTGTTCCGGTTTCAGGAGAAAAGTCAGGGTGGTTGGGTGTGGTGGC
>NW_012114833.1:1658507-1659890 GCF_000951035.1 Colobus angolensis palliatus | reverse complement strand
TAGCCCCGTCGTGAACTCAGGGCAACCCCTCTCTCATCACAAAGCTAGGAAAGCCCTGCCTGATGGGCATTTGACATCAGACCTTAGCAGCTGCCTCCTGATCCCTGCCCAGGCCTGTGCCAGGCAGGGACTCACAGGGAACAGGCAGTCCAGCAAACTCTTAGAGTGACAGGCCGCCAGGCATGTGCTCATCGGTGTGACCCCTTCTAAGATGACCCAGGGCCACCAGCTCACATGCCCACTTTTGAAGGCCAAGTTTAGGGAGAGCCTGGGAAGGTTCCTAGTTGGCGGGGAGGCAGATTCCTGTCCAGCTGACCACAGTCCAGCAGGAGAGCCAGGGCAAGCCTTGGCTGAGCCTACAGCGGGCCGAGGCAGCAGACACAGAATGGGGAGTAGGCTTTCTCCCAGGCAGAGAAGGAAAATATTAATATTTTCCCTTCTGGGCTGTCATTGTGCACAGGTCTTTCTGCTCCGGCCAGGATGGGGACCTGCACCAGTTTGGCTCTGAAGCCCCTCTGTTATTCCCACCTGCCTATCCGGTTACCCTTCCTGGGCCTCTGGACAGCTCTCCAGTCATAGTGGACCTGTGGGCAGGACCTGGTCGTTGGGCAAGGCTTGCCAATTGTGTGGGTGGTGGCCTCGCCACCCCACTGCCCTGGAAAGGAGAGTAGACTCCTTGCCTTCCCCCTCAGGGAACCTGGAGAGATCAGCTTGGCTCTTGGGTTTTCAGCCATAAGACAGAACCAGGGTATGGGGTTCACACGATTCCTGAGCATCCCTGGTGGGCCCAGCAGCATCTCCCCACCCATTCCCCACAGGCCACCTGTCCCTGGTTGCGTCTTCCTGCCCTGGTGGTAGTTCCCCCAACACCCATGCCCCAGCTCCTAAGGACTGGGCTATGAGAGGCTGGGACAGGCACTGCCAGTGGCGAGCCAGGATGGGAAAGGGAATGAGTGTTCCATGCATTGCGTGGCATGCCAAACATTCTGCATGCACCTTCCCTGCCCACTCTGCAGGCTTGCGCATGGGGAGACCAAGGCTGAGGGGCTCAGGATCCCAGCTGAAAAGGATACGAGCCCATGTCTTCCTGATTCCAGAGCCCGCTACACTGCTGCATTATGGTAGAGAAATAAACCTGACCCTCCCCTTGATCGGGGTCAGGAGGTCAGGAAAACCTCCCCTGTCCACCCTTATCCTACATCCCTGTCCTGGCACCACTGATCACCCACCTGCAGGCCTGCAGAGTCTCACAGATCTTTCTACTGCAGTATCTTGACCCTGTCCTTCCAGCAAGGGCAGGACACAGTATCTCTCACAATCCCTGTAGCCCTGTAGCCTCTATGCCTGGCTCAGAGCCCAGCACATGGGAGCCTCGGCAAATGA
>NW_012114833.1:1656663-1658457 GCF_000951035.1 Colobus angolensis palliatus | reverse complement strand
TCTGCATGCACCTTCCCTGCCCACTCTGCAGGCTTGCGCATGGGGAGACCAAGGCTGAGGGGCTCAGGATCCCAGCTGAAAAGGATACGAGCCCATGTCTTCCTGATTCCAGAGCCCGCTACACTGCTGCATTATGGTAGAGAAATAAACCTGACCCTCCCCTTGATCGGGGTCAGGAGGTCAGGAAAACCTCCCCTGTCCACCCTTACCCTACATCCCTGTCCTGGCACCACTGATCACCCACCTGCAGGCCTGCAGAGTCTCACAGATCTTTCTACTGCAGTATCTTGACCCTGTCCTTCCAGCAAGGGCAGGACACAGTATCTCTCACAATCCCTGTAGCCCTGTAGCCTCTATGCCTGGCTCAGAGCCCAGCACATGGGAGCCTCGGCAAATGACAGAGAGAGAGGAGGGGTGGAGAGAATATTGTGAAAAATCACAGGAGCAAATGAATGAATCGCTTAGTGTCTGGCAAAATTCCCTAGTGGGTAATTTTTTTGACTCTGATAAAAGCCAGCCTAGCAGATCCTCGCTTGAATTACTGTTTTGGGTAACTGTGAATTCGCCTGCCATTTAAGAGAAACCCCGTAGCACTATTAAATGACTTTGGTTTTTAGAATGAGTCTTGAACCATAACGTGCCTGCGCACAGGTGCTCTGCCAGGCATGGGGTGGGGACATTCTCTCTCATAGCAGCGTCCTCTGTGAGCACCAGGGTGTACCTTGTACAGTGGCACTGCTTCTGTCATTTGGCTTAAGGTGGAGAATGATTGAGTTTGTACATATTACAAGCTCATGCTTGGAGTGTTAGTATCCACAAAGAGAAAAAGCTGCGGGAGCAGGTTCCGTCTGCAGGCCAGGGCAGCAGAGCGACGCTGGGGCGTGTTCTCCCCTGTAGTCCTGAGCCCCCTGGGTGGGCTGGCAGCTGGGTTCCTTCCTGCTTCTTAGCAGCCTGTGGGCTTGTTCCTGCTGCTGTCCCTCCAGTCCCTGCAGGCAGGTCCCAGGCCAGACCGACTGCACCTGACTCGACCCCCATTCCTGAATTTGGAAGGTTCCTCATAGTTGGTCACTTATGCTGGGCCCAGGACTTGGTCCTTCTGACCACATGACCCCCTGTGGCACTTGGGAACCTTGAGCTGTGAGGGTGAACACAGCCCCAGCCTTGTGGGCCCCGCACCCTCCTGTGGGAGCTGTAACCACATAGATGATATGGGATGTCAGTGGCAAAAAGACCTGTGGAGGAAAAAGCCAGTGAGGTGGGATGGGGTGAGAGGCCGCAGACAGGCTGGGGGCTGAGCAGGGGCACAGGTGCCAGGTGCCCTGGAGTGTGTACTGGGAGCCACAGGAGGGGAGGTGGAAGTGAAGCGGAGGCCAGTCACAAGGGACCTCATGCTGACAGCGTTGTGCTCCCACTTGAAATGAGGGACTCAGTGCCAAGTGACTCAGTGCCAGTGTCAATGACTCAAGGCCAAATAAAATGATCCCATGTGCATTTTAGCAAGACCCCTCTGCTGCTTGGAGAATGTGCTATCCGCGAGGCAGGGGCAGGTGCTCAGAGACGCTTCGGGGGCCTTTGGGCAGAGAGAGTAGAGCTGGCGCCCGCGAGAGTGGGCAGTGCTGCTCTAAGCTGAAGGCAGGGACAGCAGACTTGCTGTGTGGTTGAGAAAAGAGGCCATGGGGAAGGACCCCATGCTGGGGGCCTGGGCCCCTACAGAATGGGGGTCTTGCTGTTTGACACCCAGTTTGGCCCACACACAGGTTCTGCAGGATGCAGGAAGGTCTTTCCCAGGAGTGG
>NW_012114833.1:1647260-1654934 GCF_000951035.1 Colobus angolensis palliatus | reverse complement strand
CCCAGAGCTGGAGGGCAGACACGTCAGATGCCTGGCAGGTCCTGGACCAGCTGTACTTTCTCCCATTATCCCTGCACCAGGGGTGCTGGGACCTCCTGCGTGTGCTAATGGCTGGAGCCAGTTGCCCAGCCTGGACCATCTGGGCATTTGACCAATCTCCCCACCTCCTCCATGAGCCCAGTGGCTGCCCACGTCAACGCCTAGCAGGCCTCTGGTGCCTCCCTCACATCCCTGTCTAGGAGGGAAGTTTCCAGGCAGCCACTGAAGGCCAGACAGGGTCCTGGCTCTGCATGCTCCCGAGAGCTTCAGAGGCTGTCCTAGGTCACACACAGGGGACCCAGGCTAGCTGACCTCACACCTTGCTCTCCCGCCTGGCCCAGGGAGCAGTGAGATCGCTGTCGGGATTAAGATTAGGAACAGCAAAAGCGATTAGAGTTTGTCCTCCTTTTCCTGGGGTACATCTGGGCAAAGGTTTCCAGGTCAGAGACGCTCAATGTCTGTCCCATGGGGCACCGGTGACCAGCAGCAACCCCCGCTCAGACCTCACATGGCACGGCCCCTGACTTGGTTTCCCCTGGGTGGGCAACCCTTACAGCCTTCTTCCGCAGGCCGGACTTCTCAGTAGGGAGAGTCCCTGGTGGGCAAGCAGGGCCTGGACTCCCCAGGTGGGGCTGCCCCAGAGTAGAGACCTCCCTTGTCTGTCGAGCTTTGTGGTTCTCACTCTGCTTGGGGGCAACTCAACAGGCTCCCTGCCCTCCCCATGGAGACAGGACCACACTGCCCAGGGGCCCTGCATCTCAGAGCACCCACACCCCCAACACCCCTCTCACCAGAACCCTCTGTGCAGCACTTGGGGGTAGGCAGAAGGGGCAGGGCTGGGAGACTGGAACTCTGTCCCCACGCTGAGGACAATCAGCCTAACAGGTCACAGAATCAGGGACGCTGTAGAAGCCCAGGAGGGCGACAGGAGATTACAGGCCTGTCCCAGGGTGGTCAGTGGGGTAGCACCCATGCAGGGCCCAGGCACCACCTCCAGCTCCCACTAGGACCCCTCACTCCCCTCCCCTTAAACAATGCAGGACACAAATGTGTGGGAAGGGGCTTCAGGTCAGCCCGTCTCTCCTCCTGCTCACAGCTGAGCACGAGTCCCCTGGCCCCAGGTAGAGTTGTCACAGAGCCTCAGAGAAATGAGACCACATTCACGCCTGGGCTGGGTCAGCCAGGCCTTCCCTGGGCCCCTGGGAACCTCCCCCTGCCAGCCCCTCTGCTGGGCCCCAAGCCTAATCCAGCTTATGGAGCACACAGCACACAGCCCAGCTCAGCATTCTGAGAACAGCAGGGCCACGCCAGGCGCCTGCCTCTCCCCACAGCACAGCCAGGATGGGGCCTGGAGAAGGCTGGCAGCAGCAGAGGAGACCCTGGGAGTCGGGGATGGACACCAGGTGGGTGCATCTGGGCTGGAGGAGGTGGACAGGCTCTCTGCATCCACAGGGTGATCAGGGCAGCTCATCTGCTGTGGTGGCAAAGGCCTTGGGTGCAGACACATGAGGCCTTTGGTATTAGCCCACAACAGCTTTCACCCTGCCCTGCTTTTAGGTGACTGTGACACTCTGCGACCTGCATGTGCCCAGCCTAGGCACATGTACCCAAATGAGGCCCAGCTGTCCCGGGGACTTCCTATCTCCCTGCTGCACGATGCCAGCCGGCCCTTTGGTAGCCTTGAGGGGGACCGAAGTCACTCACAGCCAAGTTATTAGCCAACAACCCTGACTGTGTGAACAAAGTCCTCAGCTGGGGCTAAGGGTGCTGGGAGGCCACCCCTTCTCTCTGAGGCTAGGGCTGGGCTCTGTTGCTTCGACAGGGTTATTCCCAGGCAGCCTTGTTAGTATCTCCCAGGAACCTAACTCCACACCAGGAAGGCTCTGGGGTCCTACAACATCCCTGCCTCAAGGGGGTCCCAGACAGCAATCAAGACTTAGCTTTACAAAGTAAACCGTAACAGCACTGGTTCCGTGTCCTGGGAGACGTGCAGGTGAGATGCTCAGGGACTTGGATCCTGGCCCTACACATACCTCCTTGTGGCCTTGGGCGAGTCCCTCAGTCACCCTGAGCCTTCATTTCCTCCTCGGTCATGCACACTATATTTAAAAAAAAATCTACTTCAGTGCTTGTAAGAATGCCTGCAATGGCCTGCCTCACAGTGGGCCTGAGGCAGGGCTGGCACCAGAGTCAGCAGGTGGGTTTGGATTTGAGCCAGGGAAAAGCAAGAAGACCTGGTGGGCCACACTCAGGTCTCTGGGAAGGTATGGAGCCCCAGGAGATGAGGCTGGAGAGGATTGGAAACCATGTCTATGAGAGGCTGTCAGCTGCCTGGATCTGTGGAAAAAACAACAAATCCTCCATTTTCCCCTGAAGGAGAAAATAGTCATTTCTAAAGTATTGGAGCCCCTGTGAACAGCAAAGGTAGGAGGTAGGGGGCCTAATTCATCTTTGTTCTCTTGTCATCTTTCCCTCTTTGCTTTTGCTGCTGGGAAGCCCAGGCACCCTCAGATGTGAGTTTGTGGGAATTCTTACCATGACCTTTGGCTACTCTTTTAAACTGCTGTTGTATGGCTCTTTTGTAAGTCTTGCTGTAAATGACATGAGGTATATGAAAACAAAGCACCCAACTATGTGAGAACTCGTGGACGGAGAGGATGATTCTGGGGGCTGTAGAAGATTGGCAGGAAGCGATGGTGCAGGGATGAGGGAGGGTGGGTGCAGAGGCCTTGTGCACCCAGACAGGTAAGAACTCAGAAAACCATGAAGCACCCATTCCCTCTCACCATGCACAGCACAGCCCTGGCCTCTGCACCCCTGCTCGCATCAGGCAGGCACGGGGATCGTGCCTTGTGTGGAGGTGGCCCTGGGGCCAGACAGACCTGGGATCCCATCCTGTTCACCCTGTGCTGACCTAATTAGCCCCTTCTCCCTGGCCCTCAGTCTCAGGATGCAGGGGACTTCCCTGAAGTGGCACCCAGGGAGATGAGGGTGCCCTTCCTGACTTGCACTCTGTACCTGCCATGAGACCAGCTTGACAGAGCCTGGAGACCTGCATGGGCCAGGGTCACAGCCGACCAGTGGCACAGGGGCAGCAGGGCAGCAGTGTCAGGGAGCCATGAACAGATGGCTGGAACCAAGACTAACTTGACTAAGCTTAGGGCAGTGTGGGGAGGAAGGTCTCGTGGGAGCTGCAGCCAGGTAGGAGGTACAGCGAGCTCTCAGTTCAGGACCTGGGTTCTGGATCTGGCTCTGCCACCTCCTTGCTGGGTGCCCTCAGAGCCAGCTTTGCTGTCTTGGGATGGGGTGGGAGTCTCTGTCTACCTACCTCACAGGGCTTCTGTAAGGGTCTGGAACATTCCTGAGGCACCCAGAGGGATACTGTGCCCCCGCCTCCACCACCGCCCTCACATCCACTGGCAGAAAACAAAGAGGTGCCGTCTGGTCTGGCTGCTGGGATGCACTGCCTCTGAGTCTGTTTTCAGGGTCCTCGCTCTAAGGCCTACAGCAGTGAGAGAGGGACAGGGCTGTGGGTGAAGCAGGAAGGCCACTGTAGGACCCCAGGTGGTGAGAGGCTCAGCTCCCAGTCACAAGCCAGGGAGCAGTGGAGTCAGGCCTGGAGCCAGGTCTCCCAGGACCCACCCAGACCCACTATGGGGTCAACAAATTGCATGATGGACAGTGACTGCAGCCCCACACCCAAGGGACAGCCTTATAGACCCATAAACTCAAAATAGCCCAGACCTTCAACATCCTGGACTCAGTCTCACACATCATCAGGATGAGGCGCATGAGGTAAGGAGGTTTCTTTCCTTCCTCGAGGAGACCTTTCCCCCTGCCTCAACCTGCAGGGAGGAGACCTTCATCTATCCAATGGGAGTGATTGCATTCCTCCTACCTGGAGAATTTTGCTGGGTGAGCGGAGACAGGGCAGCTTGTGGGCACAGCATCTGTCGGGCATCACTGTCTGTCTCACAGAGAGGACATGGGCTCAGAGGGGCCAAGGGGCTTCTGCTGGAACCCAGGTTTTCCAACTCCTGATAGTGCGCCCCTGGCCACCACACTCTGCTGGCTTCCTTGGGCAGGCCATGCCGCATCTCCAGGCCCCATTTCCACATCCCTGCGATGAGGAGGCACGCCTTGCCCTGCCCACCCTGCGTGGCGCTGTGAGGGAGATGGGGAAGGGAAGGTGCTCAGAGGAGGGCTTGTTCAAGGAGTGGCGTCCCTGGGGCAGGCTGTGCAGCCAGCGCTCTGGAGCAGGGGCGGGCTGGGCTGGGGACCCTTTCCACCAAGCCAGGCTGGCCACCAGAGCTCGGGCTCTCCCTGTGGGGCAGGCGAGCCTGCTGAGCTCCCAGGTAGGGTGTCCCAATGCAGAGCCTTGGGGAGCCTCCCACCCTTGGAGGTGCTGGTCCATCCCTCCTCTCCAGGCCACCTCAGGACACCCCCAGCTCGCTCACACTGCTGTCAGTCCCACCCCCCTGGTAGGTGTCACGCGGCAGCAAATATCTGGGAGCAGCTGCTGATTCAGGGCCATTTCTAGCACAGTCGCTGGAGAGACCAACCCAGTGGGCAGGCGTCTGAGTGAGCATGACTCAGGCCGTTTCCTGGGGGAGCGATGCTGCAGAGGTCTGAGGAGTGGTGGGAGTTAGCGGTCGTGGGCCTGGGCACCAGGTGCCAGGGCAGATGCGGGAGGTGATCCACAAGACATGTCTGTTGAGTGCCCCTTCGCCCCACCTGCCACATCAGCTCCTGATATTTCCTCAACAGCTGCCTTGTCTCTGTGTCACAGGTGAGGACTGGTGTGCCCATCTTCCTCCTTTGGGGTGGGACAGCCTGCAATGTGCATGGAGCTCAGTGGGTGCTCCAGGTCAGCTGGGGCAATTGGGTGGGGAGGGAGTGCTGGGGAGTGGCAGCTGGGGCCACTGATGCAGCTGTGGGCCAAGGAAACGTCCCTTCCTACTGGGTTAAAGAATGTGTCCAGAAAGGGCAAATCCAGAGGTTCCTAGATTGGATCTCACTGGCCTCCACGGACAGCTGAAGCCTGAGCCATCCTCTCCACTGTAATGACAGGGCAGAATGACCCACCCCTGCTTCAAAACTGTGGTGCAACCACCCATGGACCTGGGAAGCTGAAAAGAATCTGGATGTCTTAGTAGGCCACAAGCTTGAAGGGAAAACCTTAAAAGCAGTTATGTGATTCAGACTCTGAGGTAGCTTGGTAGAAAGTGCCAATCCCAGTTCTGCCAGACAAGACCAATTACCTCTCTGAGCTGGGGAGGATAGCAGAACGTGGCTTTCCTTCCTTCTGTGCCACGGCCAGGGACCGGCCCAGTGGTAGACAAGGGCCAGTGACAAACCTGAGGCCTAACACTGCAGGGAATATGTGGCTGCAGAGAGCTCAGCCCCTGCCATGATGAGCAACAGCAGCCACCTCAGCTCCAGGTGAGCTGCTGCTGGGGAGGCAGCGTGCAGACCCGTGGCACCTGGGTTTGCTGCTCCCCAAGTGGCATCCTGACCATGGGAGGCCAACCAGGGTGACTGCTGGTTGCTGGGTGGGCTCTGAGAAGGCTACGGTTCCCATATCCCCATGGAGGCCAAAGCGGGCAGTAAGCATGTTTGTTACCATCGCAGCAGAGGGGAAAGCCAGACGGCCCCCAGGGCCTTCTTCACTGCAGGTGTCAGCAGAAGCAGACTCTGCAAAATATTTGAAAAGATTTATTCTGAGCCAAATATGAGTGACCACGGCCATGACATAGCTCTTGGAAGGCCCTGAGAACATGTGCCCAAGGTGGTCGGGGTGCAGCTTGGTTTTATACATTTTAGGGAGGCATGAGGCAGCAATCAAATACATTTAAGAAATACATTGGTTTGGTTCAGAAAGGCAGGACAACTCAAAAGCAAGGTGGGGAGGGGCCTTCCGGGCTATGGGTTAATTTAAACATTTTCTGGTTGGCACTTGGCTGAGTCGTCTAAAGACCTGGGATCAATAGAAGGGAAATGTTCAGGTTAAGATAAAAGATTGTGGAGACCAAGGTTCTTTTTAAGTCTTACAGTGGCTCCCCTTAGAGACAACAGATGACAGATGTTTCCTAATCAGACCTTCAAAAAGGTGCCAAAACTCAGTCTCTTCAAGATTGGCAGGGCCTGGAAGAAAACGATCTAACTATGTGAATAGGGATTCTTTACAGATACACATTTTCCCGCACAAAGGACAGCTTTGCAGGACCACTTCAAAATATGGCCAAGAAGCATGTTTTGGGATAAAATACTTTGTCTTCCTTGACTTGTAATGTTATGCCAGTCAGGTTGGAAAGTAAGTCACGATATATAGGGTTAAATAAAACCCATCTGGTGAGAATTTATGGTTTTTAGGGCATGACTCCCCAGACGCCTTACATAGGAATTTGGGCAAGATAAAAAATATCAGAGCTTAGTCCTCACAGGGAATGGCGGGGGGTGGGGGGAGCAGATGTGTTATAGGAAAAGGGTCCTGATCCAGACCCCACAAGAGGGTTCTTGGATCTCGCACAAGAAAGAATTCAGGGCGAGTCTGCAGTGCAAAGTGAGAGCAAGTTTATTAAGAAAGTAAAGGAACAAAAGAATGGCTACTCCATAGACACAGCAGCCCCCAGGGCTGCTTGTTGCCTATTTTTATGGTTATTTCTTGATGATGTGCTAAACAAGGGGTAGAGTATTCATGCCCCCCTTTTTAGACCATGGAGGGTAACTTCCTGATGTTGCCATGGCATTTGTAAACTGTCATGGCGCTGGTGGGAGTGTAGCAGTGAGGACAACCAGAGGCCACTCTCGTTGCCATTTTGGTTTTGATGGGTTTTGGCTGGCTCCTTCACTGCAACCTGTTTTAGCAGGAAAGTCCTTATGACCTGTATTTTGTATCTCATCCTGTGACTTAGAATGCCTTAGTGTCTGGGAATGCAGCCCAGTAGGTTTCACCCTCATCTTACCCAGCTCCTGTTGAAGATGGAGTTGCTCTGGTTCACATGCCTCTGACAGATGGGCCCCTGCCAGAGGCCAGGGTCTCATACTGCCACCCTTCCCTCCCCAGGCCTGCAGGGACTTCCTGGAACTAGCAGAGATACACAGCCGGAAATGGCAGCGGGCACTGCAGTATGAGCAGGAGCAGCGCGTGCACTTGGAGGAAACCATTGAGCAGCTGGCCAAGCAGCACAACAGCCTCGAGCGGGCCTTCCGCAGCGCCCCCGGCCGGCCGGCCAACCCCTCTAAGAGCTTCATTGAGGGTGAGTGCCCGGGCGGCCAGGGCACGACTGTCCCATGACCTTCTGCCAGCTGGCTCTGCATACACAACTTCTGCTCCCCCACATGCATATCCCTGGCTGTGTCCACATGTGGGCTGGGCTTGGCCAACTCTGGACTGCCTTTTTGTGCTTTGTATCTCCCGTGCCCATCACCCACTGGCAACAGTTTCTCTGTACCTAGGTTCCCATTCTCAAGAGTTAAGTTTAATAAGCCCAGCTGTCCCTTGTGTGGCAGGGGTATCCTGGTGCCAGGTGGCCACCCACTAGCCTTGGGTGGGGGGTCATGGGGATCGTGGACAGGGGTCCAACAGAAAGGGAAGCTGGGCCACAGAAAGACTGACCCGCATGCTGAGAGATC
>NW_012114833.1:1644608-1646654 GCF_000951035.1 Colobus angolensis palliatus | reverse complement strand
CAGGGGTGGTGGTACAGGCCTGCAGTCCTAGCTACTTGGGAGACTGAGGTGGGAGGGTTGCTTGAGCCCAGGGAGGTTGAGGCTGCAGTGAGCCATGGTCATGCTACTGCACTCTATCCTGGGCAACAGAGAGACCCTGTCTCAAAAAATCCAATAATCTGTCTTGCTCTAGATGGGATTTCATTGTTGTGTGCGCCTCATTTACACAAACCTAGCTGATAGAGCCTCCACACACCTGGGCTATATGGCACAGCCTCTTGCTCCTGGGCTACAAACCTGTACAACATGCGACTGTACTGAATATTGTAGGCAATTGTGACACAGTGGTTAAGGATTTGTGTATCTAAACATAGAAAAGGTATATTAAAAATATAGTATGATAGTCTTATGGGACCACTGTCAATACACTATCCGCCAATAAAATGTTGTTATGCGGTGTCTGTCTACACACAGAACACACGGCAGTGACCAGGACATTTACTAGCAATGAAAACGATGTTGTCTAGAGAAAGGATGGGCCAGGTCCCAAGGAGGCCTCGGGATTCATCAGTAACTTGCCTCCCGCTTTGTGTTTCCTGCAGAAAAGCTGAAGGTAGCACGGGGACAAGTTCTGTGGACTGGAGCTCAGCAGACAATGTAAGTGAGGGGGAGCACTGTAAGGGCCGGCAGGCAGGACCATGCCCCAGTCCAGGAGCGCCACCCTGCCCTTCACCAGCGGTGTGCCAGTTCTCAGGGTGGAGGGCAGATACCTGGAAGCTGAGGGGGCGCTCTGGCCTCCGCTGACGGGGGTGTCCCCACTTCTGTGGCAGGTACTAGATGGTGCCTCGCTCGTGCCCAAGGGTTCATCCAAAGTCAAGAGGCGAGTCCGCATCCCCAACAAGCCCAACTACAGCCTTAACCTCTGGAGCATCATGAAGAACTGCATCGGTCGGGAGCTCTCCAGGATCCCCATGCCGGTGGGTGGCTCGGGCAGGGCGGCCCTGGCAGGTCCTCTGGGGCTGCTTTCCTGTGCATGGATGAGAAGTAATAGCCTGTGTGAAGTACACACAGCCTTGGAGTGTCATTTTCTTAATGGCACCTGAGGAGCATGTAACTAATTATCTAATCATGTTCATAGACATTCCCCAATCTTCCAAAGTACAGGGATCTTTGGGCTCTGACAGAAGGAGCCAGGGAGAAGCTCTGCATGGATCAGCAACCTGGGGAGCCCCAGAGCACCTCTGGATCTCACAGGGCCTTACCATGTCCCGGCTGTCCCGATCTGTAGATGGGGAGTGGCAGGATGGGGCTGTGTGTGGAGGGGTGGGCCCTCCTTCAGCTGGCAGCCATCCCTGGTGCCATCCCCAGGAAATGCAGACTCGGTGTGGTCACACAGTAGGCTGAGGGCAGAACTTGGATCTTCATGCCACCTGGCTACGGTGGCATCTCCACCAGGCCGGACGGTTCTGCTGTGTGACCCAGAACGAGTTCCTTCACATCTCCAGCCTCTGTGTCCACATCTGTAGAGTAGGGAGAATCACAATACCCCCTTCACGGTGTCCGGGACGATGGAGCAAGATAACACGAGGAAGCTGAGACTCGTACCCGATGGCATCATGGTGGGGAGAGTGACCCTGCCCTATGTGACACTGAGACAGGGGCCCTGGGCCTAACCTATCCTGTACCAGGTCCCATCACAGCTCAGAACATGGGGAAGACCCACTTCCTCCACCCACGGACTCATGTGCTCATTCACTCCTTCTCTCACTGCTTCCTAAGATTCAGCACTGAAGATACAGCCGTGGGCCAGGCAGAACCTCTGGCCTTGGCGGGCGTCCATCCAAGCAGAAGAGAGCGACAGCAAACGTGATAAAAAAGTGTGTGGGATGCAGCAGACCAGAAAATGGGGAGGGCTGTGAAGAAAACAGGCAGGAGGGCCAGGGAGGTGACGGCTTGGGGGCCGCAGTGTTGGACAGGGCCATCAGAGGAGCCTCACTGTGAAGGTGCCGTCTGAGCAGGGATGTCCCTGAATATTTGAGCAAAGCAAGGGCACCGTGTCAAGCCGGG